>NW_011489124.1:10243-13105 GCF_000754665.1 Bison bison bison
AAGTTCATGGTTCACGTAGTGCTGACGCCTGGCTTGGAGAATTTTGAGCATTACTTTACTAGCACGTGAGATGAGTGCAATTGTGCGGTAGTTTGAGCATTCTTTGGCTCTGCCAATAGTCGGTGCTTAATTAGCAGATTTTTTTTTTTTCCTGCATAACAATAAATTTGGAATGACCACCACTTTGAGAGACAAGGGTGGTGCAGTTTGAATATACTTCCTCAAATAGTGGGATATGGGGAAATACTATATTAGGAAGTTGTCTAGGACTCTTCTTGAATCCCTAAGCATTAGTTTAGTAAGTCTAAAGATATACACTTTCTTTTATTCATTTCCATTCCAATATTATCATATTTAGAATATATTCACAACTCTCAAACTGGTGATTATTGCTTCCTGCATCTATAGGAGCTTTTGGAATGTAAATTTTCTCAGCATATGGGAAATTCTAGGGTCAATATTGTCTTAAGAATACTATATAATTTTGTTCAGAGGTATTAATTGTTAATTTGAATAACTACCTCCTGAGACAGAAGCATTTCACTTATCTACTGGAAATTTATAAAAATTATTCTTTCTCTGCATGGTCTTTCTTTATAAATATTATCCTTCCATCCAGAACCCTTCTTCAGCTGTACAGGTTTGCATGTTTCCCTAGCTTTCCCCTAAGTGCTGACACTTTCATGCTCACATGTGGGGTACCAGAACTCATGAAGCATGAATTCTATTTCATTTTAATTTTTTAAATATTCTCCTCAGAACCAACTGAATATAAACCAGGCATGCAAGTGCTATGAAAATGGAAATAAGAATGTTTTATATAAATTCCCAGGAAAGCATGAAGCCCAGCTACTCTTGATATCATCTAAGGAATGGTATGATTTCAGGTAATACCATATGTTATATTTATGCTTTCTCTCCTGCTTCCCAGTCATAATTTATTGGTAAGGCTGAGAGGAGAAAAAAAATCAAATTTAGTGTTTCTTTCCTACCAATCTTTTATCTCACTTTTTCCTGTCTGTATGGAATTAAAATTATAGTAAATATGTCAAGGAATTTACAAAAATCAGACAAAAATCTAAAGAATTAGTTTAGGGGCTTCCCTGGTGGTCTGGCAGCTAAGGCCGGTACTCCCAATGCAGGACACCTGGGTTTGATCCCTGACCAGGCAACTAGATTTCACGTGCTGCAACTAAGAGTCTGCATGCAGAAACTAAAGATCCTGTGTGCCACAACTAAGACTCAGTTCAGCCAAATAAATAAGTAAATAAATCTTTAAAAAAAAATCATTGGGTTAGAACTGTGTAATTGTGGGATTTATTCTTTTTCTATGTCAGTTTCTTCATCTACAGAGATAATTATGCCAACTCTGCATACTTTATAGAATCATGACTTTCAAGTGAAAGCAAAGATATGGAAAGGGTTTATAAACTAAGTGCTATATAAATTTGAGGGATAAGTATTCTCATTGTTTTATAAAAAGGCAGACTCCTGATTTCACAAAAAGAACCATCAAGGTGATGAAGAAAACAAGGCTCAGATTTTGTGCCCTTCTACTTCCTATTTTTCTGTCTCTCTGTGCCTTTTTTCCTTCCTCCACCTCAAACACTATTACAAATTTATCTTATTTCTTTAGCACCATATTCACAGCTCTAGAAAGAAGATATTTGATTACCTTAGTCTAGTACAGTAATTAAAAGGTGAGGCTGGTGTGACAGGCATTTTATATTTGAATATTTGCTCTGCCATTTACTAGCAATATAGTTTTAGACAAATTATTTAAACTTTCTGCAATCCTGTTTTTTCTTCTATAAAATGGTGATAATAATATTACCCAAAATAAGATTATTGGGAAAATTAATATATATAAAGCACTTTGAAGAGTCAGTTACATATAATAAAGAGTTCACTAGGTGTTCATTATTATCATTCCCTACTAGTTGATACAGATTATATATGTGTTTATACAGGTATCTATTTTAAAATGTATATTTTTACAGAAGTATGGTTAATTTACAATGCTCTAATTTCTGATACACAACACAGTGATATAAATGTATACACACACACACACACACACACACACACATATATATATATATATATATATGTATATATACATGTCCTCACAGAGGTATCTTTGCACTTTGATAGAGAACACTACAAGATTGTGGTTCAAGATGGTGGAGTAGAAGGACGTGTCCTTACCTCCTGAAAGATCACCAAAATCAAGACTAGCTGTTGAACAACCATCAGCAGAAGAATGCTGGAACCTACCAAAAAAAGTTACCCTGTGTCCAAAGAGAAAGAAGCCAGAGTGAGACAATAGGAAGGACATAATCATGGTAAAATAAAATCCCATATTCACTGGGTGGTGACTCACAAAATGGAGAAAAATAATACTAAAGAAGTTCTTCCACTGTTGTGAAGGTTCTGAACCCCACGTCAAGCTTCCCAGCCCTGGAACATGACAAAGGGACTGGGAAACCCCAGGGAATCTGACTTTGGAGCCCAGCGGGATTTGATTACAATTCTTCCACAGGACTTGGGGAAACAGGAGGCTCCAGCCTTGGAGGGCACAAACAAACCTTGTGTGTACCAAGACCCAGAAGAAAGGAGCAGTGATTCCACAGGAGACCTAACCAAAACTACCTGTAAGTGTTAGAGGGTGTCCAGTGGAGGTGTGGGTCAGCAGGAGCTCACCACAGGGACAGGGAGACTGGCAGCAGCAGTCTGGGAATGTCCCCTTTGGAGTAAACCCTCTTGGAGATCACCGTTAACCTAGCCATAGAACCTGTAGACCAGAGGGCTGGGTCACCACAGGCCAAAAAACTATCAGAACAACAAAACTAGCCCCATCTA
>NW_011489124.1:15249-17123 GCF_000754665.1 Bison bison bison
AGGCAAGAGGAGAAGGGTGCAATGAAGGAGGATAGTTGGATGGCTTCCCTGACTCAATGGACATGAGTCTGAACAAACTCCAGGAGAGAATGAAGGACAGAGAAGCCTGGTGTACTGCAGTCCATGAGGGTGCAAACAGTGGGATACAACTGAGTGGCTGAACAAAAAAATTGGCTAGAATTTGGCCCAGGATTCTGCACATAAAAGTTAATTTTAGAGCTACTGAAAGAGAAAATAGCTTTTTCACTAAATAGGACTATCTGGGACTAATAAATATTTTCTCTTGATAATTTACATATTCAACTTAAGTACATTACTGTGTTGTTCTATTGCCTTTACACTTTGAAACTATTTGTTACACTTTGTAACTATTGAACAAAGCATAGGTCATATTTGATTTATACAGAGGATTCCTTTCAAATTACTTAATAAATTATACTTCCAGGTCACTCCAACTTAATTGCATTTGCAAATTTAAAACCAAAACTTGCATCATGTAACCTCCTATTTTTATGAAATACAATGGAAGATTTGATGCAGGTGACCAGCAACCACATCTTGAGGGGGAAAAAAAAAGACAAACCTGCACTGAAAGGTAGAATATGTTAACCTTCATTAGTTTTTATTTTCATATTTATTTTCCCAGATGGCAATGCAGGAAACACAATAAAACATTTTTAAATGCAGTCAGAGGTCTTCTAATTTCTATTATCATAATCTTATTCTGTATACACTGAGGCTTTCCATATAGAGAACTATACAGACCTCCATGACAATGGTATATCTGCTGAATTATCCAACATGCCCTTGTCTCCAATAATCTGAGTCTGAAAACCAGTGCTCAGGCTATGAAAGAATCTTTCCCTCTGATCTTTAGCACAATCAGCCCAGGTCAAAGGAATAGAAGAATCAAAATGATTTGAGCACATGATGATTTTAGGGGATGATTCATGCTTTTGTTATGTCACAACAATACAGTGAATGCTGTGCCCTATTGGGGGAAATTGAGGGAGCAGACAGGATTAAATAGGATTCACTTAAATACGGAATAATAAAATATTAGAAAAAAAGCCAACCCTTTAACTGAACAACGCATTTCCAAGAACCTCAAATTTATTTATTTTTTTTCCTTTTGTTGATGTGCTTATATTTAGATAAATACTTGGATTTAGCTCACTGAGACTGTAAACAAGTAAGTAGATCAGATTTCAACCCCCTTCTAGAATTCATTCTTTTAAACATACACAAAAATACACCAGGGGACAATTTTGTTTCATGTTAGAAGATGAGAAATGTTCAATATTTGAGAATTGAATTTGAAAAGGATCTGTTTTTGTGCAATCTATTCCAAATATTCCTTCTAAGAGGTACAAACATAAATTGTTCTCATTGAGAATTTAAATTTTGAAAATATAACAGGTGCTACTGTTGCAAGTATAAGTCATTTGTCAAGAAATAATTTGTGCTATTCCAGCAGTGTTTGTCCAAACAGAGTATATGTCTTTAAAAAAGGTTTGAAGCAAATAGAAATACAATAAAAAGTGCAGAATATACTGAGACGTCCTTGATTCCCTGCCCCAATCTGAAGTCTCCACTGGTTAATTAGGACTTTTTCTTCAGTGGGCATAGCTACACAATGAGTTGTATACCACGTCATTTATACATGTGATCATTTCTGAGGTTTGATGTATAGTTTTTATCTGCTTGCATATATTTTTACCCTGGGTAGTTTTGGCACTGTACTTTATATGAAAAGTAAAGTTAAAAATTTTAGCTGTCAGAACATAATTACTGATATCTACCAAAAATGCATACATAAAGTATGCAATCTCAGAGAACAGACCCAGATTTTCTAAGGGTAAAATGACAACATC
>NW_011489124.1:17223-17923 GCF_000754665.1 Bison bison bison
GTCCAAAAGCATCAATTCAGTTCAAAAGATCTCCTCCAAGGACTTAAATTCCAAGATCTGCTCCCTATCTATCTATCTATCATGTTTCTCTTCAGACACTCACATCAGATGTGGCTGGCACACACAACAGTAGTCAGGGCAGTGTCCAGGTAGATTAGAATCAAGGTCAAATGCCTGCTCTGGTTTGTCTCTGAAGCCTAAACAAGACTGTTTATTTTACCTAACACTATGTGAACTGTTAACTACCTTGCCTATAATAATAATACATGTAAGATGTTGTACACATTAAATATATATCATTTTTTATTAAATTTTGGTAAATTGGCTAGGTACTTTTAAAGGTGGCTTAGTGGTAAAGAATTCCACCTGCAACACAGGAGACACAGGTTCAATTCTTGGGTCAGGAAAACCCCCTGGAGAAGCAAACGGTGAACCCACTCAAGTATTCTTGCTGGCAAATTCAGAAAGAAGACCATAGCAGGCTACATGCCATGGAGTCTCAAACTCAGTATATTAAAAAGCAGAGACATCACTTTGCCTGCAAAGGTCCGTATAGTCAAAGCCGTGGTTTTTCCAATAGTCATGTGTGGATGTGAAAGTTGGACCATGAAGCAGGCTGAGCATTGAAAAACTGATGCTTTCAAACAGTGGTCCTGGAGGAGACTCTTGAGAGTCTCTTGGACAGCAAGGATATCAAACA
>NW_011489124.1:20514-20888 GCF_000754665.1 Bison bison bison
TCATTGTAACACTATTGCAATAGCCAGGACATAGACACAATGTAGATGTCTATCAATAGATGAATAGATAAAGAAGATATGGTACATATATACAACTGAATACTACTCAGCCATAAAAAGGAATGCATTTGAGTTAATTGTAGTGAGATAATTATCCTAGAGCCTGTTATACAGAGTGAAGTAAATCAGAAAGAGGAAAACAAATATCACATATTGTAGTCTAGAAAAATGGTACTGATGAAACTATTTGCAGTGAAGAAATGGAGACACAGAGGTAGAGAATGGCCTTGTGGGCTCAGCGGGAGAAGGAGAGGGTGGGGCAAACTGAAAAAGTAGCATTGATATTTATACACTATCATGTGTAAAATAGATAG
>NW_011489124.1:20988-22034 GCF_000754665.1 Bison bison bison
GCCATAACTTGACCTAATTATGGATTAGCAAAATATTTTAAAAGTCTTAGATTTTGCCTTGCCTGTTTGGCTTAACTGCAATTTCTTTTATTTGAGGTAGAATGTACTTAAAACCTGGGCTTAAAAAGATGTTAAACAGGCAAAGAAGCATAACATTTGATCTCTATTCATTTAAAAAATATGTATCCCTATGTATGGAAAGCTTGGACAGTGTCAAATTAAACAAGCAATTAGTTTCTTTCTAATGTTGAACAGTTCAAAATGTAACATCATGCTAGTCGTGATTAAGAATGATACAGCACATCATCATTGTCAACACTATTCAGCCAATGTAAACCTTAGAAATGTACTTGTCAGAGAAAAATGTGCCTTTGATTTCTATTACACTTTTGTGGTAATTGCTCTCATCAGTGGCAGGTTATTATTACAGTTGAATAGAGTTTCAGTAATTATTTCTGCACATATTCTAACACTTTTTAAATTGAAGTATATTCTGACAGTTTGAATGCTCTTGACAACAATTACCTTTTTTCCTGGTTAACACAGATTCAGGAAAATTTAAAAAAAAATAAATCTATTCACTTATGTATGTCACTAGCAAGTAGGTTGACACAAAAAAAATGTGTGAATTGCAAAATGACTTAAAATGTTTTAAAATTATTTTTCTCTTATGTATTTTTTCAGGCCTTATGCTCGTACTTATCTCCATGGGATTATCTTCTCTTGAACAAAGAAAGATTTTTTTTTTTTTTAAACAGCATTAAGGAAGACACAGACCATACTGATTAGATTAATAGTAAATGGTGTGGAATGATTAAAAGCAGTCCTCAATCTAGCTACTAACAGAAACATTTGTACTGGTATGATGAGAAAAATTTGTGCATAAGAAAAGCATGAACATGATTATTTGCATATGCATGCCTGTAAAGTAATTGGTTGCCAAAATACATGCATATCCACTTCAGAGAGTAAAAATATGTTTCTAACAGAGTTTCATTCTATGACATTAAAACAGTATGCTAACACAAAGTTAAAATAATTGATGC
>NW_011489125.1:0-626 GCF_000754665.1 Bison bison bison
AAATAGTTCAGCTGGAATTCCATCACCTCCACTAGCTTTGTTCGTAGTGATGCTTTCTAAGGCCCACTTGACTTCACAGTCCAGAATGTCTGGCTGTAGGTTAGTGATCACACCATTGTGATTATCTGGGTCGTGAGGATCTTTTTTGTACAGTTCTGTGTATTCTTGCCACCTCTTCTTAATATCGTCTGCTTCTGTTAGGCCCATACAATTTCTGTCCTTTATTGAGCTCATCTTTGCATGAAACATTCCCTTGGTATCTCTAATTTTCTTGAAGAGATCTCTAGTCTTTCCCATTATATTGTTTTCCTCTATTTCTTTGCACTGATCACTGAGGAAGGCTTTCTTCTCTCTCCTTGCTATTCTTTGGAACTCTGCATTCAGATGCTTATATCTTTCCTTTTCTCCTTTGCTCTTGGCTTCTCTTCTTTTCACAGCTATTTGTAAGGCCTCCTCAGACAGCCATTTTTCCTTTTTGCATTTCTTTTCTATGGGAATGGTCTTGATCCCTGTCTCCTGTACAATGACAGACCTCATTCCATAGTTCATCAGGCACCCTATCTATCAAATCTAGGCCCTTAAATCTATTTCTCACTTCCACTGTATAATCATAAGGGATTTGATTT
>NW_011489125.1:985-2359 GCF_000754665.1 Bison bison bison
ATTCACCCATTCCAGTCCATTTTAGTTCGCTGATTCCTAGAATGTCAATGTTCACTCTTGCCATTTCCTGTTGACCACTTCCAATTTGCCTTGATTCATGGACCTTACATTCCAGGTTCCTATGCAATATTGCTCTTAAAGTGTCGGACCTTGCTTCTATCACCAGTCCCATCCACAACTGGGTGTTGATTTTGCTTTGGCTCCATCCCTTCATTCTTTCTGGAGTTATTTCTCCGCTGATCTCCAGTAACGTATTGGGCACCTGCCGACCTGGGGAGTTCATCTTCCAGTGTTCTATCTTTTTGCCTTTTCATACTGTTCATGGGGTTCTCAAGGCAATAATACTGACGTGGCTTGCCATTCCCTTCTCCAGTGGACCACATTCCGTCAGAGCTCTCCACCATGACCTGCCCGTCTTGGGTCTGCTCTCTAGCAGCCATCAGACTGCCGACACTGCCTAAGGTGATCCCTGAGGAAAGGAAGCTCAGGATGTGAAAACAGGATGGTGGCCCCAGGTAGGTGAGGTGCACAGGAAAGGAGTGGGCCTGGACTCCTGCATCTTCCCATACACACAAAAGCACGAAATCCCTCCACTCAGGATATCTGGTTTTCTTTAACAACAGTCTTTTGATGTTCAGACTACCTGCCCTTTGTTACAGAGTTCTCTGTAACCTGTCTTCTCCCTTCATCTCCTGGGAGCAGTTCTCTCAGGGTTACTTGAGATGGTGTCTCCTGGGCTTGAAGTCCTAAAAATTCCCACCGAATAAAACATAACTCTCAACTTTTAGGTTGTGCGTCTTTTTAAAGTCGACAGGAATATTGTAATTTTGTTCTCAGTTTCGTTGTTTAAGGAACTTTCACACTGTCTCCATGGGTTTCCCACGTGGCACTAATGGTAACCTACCTGCCAACACAGGAGACATAAGAGACACGGGTTCAATCCCTGGATCAGCAAGATCCCCTGGAGGAGGGCATGGCAACTCACTCCAGTATTCTTGCCTGGAGAATCCCATGGACAGAGGAGCCTGGCAGGTTACAGTCCATGGGGTCGAAAAGAGTCAGATATGACTGAAGTGACTTAGCATGCACACTGTCTCCATAGAGGCTGTTCCCAGTCGACATTGCAGCTTCGATGGAGGACGGTTCTCATTTCTCCCCACCCGCTCCAGCCTTGGTTCTTTGTAGAGTGTTTGACAATGGCCATTCTGACCGGTGTGAGGTGATACCTCATTGTAGTTTTGATTTGGATTTCTCTAGTATTTAGTCCTTGAAAGGAAAGTTATGACCAACCTAGATAGCATATTCAAAAACAGAGACATTACTTTGCCAACAGAGGTCCGTCTAGTCAAGGCTATGGTTTTTCCAGTGGTCATG
>NW_011489125.1:4005-7171 GCF_000754665.1 Bison bison bison
GCGTGGAGCCTGGCAGAAGAGGCGCCTAAGGCACAGACTTGGGTTCTCTCCGCTCCTCCAGGGTGACGGGGCAGCTCCCTTCGGCGGTGCCCGCGCAGTCAAGGGCCGCTCACTGACGGAGTCTCTGGCTTCCACCCTCCTCCTCCGTTCTATATGTGAGTCAGAATATATAGTTGATTTGGTTTGTAATTTACTCACTTGAAGTGTAATTTTTATGGCTTTATCCTTCACTTTTTATATTTGTATTTAAAAATAAAGATACTTGATTTAGTTTACAGTTTATGTCTGATGCTCTTCTCTGGCAAGATGAATTTGGAGTTAAGAGCCCTTTGCTGTGAGGGGGAGCCTCGTTAACCGCCCGACGAGGTGGAGACCTGCCTGTGTGTCCCTCACCGAGGCTGTCTGCCGCTTCGGGCGGGGCTGCTGTTCAGCACCGTCTTCCCTTGTTGGTGCTGACGATGAGGGAGCGCTGAGCTGGGCATGTTTTAAGTCCTCTTGTGACCTGGGCTGGGATCAATATGTTTGTTCTACTAAAAATTAACAAAGGCAGTTCCATACTCCTCTCCACAGTGATCCTCAGCGTCTACATCTCAACAGCACTGCGAGTGTTGTCTTTCCTCCGCGTCTTCTCCACTGTTTTCCTTTGTAGACTGAGGATGGCCTTTCAAACAGCTGCGGTGTTCTCTCACTGTGGTTTTGATTTGCACGTCTGTAACAATTCCTGGTTTGCAGCACGTCTTCACGGGCTTTGATTTTAACTAGTGTGTGTGGAAATGACTGTGGAAATTTTCTTCTTTACAGTCTGCCCAGTTGTTATTTATTTTCAGTTACTGAAATTTTTAAAGTGCCTGTATCATTTAGAACCCAGTAGTCCTGTGAATATGAAGTGTTCATAAGTGTGGCAGTGAAATGAGAAATAGTTTTTCCTCTTTTGCCTTTTGAGTCCTTCTCTACTTTAACTGTTCCCAATCTACAGCCTGCATTGATAATTGTTTCCTTCTTTTCAGAAGACTAGCCTATTATGTAAGCTCTATCCTGCACCTGTGTGTGTGTGTGTGTGTGTGTGTGTGTGTGAGTCGCTCAGTCGTGTCTGACTCTTTGTGATCCCATGGACTGTAGCTCATCAGGCTCCTCTGTCTATGAAATTCTCCAGGCAAGAATATTGGAGTGGGCTGCCATGTCCTTCTCCAGGGATATCCTGTGCCTATTGCCCTCTAACTCTGCATGAGCCACATTTCACATCTATTATCTTTTAATTTTATGCTAGTCACAACCTGATGCTTAACTTTACGGTACTCTCTCTGCAAATCTCCCCTTATAGTTTGTTTTTCTGTTTTTGCAATCACAAAAGAAAGCCACAGTGCAATCTACAAAAGACAATGGCCCCGACTCCTGGGGCTGCCTGCCAGACCCAAGTCACTGGGCTCTCTGACGCCAGCGTGTTGACTGTTTTGAAACAAAGCGAAAGGAAAGCATGTAGGATCCTTATATGTTTGCTGTTTATCTTCAGCCTCTGACCACGAGCCCCAGCTGTGTGAGCCTTGATTCCCCATCAGGGGAGACACAGCTCTTGAGGCACAAGTCTACTGTGTTCTCTCCTCTACCAGCTTGGGGGTTAAGGCCATCTGTCTATTTCCCCCCCAAAACATTTATTTCCACAAGGGTATAAAGTTCCTACGTTCTTGTCCCTTTTTGCATTGTTTCAAAACAGTCAATAGGTTAATCTTCTGAAAAGAAAGAAGCTTAGTTATCAATGCAGACTGTAGATCAGGAACAGCTAAAGTAGAGAAAAAACCTTTTCTTATTTCACTGCAGCATAAGCAATAGCTTTAAAGTTTCTGTTGCAGGAGATGGCCACAAGGAGACAGGATTTCTTCACGCCCTACTCCTGTTACTATGGTAACCAGAGCTTTAGGGTTCTCCTAGTTTGTGGTTTATTCCGGCACATGCCAGAGGCCTGTGGCTCATTAACCCTTGTTTTTCTTTTTTAAAGTTAGTGTTTACTTCCTTTGGAGGATAGCTGACTTATGGTGCTGTGTTTGTTGGTGGAGAGATTCTTCATCGGTTATCCCTGTACACATTCTGATTCATCTTTGTTTTTTCACATACATGTTGTTATAGTGTGTAGTGCACCCCCTTTCTACAGTAGGTCCGTGTCGATCCTATATTCTATATGTATTTGTGAGGATAAATGAATCCCAGCCTCCTAATTTATCACTTCCACCCCCCACTCCCCTTTGGTAACCATGTTTGTTTCCTGACTGTGCGTGCATTTCGCTTTTATAAAAGTGTTCATTGGTATCAGTTTTTCCTTCTGAAGTGCTTCACTTACTATGATTGTTGTAGTTCTAGATTACCCCTGCAAATGACATTTGTTTTCATGGCTGAATCATATTCCATTCTGTGCATATATGACTTCTTTATTCATTCACCTGTCTGTGTACATTTTGGTTACTTCCATGTCTCAGCTGTTGAAAATGCTGCTGCAGTGCATGCTTGTGTGCGGTGTTGTTCAGTCGCTACTTCTATCTTGCAAAACCCAGACAGTCCCCGTGAGACACTCAGTCCCCATTCTCCTCCCTCAGCCCCTGGCACCCACCATCCTGCTGTCTGTGTCTATGGAGCCAATTGCTCTAGGGACCTTGTATGAGTGGACTCAAACATCATTTGTTCTTCTGTGTCTGCCTTATGTCACTGAGTATAATGTCTTCAGAGTCCATCCACACTGTAGCCTGTGTCAGAACTGCCTTCGTTTCAGGCTGGACAACATTCATTGTGTGGATGGACCATGTTCTGCTTGTCCATTCTTCTGTCGAGGGACACATGGGATATCTACATTCATCTCTCAGGTCTTGTAGTACTTGTGGAATAACTTCAGAAAGTCCCATGATCTAAAACTCATTCACCATTAACTACTTTATAAACTTTTTTATGTTGGAAATCATCAAAGCTCAGAAGGGAGGAACGCATGTGAGCATCACTTGTATTTAGGAACGAGCACTTTAGGGTATTCATTTTATTTCCCGTGTGTGTAAGAGAAACTCCCCAGGTCAGTAGGTGCCCAATATGCTACTGGAGATCAGTGGAGAAATAACTCCAGAAAGAATGAAGGGATGGAGCCAAAGCAAAACCAATACCCAGCTGTGGATGTGACTGGTGATAGAGC
>NW_011489125.1:9093-11289 GCF_000754665.1 Bison bison bison
AAGCAGGTCAGGAAGCAACAGTTCGAACTGGACATGGAACAACAGACTGGATCCAAATAGGAAAAGGAGTACGCCAAGGCTGTATATTGTCACTCTGCTTATTTAACTTCTATGCAGAGTACATCATCAGAAACGCTGAACTGGAGGAAGCACAAGCTGGAATCAAGATTGCCAGGAGAAATATCAATAACCTTAGATATGCAGATGACACCACCCTTATGGCAGAAAGTGAAGAAGAACAAAAGAGCCTCTTGAGGAAAGTGAAAGAGGAGAGTGAAAAAGTTGGCTTAAAACTCAACATTCAGACAACTAAGATCATGGCATCTGGTCCCATCCCTGCATGGCAAATAGATGGGGAAACAGTGTCAGACTTTATTTTGGGGGGCTCCAAAATCACTGCAGATGGTGACTGCAGCCATGAAATTAAAAGACGCTTGCACCTTGGAAGAAAAGTTATGACCAACTGAGCATATTAAAAAGCAGAGACATCACTTTGCCAACAAAGGCCCATCTTGCCAAAGCTATGGTTTTTCCAGTAGTCATGGATGGATGTGAGAGCTGGACTATAAAGAAAGCTGAGCACCAAAGAACTGATGCTTTTGAATGTGGTGTTGGAGAAGACTCTTGAGAATCCCTTAGACTACAAGGAGATCCGACCAGTCCATCCTAAAGGAGATCAGTCCTGAATATTCATTGGAAGGACTGATGCTGAAGCTGAAACTCCAATATTTTGGCCACCTGATGCGAAGAACAGACTCCTTGGAAAAGACCCAGATGCTGGGAAAGTATGAAGGCAGGAGGAGAAGGGGACGACAGAAGATGAAACGGCTGGATGGCATCACCGACTGAATGGACATGAGTTTGAGTAAACTCCGGGGGTTGGTGATGGACAGGGAGGCCTGGCGTGCTGCAGTCTATGGGGTCTCAAAGAGTCAGACACGACTGAGAGACTGAACTGAAATGATGAAGAAATGCTGCCCCCCTGTGGCCATTTTCCATAACAACAGCGTTAAAAGCTGGGCTGATGAACACTTAATATTCAGAAGGCCTGTGAGGTTGTCAATTGCCCTCAAGAAATGTTCTAGGAGTGTTCATCGAAAAACAGGGCAGACATTCAAGAAGTCCGTTACAAGAGGTTTCACTCATACCCTTTAAAAAATCACAGGAAATGATGTCAGTCTTGCTAAATACTAGAGAAATCCAAATCAAAACTACAATGAGGTATCACCTCACACCAGTCAGAATGGCCATTGTCAAACACTCTACAAAGAACCAAGGGTGGAGAGCGTGGGGAGAAATGAGACCCCTCCTCCATCGATGCTGCAGTGTCGACTAAGAACAGCCACCATGGAGACAGCGTGCCTGCTAAGTCACTTCAGTTGTGTTTGGCTCTTCTCAAGCCCGTGGACTGTAGCCTGCCAGGCTCCTCTGTCCATGGGATTCTCCAGGCAAGAATACTGGAGTGGGTTGCCATGCCCTCTTCCAGGGGATCTTCCCGACCTGGGGCTCGAAGCCAGGTCTTCTGCACTGCAGGCGGATTCTTTACCATCTGAGCCACCAGGGAAGCCTGAACAGGCCTGTTTCCATAGATTAAAGCTTCACCAACTTTGCAGTTTGGAGAGACACTGCTCTGGAAAGCTCCCTGCTGTTCTCCGTACTTCGGCAAGTAATACACCTTTCCTTCCCATGAGCTTTGGGTGGGTTGTATCTTCTGGTTCAACATCCCCCAAGAGGCAAACCCACTTTTCTGTTAACATCTCTCCATCCAGACTCCCAACCAACACTCCTGGCCCGCCTTGATAATAATTCTACAGTCAGTTGTCTTGCTTCCAATACATGGAAATCGTGTTATTTTTCTGCGAGCAAAGCTAGGTAAGGGTCAGAAACAGTGTCCCCATTTTATCTTGTGGAGCCAGTAAGTGTCAAGCAAACTCTCCTCTGTGGATCCATCGTCCTCCAATTTGGTGCCTCCTTTTATGGAAAACACTTGCAGGGCTTTGGGGTTTATTTACAGTTCATTTCTGCAGCCTTTTAATACCTACATTGTGCTTAAGTCGCTCAGTCATCTCTCTTTGCAAACTCATGAACTGTAGCCAGCCAGGATCCTCTGTCCATTGGGGATTCTCCAGGCAAGAATAGTGGAGTGGGTCGCCATGCCCTCCTCCAGAGGATCTTCCCAACCCAGGGATCGAACCC
>NW_011489125.1:13895-15427 GCF_000754665.1 Bison bison bison
GCAGATGATGACTGCAGCCATGAAATTAAAAGACGCTTACTCCTTGGAAGGAAAGCTATGACCAACCTATATAGCATATTAAAAAGCAGAGACATTACTTTGCCAACAAAGGTCCGTCTAGTCAAGGCTATGGTTTTTCCAGTAGTCATGGATGGATGTGAGAGTTGGAGTATAAAGAAAGCTGAGTGCCAGAGAATTGATGCTTTTGAACTGTGGTGTTGGAGAAGGCTCTTGAGAGTCCCTTGGACTGCAAGGAGATCCAACCAGTCCATCCTATAGGAAATCAGTCCTGAGTGATCACTGGAAGGACTAATGTTGAAGCTGAAACTCCAATACTTTGGGCCCCTGATGCGAAGAGCTGACTCATTTGAAAAGACCTTTATGCTCAGGAAGATTGAGGGGCAGGAGGAGAAGGGGACAACAGAGGATGAGATGATTGGATGGCATCACGGACTCAATGGACATGGGTTTGGGTGGACTCCGGGAGTTGGTGATGGACAGGGAGACCAGGTGTGCTGCAGTCCATGGGGTCGCAAAGAGTTGGACACAACTGAGTGACTGAACTGAACTGAACTTGCTCAGTTAAGCAGGACACAGTCAGGAAGGAAAGTCTTCATCCCTGTCTCACGGAGACCATCCTGTAGCTTCAGTCTACTCCCTGCACACGAGGTAGAGGAGAAGGCCCAGTTCCAAGGTCTGACTTATATTAGTAAGTCACTGAAGTCACTGATTTCCTTAGACCAAAGATGCTTTCAGAGACATTTCCATATACTTCTCCAAGGAATAATGGACAGAGATGGGATAATGGGGGGAAAGTCTGGTATAAGAATGTGAAAAGGAACTGCAAAGCACTGATTACTGCAGCTAACAGGAAGTGCTGGGTGCCTGTGAGCCTGGGAAACATGAAACAGGGCTTCAGCCTCAGTGTTAACTTGGCCCTCTCTTAGGTGGCTTCATCTGCTCACAGTTCCCTTTTATGTGGAGATGAACCTGGAGGAAATTTTTATTTCTTGCTGGGTATGCAGCTTTCTAGCCCTGGCTGCCTGCCAGCGAGGGGCTCCTAAGATGCCTCAAGCTGGGGTTGGCAATGGGTGAGCTGGACGCCAGGGAACCCGAGACCCTGCAGCAGGTCAGTGAGCTGTGGACAAGGGCCGGCCTCATTGAATGATTAGGCCCTGTGCATTCAGGACACCCTCTCTGGACTCCAGGTGGAGGTGCTGCTGCCCCCAGTGCCCACCTGGGTCTCAGGAAGTGGAAGAGAGACGGGGCTGTCCCTCCCACCTCCTGTCCAGAGAATGACAAAGGCCATTTCCCAAAAGTTGGAGCAGAGTGGGCAGAGTGAGTGCTTGAGTCTCACAGGGTCCCTGTAAAGAGGGGTTTACTCCTGACTGGATCCTTCTTGGATGGTTCTTTGTGTTGTCTTCACATCAAATCTCACAAGGACAAGGCAGTCAGCTGTTCACAGCATCACTGGCCTCCTTATGGTGTGTTTATTATGGGCAGGGAGACAGGGAGACCGGGGAGCTGGTGTG
>NW_011489126.1:0-192 GCF_000754665.1 Bison bison bison
ATGTTTTTCTGGAATTCTCTTGCTTTTTCTATGATCCAATGGATGCTGGCAATTTGATCTCTGGTTCCTCTGCCTTTTCTACATCCAGCTTGTACATCTGGAAGTTTTCGGTTCACATACTGTTGAAGCATAGCTTGAAGAATTTTGAGCATTACCTTGCTAGCATGTGAAATAAGTTCAATTGTGTGGTAG
>NW_011489126.1:1022-1215 GCF_000754665.1 Bison bison bison
AGCAGCAGCAGCAGAGGCCACAATGTTTTCAGGGAAACTTTGTTTTCCTTTTGCTGTGCTCACTGACAAGGCATCCTTCTCTACAGTCCCCTGGTGTGGAAGGGAAGTAAGGGAATGCTTATCAGTTTGCTCTTAACCTAGGGATATAGCTTTTTGCAGTCCTAACAGTGTGGGATGGGTCTCCTAACTGATT
>NW_011489126.1:1315-2159 GCF_000754665.1 Bison bison bison
TGGAACTCTGAATTCAAATGGGTATATCTTTCCTTTTCTCCTAGCCTTTTGCTTCTCTTCTTGTCTCAACTATCTGTAAGGCCTCCTCAGACAACCTTTTTGCATTTCTTTTTCTTGGGGATGGTTTTGATCACCACCTGCTGTACCATGTTACGAACCTCTGTCCATAGTTCTTCAGGCACTCTGTCTATCAGATCTAATCCCTTGAATCTATTTGTTACTTACATGGTATAATTGTAAGGGATTTGATTTAGGTCATACCTGAATAGCCTAGTGGTTTTCCCTATGTTCTTCCATTTAAGTCTGAATTTTGCAGTAAGGAGTTCATGATCTAAGCCACAGTCAGCTCCTGGTCTTGTTTTTGCCAACTGTATAGAGCTTCTCCATCTTTGGCTGCAAAGAATATAATCAATCAATCTGATTTCTGTATTGACCATCTGGTGATGTCCATGTGTAGAGTCATCTCTTGTGTCGTAGGAAGAATGCTGTGACCAGTGCATTCTTTTGGCAAAACTCTGTTAGCCTTTGCCCTGCTTCATTTTGCACTCCAAGGCCAAACTTGCCTGTTACTCCAGGTATCTCTTGACTTCCAACTTTTGTATTCCATTCCCCTATGATGACAAGGCCATTTTTTTTTTTTTGGTGTGAGTTCCAGAAGGTCTTGTAGGTCTTTATAGAAGCATAGTTAGTGTTAATCACTCAGTCGTGCCTGACTCTTTGGGACCCCATGGACTGCAGTCCACCAGGCTCCTCTGTCCATGAGATTTTCCAGGCAAGGATACTGGAGTGGGTTGCCATTTCCTTCTCCAGGGGATTTTCCCAACCCAGGGATCGAACCCGGGTC
>NW_011489126.1:3107-4501 GCF_000754665.1 Bison bison bison
CCCAAAGATGGCATCAGAGGGAAGGCTTCTACTTCCGTTATGTGGGCCTATGTTTCCTAGTATAAAATGATGGCATCTGAAGTTCTTAGCTCCAATGTGCTAAATTTAAAAGTATTTTTGGGAACCCTGGAATTTAGCTGAAAGAAGTGATCAAGCAAAAGAGATTAACTGAAAAATCCCTTTAATTAGTAAAAAACTGGGTGAAAAAAAACTATGCGTCTATGAACTTGATGCCTTTAATCTCTTTTAGTTAGGTTCAAATAAGTATTTTGGACATGAAGATCTCTCTCTTTTGAAGATATCTCTTTGGCACTAGATTTCTGATATATATTGCCAAAGTACAGACAAAGGTAAAACTATCAGCATTTTTAAAAAAACAGCAAATTATAACATTAATAACAGAAATAGATTTTACCAAAATATACAGTAATCCCTGACTCCTCTCAGTTAAAAACATGTCTGAAAACTGCCTGATTTTAACCTGCTTTCAAAGCTTAAACTTTCTAACAGACACACATTTTAAAAGACCTGGCAGGGTAAAGAACGAAGCTTCTGTCTCCCTTCTAATAGCGAAACACTTTAAATACCTGGAGTGACCGTGAATCCTGGCATCTGAGTTTTTCATTGGTGGTGGAGCGGAATGGGGTTGGTGAGAGCATGTGGAGGGGTGAAGAGAGGGTACATTTTAAAAAAAATGCAATTCTAAAAGGCTGGAAACAGCATACAGGCGTAGAGGGCTCTGCTAAGAGATCACGATGTGACTATGACCCGACTCAGCCTCTCTCTAGACCTTCCTCTCCTTCTGTGTGAAACAAAGACCTGACTCTATAAATAGGAGCTCACTTGGGGCTGACAACTGAGAATTCTCGGCAGACTCATTTGAATTGCGTTTGGCTAATAGAGCAAACAATATATTAAACAGGTTTTACCCTATAAAACAGCAAAACATAAAGGTGGAAAATGGCTCGCCAGGCTTCGTTTATATGAGAAACCAAAACAACACAACACAGACATACCATTCCTGAAGTTCTGGAGAAGGAATGAGACCTGCCGTTCCATTTTTGGAGTTTTCCAGTTTACCCTGCCACCAATTGTGATCGTCCTTACTAATAATCTGGATAATGTCACCAACTCTGAATCGAATGCCAGCTTCTTTGCAGGGGATGAGGTCATCCTTAGCTGGATCATATTCAAATTGTGCTCTTACATAGATCTATAAAACAGGAGTTTGTAAGAAAAAACGCCACAGTGATATGAAAGAAAACAGTCAGTTCTAACTGAATAACCATGGACTAACACTACAATACGAACAGGACATTAGATGGTGAACACAAATATGATGCATGGAAATACAACACAGAAAACTGCTACCACTAGAACAATGTACTGTTTTT
>NW_011489126.1:4601-8058 GCF_000754665.1 Bison bison bison
CTTTTTATTTGGATAGAACATTTAAGGTATTTGTTCAATAAAGACTTTATTTCTGCTTTTACTATAACAGAATAGGCTTAAAATTATAGTGAAATATGCTTACCGTTTGAAAATCTGCATATATGTAGTTGATATTATGGGTAAGTTGTCATGATCACGTGGCAGGCTTTAAGCCATAACCACAAGCATTCAGGGAAGGTTTTAACCCTAAAGCAGCACGATACGAAACTAGCAAGAACTCAGTGTTGGTAACGTGCTATAAAATGCCTCCATGACAACCGGCAGTGTGTCTACACACTGCTGATAAACTTAACTGTAACTCAAACATTTTAAAAAAGCATTTAAAGGTAGTTTAATTTTGCAAATAGCATTTCTACTTTATATTCGCATTTTACTCTTCTTCGAGAAGAAAAATGAATTTAAGTCCTACGTTTGCCAATGTAACACTTAAAATCTGCAGAGCTTCAGGAGATGGATAGTTCAAGGCTCTGAGTTTTATGATATGTAAATGTAACTAGTAAATATAAAAGGAAACAGATTAGCATACAAGGGGTTATCACATGGCACCATTTTATGAATTACTGGATTTCTAAATAATGTAAAACAAGGTGCTAGATATTCAGTATTGCATCATTGGAGTGATTTCTATCAGGTGCTAGTTTATGCAAATCTTAACTCCCAATTTGATTATTTTTAAGAGCACATTTCAAGAAAAATTCCATAAAATTTCTATCTTGAAATTACATTTGAATATTAATATTAAAGTCACTGTAAAACCAACCTGAAGGGTTTGGAACTATTGTGTTATTATTCTGTTTGTTTCTTTTCAGAAATCCAGCCTATAAAAGTTATAAGTCTCTGCATTTGCACCTAAAATTTAAACTCAATGTGCCAGCAAATAAAAGTTGCTTGTCTCAGGCAGCACTTAACTTTTCATGTTTGATTAGGGACATAAAGCCAGGATTTTTCTGTTGTTGTTTTTTCCCCACTGTATGTGGCTTTCAGAAATACACATGCAGATACAAATTAAAAAACCTTCAAGCTTCAGATAATTATTGCTTAAAAATGTTCATTGGAATGTACATTTTAGTTATTCTTAGAATTCAAAGTATTTTGTAGCCTTTAAAAATTTATTTCCAGCCTAGAGGCAGGCCCATAAGATCCCCAAAGGCTGAATTCTTAACCATCAACACAAAATGATCAGGTTGAAATTACAATAACCATCACAGCTACAAAGATGTTAGGGAAAAAATCCTTATAGAGAATTAGTCATGTGTAATGTGTTAAAATGAAATGGTACAAGCTCTCAATGCTCAAATGTTATGGTCCAAAATGCAGACATTATGGGATGGAAAGGGTTAATAAAGGATTGGCTATTAGCAGCTCAGTTTAGATAAATTTCTATAGAGGATATCTATTCACCTGTCGTCCTTTTGGTTGGGTAGTTGATGGCAAGTCCTGTAGAATAAAGCCAACCCAGGAGAAAAATTTTCATTTACTTTTCAAAGAGTACAAGGTAATTTGTGTGTTCTGTTACATTATGGTTAAAAAATGAGCTAGATTTAAGTTGTAAAGAGATAATATACATTATTCCATTTCTCAGAAATGTTGAGTTATCAAAAAAGAAAAATCAAACCCAGGCCATTTAGCAGCAAGCTGAAGAAAGCAGGTAAATTTAAGCAGAGAGAAATGTGTTCTTAAGAAACAACTCAGCATCTTCAACACAAAAGCCACTGCAAGTGAAACAGCCTATTTAAAAAACCCCCCCAAAACTCAAAAGAGCTATTGCCCTTTTCGACTTAGTTACTGCAACCATTTAAGATTTTGAAAAATTCAATGGTTGTATGGATTTTTTACCATCTTACAGTTGTTAAATGTTAACTGTTATAAATGAATTCCTTTGGTAGCCTATTTTGAAGTTGCAAATAAAAGTCACAGGAAATTTTCTAACATTTCTCTTACTTATATCATTCCATCTGAGGTGATCTCAAATTATTTATAAATTAGCTCAAATTATTTACAAATTTACCTCATAAAAATGATATATTTTTAAAGGGCAAGTTAAAGAGTGATACTGCTGTATCATTAGAACTCTCATTTTTAACAGCAATATCAGCAACTTAAGAGATTTTGTTATTTCAAAATATTTCAAAAATTCACACACCTGCACCTGTAAGTGCTCCCATTTGCTTACATAAATTAAAAACAATTCTTTTTACTTTCCAAAATGGATAGTTCTGACAAAAAGTGAAATTCCAAGTTCAAGTCAAAATATAAAGTACTTTGTGTTAAAGATGTGATAATAGCGTGGCTTAAGTGCAGTTTGAAGCCAGTTCCTTTTGCTTTTCATATCCAGGCAAGGCTTATAATTCACAGAAGTATGTGCACGTACCACAGTAACAGAGGGCACACCAATTCGTAAACTTAGATAGCGGAAACTAAACATGTTGCTGATATCACTCAGAATAGACAACTACAAAGCCCGAGAATACCCAAATTCCTACTCTGCAAAATTCTTATATTTCTTTATCTTTCGCAAGTGAAAAAAAAAATGTTTAGAAATTTCAACAAATTTCCATTTACATCCTCTGCATAACTTTGAGCAAAGTCATAGACAGCAGCTGGGTGACACAGAAATATTTTGAGAATGACCAAAGCAGTCTTGAACTACATTTCTTAAAATTTAACTAATGAAAGGTATTTTCAATGAGAAGAACAAGATTTTCCAGGAGTAAACTGCATTGTAGCTGTAGTAGCCTTGTATATCGGCAGAAGACAATATTTCCACTGAACACATGTAACTAGAACACTCATGGCAGGTGGCACCAACAAAATTGTCACACTTTGCTGTGTGGAGCTAGAGTTCTTACCGAAACAGAATTGTTAGTGCTGCTATGACCATTAGCTGGGGACTGTCTGGAAGTGGAGGGGGAATCTCTCTGAAATAAGACACAAGGTTCATTAACACAGAACACCAGCAGAGAAACAAGAGATATTCATATCAACAGTTACAACCACAGGCTGACAACCATTTCCTTTGAGGTTTTAGCTGTAAAGGTGCCATACTGACTTACTTGCATGATTTCAGAGAAGCACGAAAAAATGTTTGTGCAGTCTGAAGATTCACATGTTGTAAGTGATGACCGTGTCATTCATTAATCATTTCTTTCCTGTCTCTAACATTCTGTAACCTTTGCTTTTTTAAAATGAGAACCCGAAGGGTGACTTGATATTAAAATCCTATCAACTACTGTAAAGTGACAAAGATTACTATAACATTGTGCTAAAGATCCCAATTGCATATCTTTTTTAATTGAAAATTAGGTGTTAAAAGTATTTAATAATCTTTAGGTACCTCAGTATCAAAAATTACCGAATGACACAATTTGAAGAGAAGTGAAGTCGCTCAGTCGTGCCCGACTCTTTGCAACCCCATGGACAGTAGCCTGCACCAAGC
>NW_011489126.1:8311-8634 GCF_000754665.1 Bison bison bison
CAAAATCCTTTCCAGGCTCCACTCCCTTGTTGTCCAAATCAACTATAATGTTAAAACAAGGAGAGGATGAAAGTAAGTATTTAAAATTTTAGTTGAGTTCTTGGAAATCTTTGAAATGTGCATGTCCACTCAAAAGGCATTTGCTTTTTCTAGAAGACTTAAAGAAAACTTCTGGAACCTGTTGGCCTTTAAATAATGGGATTCCTTAGATGAGGATTCTCAGATGTTAGTGAGCAGAATGTCTAGGTGCCACCCCCAGAGACTCATGTCAGTAGGGCCAGGACGTGGGGTGGAGGTCCCCGCTTTTACCAATGGCCAGGGTG
>NW_011489126.1:8734-10411 GCF_000754665.1 Bison bison bison
TGAGGTAGGTAGCCAGAGAGCCTTTCTTTAGGAAGTACTGTTGTAGCTGGGAAGAATTCAACCACAGGCTTGAACTCTGCCACAGGACAGGAGAGTCAAAGAGATTGGTGGGGGAGGTACCTTGATTCCTACTATTCAGAGGTTGAGAAGGTAAGAGGGGGCTCTTTTTACTCAAGAGCATAGCATTTATATGTGTCCTACTGGTCCTACATCAAAACCAGTTCAACCACTCAAAAACACAAGAGAAACTTATATTAATAACTAACACTATCTTCTGGCTAGTGAGCCAAAAAGACAAAAACCAATCGGACTTACTAAATTTCTTCCAAGATGTGAAATGGTATGAGGACTACTTATGATTTTTAGAATATCAGAATGCTTGACATAAAAGATGCATGTGACAGTTTTTCTTTTCCAGCAAGGTTTGTGTACTAGGTAACAAATTTCAAAACTATGAATCCTGGAACAGAAGTTCTGTATTTTGTTTTGAAATGTAATTGAAGTTCCATAAAAAGCCACCAAGAGGAGCTCAAGACTTGATATAACAGAAACCCCACTTGTCATGGCTCACTAAAAATATACTTGACGAAACTACAAATTCTTATACCTATCTTCAATAGGTTTAGGGAAAACAGGAAGCCTCTGATTTTTCTTGTGAAATTTACATCATTACTAGAGACAGGAAGAAACACTGTAATTTCTCCCTCAACTTCTCCTAAGTACAAATTCAATTTTCTAGACCGGTTCCAGTAAGTTGCCAGCCAGTCTTAAACACTCACTGGAGGAAACGTGTACTTCATACTGATGTTACACATACTTGGAAGGTGCACATCAAAGTGCGAGCTTCAGACAAAAATATTCAAACTGAAGGTGCAATGACCGAAGGATGCCCTCACTTAGGCTGGCTCATATTTCCAAATATAAAAAGAATGATTTTTGAATCTCACTTGCTAACCAATAGCAAACTGAATAATATAGGCTGGGAAAGCTACAGTTTCTCAAGGATAAGCCTACTGTAAGAAAGGAGCTTGGGGTTTGTATTACTCTAGAACACTTACTTGTTTCCAAGTCAGATAACATTCCAATTTAAACAATTTCACAGAAGGTTGTAAAAACCTCTATTCCACTAATAACATCAGTTATCAATTCCTCATAGGCTTAAAATCCATCTAGAGACCTCTCAGAATTATTTGAATACCTCTATCTTAACAAGAAATAGACCACTTTTCAGATTCTTGGAAAGAAGAACTATCTAATGTGATTTCTTAACAAGGGAAGTAAATATACTTCCTGGAAACATTATTGCAATTATCATCTTTCATCCTCCCCCAGAGACTCATTCTTTATTAAACCTCTGTCATTATTTGGAGCTTCTCTCTATGTATTTTGCTTCGCTTCCAGCCTGCAGGAAGTTTAGGTGCTGAGGAGAACCCCGTGGAAGAGGGCTGAGTAGGTGGGTGGGACCTACTCTGTTCCGTTATCTTTGTTGTAAAATTGGTGTGCAGTGATCAACAGCACAGGCAGAAACAATTTCCCAGAAGAAGCCAAAACATTCAGCCATCAGCAGACAGTTAGTTAAGAACCCAGAGGAGATGGGGTGTTTCGTTAGAGCTATTACCTCACAGGATGATGACTGAGTGCGGTAACTTGGCACGATCTTGAAGGTGATACTCCCCC
>NW_011489126.1:10511-12854 GCF_000754665.1 Bison bison bison
AGCTCTTTGAACAAACAAATGTTGCACACAACAACACGTAAGAAACCACTGAAAACGTTTCAGGGGTATTTAGTGCAAGCCAGCCGACAGCACAGGGGCCTAAAAACGAAACCGAGTTACAAAAGCAGGAACTGCTCACAGTAACACAGGAGGCTGCTCCTGGGAACAGCCCTGCAAAGTCAAGGCTGACTGCCCTGTTCACACAGCAATGGTGCAACAGACCTCTGACGGTGATCTTTTCATAGATGCGGAGACAACTCTAAGTGACATGCCTTTCGAAAGTGAATACAAGTTGAAATGGACTACAGAACAAGTAATTATGTAAGAATTATATTTGGGAGGCTACATGATGATGGTGTACTCCATAAAATCTGCTTTTTAGTTCATAATTTAGGCCTTAGTTTTGACTGTCAGTGACTCTGTGGTGCTTACTGTACCTTCAGTAGATATAAATAGCACAGGAGGCTGCTACACTGCGGTGGGAAGAAGGTGCAGGACCAGAGGTCTAAACATCTCCCTCTGCTCGCCAGGGCCTGTCATTCTGCAGCCCCCAGCCCGCCCCAATCCAAAGCCTAATTTGAACACCAATTTTGGATATATATGGTAAAAAATGGCCTGATCTACCATGAGTTTCCTTTTCCCTGCTCTATAGAGAAATCCCATATAGCTGGCTATGACTCAGCTACACAGGAAAGAGGTTTCTGACATTGCTGATGTCAGCAGAGTTGAGGTCAGTGAGAAACTAGTTCACAAGTATGCACAACTGCAAAGGTTTTCTTTAAACATCTGCTCACTAAGAACCAGGAGACAAAGGACTGAAAGGAGAATGTTCAAGCCCACACTGCTGAAAATGGGCAAAATGTTTCTAAGCTCTGCTGCATGTAACCATTTTTCTAGTTCTCAGTTTTTATGAATGTTGCACAAGACCACACAGATGATCGTACCAGATTACAAAAGAATACCCCTTATTTAATAAACAAATTAATGAACTGAAAGTTGATTTCAGAAAAAGTGACTTTCATTTGACTCACAAGCATTTTTTGCAGCTGTTCCACTGTTTGGTTGGCTACACTGATGCCATTGATTTCTCGAATTTCATCTCCGACATGAAGTGTACCTAAGAAATTACACAAAATTATAAACATGAAATGATATATACTTTTATAATAATAAAATCCAAAGTCAGCAAGGTAAGTAATTTTTAAAAATTAAGCTAAATACTAAAGGCTAATATTTCAGAACCAGGTATGAGTTAGGCTCATATAGTAAACTCGCCAAAACAGATACACCTAACTTATGGAGGACACAGTTTTGAAAGATGACTAAAAATCTGCTTATTTTTCTGAGAGACTCCTTATGTATATAGCTGTTTAAAACTATGACTTCCAGATGCAGCCTATCTGGGTTCATATCTCTGCTTCATCATGTATTAGCTTCCAGATCTTGGGTAACTTACTGAAAATTTACCTGAAAACTCATATTTATAAAATGGAGATGAAAATAGTATCTATCTGATAGGATTGTTGTGAGGATTAAATGAGTTCATTAGATGCAGAGGACTTAGAACTGTTCTTGGTGCATAGTGCCATTTAAGTATTTGCTGATATCATCATTATTATCTACCAAATATGATACAAAGGTTGTTGATTTTTCAAAGAATTGTGGTGATAATATCTGTATATCAATAAATTTATATTAGACATACTGAAACTTTTTAATAATAATTTGGTAGGCACTTCAGGGTTCTGTCACACTTCAACTAGAAAAAGTGAGAAACAATGGTTAAATAGTGTTACGTAAATTTTTGCTTTATTTATGAATTGCACACACGTTTAGTCATTGACCTGACTTCATTATGCAAAACTCATGGTATCTTTAAGACATACACACTAAAATGCAGATAAAAAGCCTTGTATTTGCTTCAAAGTAATCCAGGGGCAGTAGGGCAAATACAGGTGAAATCAGTATGGTCATGAATTAACAATAATTCTACCTGGGTTATGGGTACGTAGGTGATCATCGCACTATTCTTTCCACTTTTCTCTACTTGAACTCACTGCACTATTCTCTCTAACCATGTTTGAAAGTTAACATAATTAAACATAAAACAAAAATTTGGGGACTTTTGTTTTCAATATGGTAGATTGCTGCTAAGTCGCTTCAGTTGTGTCCGACTCTGTGCGACCCCATAGACGGCAGCCCACCAGGCTCCCCCGTCTCTGGGATCCTCCAGGCAAGAACACTGGAGTGGGTTGCCATTTCCTTCTCTAGTGCATGAAAGTGAGAAGTGAAAGTGAAGTCGCTCAGTCGTGTCCAACTCCTAGCAACCCCATGGACTGCAGC
>NW_011489126.1:12954-13756 GCF_000754665.1 Bison bison bison
CCATTGCCTTCGCCTCAATATGGTAGATTAGGCACTCACAAACTCTCTTACAACTATATCCCATGTAGGGCTCACCCCTTGAAGTGTTACTGGTCTTACAAAATGAATGTGAATCCCCAAGAATACTTCCCATTTCCATCCCCACTCTCCCTTCCACAGTTAAGAACCCAGTGAGCTGGATCCAGAGTGGTGGCAAAATCAAGATGGAATGAAACCAGTGGGAGGGGTAGATGCCATTGCCATACTGCTTCCTGGCTGCCTTCTGAGTCTTGGGCCAATAGCAAGTTAGAGAAGCTAAGCCCAGGATTCTGCAGGGAGCCAAGACTCAGTTCAGTGGCACTCTGTGGCAGCTGGTAAAACACAGAACAGACCACTTTTGGAGGAAAGTATTCCCAGTTTAGGCTCCCACGACTTCTACTAATTTGAGCAAGCAATAAGCTTATAATCAAAGATCACCAAACATACAATAAGGCAAACTATTATGTGAGTCATCAGAAAGAGAAGAAATAGATTTAGACCCTCAAGGAGGATAGATGCTGGAATGGTCAGATATAGACTACAGGAATACCTTGTTTTCTTGTGCTTTGCTTTACTGTGCCTCAAAGATAACCACATTTTTTATAGATTGAAGGTTTGTGGCAACCCTGTGTTGAGCAAGTGTATCTGTGCCATTTTTCCAACAGTGTTTGCTCACTTCCTGTCTCTGTATCACACTTTGGTAATTCTCACACTATTTCAAACTTTTTCATTATTATTATATTCATTATGGTGATCTGTGATGAGTGATCTCTGCTGTTCTGGG
>NW_011489126.1:13857-15299 GCF_000754665.1 Bison bison bison
TATCACCAAAGGATTTAGAATATTACATAAACTTAGTTAATAAAGCAGTGGCAGGGTTTGAGAGGATTTACTCCTGTTTTGAATGAGGTTCTACCATGGGTAAAATGCTATCAAGCAGCAGTGCATGCTACAAAGAAACCACTTGTGAAAGGAAGAGTGGGTCAATGAGGCAAACTTCATTGTCTTAAGAAACTGCCACAGCCAACTCAGCCTTCGGCAACCACCACCCTGACCAATCAGCAGCCATCAACATCTAGACAATACCCTCCACCAGGAGCAAAGAATATGATTTGCTGAGGCTTAGATGATGGTTAGCATGTTTTTAGTAATAAAGTAATTTTAAATTAAAGTATATACATTTTAAAAGACATAATGCTACTGTACACTTAGTAGGTGATAAGTGAAGTCTCTCAGTCGTGTCTGACTCTTTGTGACCCCACGGATTGTAGCCCACCAGGCTCCTCCATCCATGGGATTCTCCAGGCAAGAATACTGGAGTGCGTTGCCATGTCCTTCTCCAGGGGATAGCATAGTACAAACATAAATTTTATGTGCACTGGTAAACAAAAAAATTCATGTGACTCATTTTATTGCAGTGGTCTGAAACCAAGTCTGTAGTATCTCTAAGGTATGCCTGTATAAAATAGTTATATGTTAAAGAAAAAGAAAGAAAGGGACCTTTTTTGCAAGGATGAGCATGCGACAAGAGATTATCAGATGTGAACAGACAGATCTGAAAACAAAAATAAGAACAAGTGACTAGTACTTCTAGAAAGGAAAAATATAATCAGTAGCATAAGTCAATGAATGGATGAGTTGAACAGGAGTTCAGATATGGCTGAAGAGTTTCAGCTAATTGGAAGACATAATCAAATAAATTAACTAGAATGCAGGTAAGAGAAATAAGGAGGTAAGGAAGATAGGAAACAAGAAATAAAACATGAAAAAGATATTAAGAGATATGGAGGGAATGTCTAACACACATCTACCTAGAGTTCAGAAGGAGATGATAGAGTGAATGTAGAGGCAATATTTTAAGAAATATGGTTGCAAATTTTCTTGAATGATGCAAACATGATCACACAGCTCCAGGAAGAATAATGTATCCCAAATAGGATAAATAAAAAGAAAGCCATCCCAGGAGGTAGTAAAAGTACAGAACATCGAAGACAAAGAGCTTATAAAGTCCAGGGAGAAAGGAGAGATCATCTACAAAGCAAGGACAATTGTAGTGACACCAGATTTCTCAAGATCAAACAACAGATGCCAAAAGAAACCGGAATGGTAACCATTAACCTAAAATTGTGCTCTCAGCAAAAGTAATCAAGATTGAGGTAGAAATGAAATATTTACAGATAATACCACCTGAAGGAGTTCATCAACAAGAGACTATCACTAAAGGAACTATAAAGGATACAGTTTAGGAAGAATGAAAAATGCTC
>NW_011489126.1:15489-16046 GCF_000754665.1 Bison bison bison
AAAAGAAAAATGCTCACCAAAGGGTGGTCTGCAATGCAAAAGGAATAATAAACAAATAAAATCATAAACATTTATGTAAATTCAAACAACAATGGTCATGTATTTTAAGATAATTTCAAATTTGTGGATTTAAAATAGGACAGAATAAAAATGCTGGGCAAGAATAATATGTAAGTCAAGTAAGAAAGTGAAGTCGCTCAGTCGTGTCCGACTCTTTGCAACCCCATGGACTGAAGCCTACCAGCCTCCTCCATCTATGGGATTTTCCAGGCAAGAGTACTAGAGTGGGTTGCCATTTCCTTCTCCAGGGGATCTTCCTGATCCGGGATCAAACCCCGATCTACCGCACTGCAGGTAGATGCTTTACCGTCTGAGCCACCAGGAAAGTGCGTGTAAGTCAAGAATGGGATCTAACTTGATTCCAATGTCTTTGTATTCTTTGAGAGAATGGAATTAATATACTGTTTCCCTTTAGTGTGAAAGTGAAAAGTGAAAGTCGCTCAGTTGTGTCCGACTCTTTGTGACCCCATGGACTGTGGCCTGCTAGGCTCCCCTGT
>NW_011489126.1:17875-18894 GCF_000754665.1 Bison bison bison
AAACACCAGGCCTTGATTGTTTTATAGGCAAGTTCTACTAAACTTTCAGGCTACAAATCATTCCAATGTTATACAATATTCAGAGAACTTATGAAGAGAGTTTCTCCAAGTCATCTTTGAGGCCAAGGTAACTTTGAAACTAAAATCAGATAGAGAAACGTAGGAAAGGAAAATTAACCACAGGCCAGTCTCACTCACAATTGTGATCACAAAAATCGAAAACAAAATAATAGCACATAGAATCAAGCAGTACGTACCAAAAGATAATACACAATGAATACCCTGGGCTTATCTGAGAAATGCTGGGGAGGTTATCATTAGGAAATCTTTAAAAGTCATTCACCACATTAAGAGAAAAGAAAATAAATCATCTTAGCAGATGCAGAAGAAGCATTTGATAAAATTCAAACTCAGTCATAATTTAAATGTCCAGCAACTAAGAATATAAAAGAACTTCTTCAGCTCTAATAAAAAAGTATCTACTAAAAATCTATAGTAAACATTCTTCTTCATGGGGAAACATTGGAAAGCTACCTCTTAAAAACAAGAATAGGACAAGGATACCCACTATACCACTTCTATTAAAGACAGCAGGGGCTAGCCAGTGTGGTAATAAAAGAAAAAGAAATTAAAGAAATAATGATGTAACTTTACTGAATGTATACTAAATTGTTAAAAATAATAAGCAAAAAATTCCTACAGGATTCTAAAACCAAGTATCTTTCTGTGTGAGTGCTATCCACTCATGAAACCTATAGACTGCGCTGAAGGTAGCAGTAATGCCAGGCACCATCTGTGTACATAAGCAGTCATCTCCAAAGAGGACAAGAAAGCACTAAAAGGCTGATGGTGTTACCTCTTGCTCTCCAGGGTGAAGGAAAGAGGTGTTAAGCACATATACAACACGATCTCAAAGAAAGGAAGTCTAATTTTTGGACAGGAGAATCACTTTTGGATCAGGCTCTAAATACTAATACATATAACACAGTCGCTTCAAAGAGGAACCTAAACCTGCATGT
>NW_011489127.1:0-179 GCF_000754665.1 Bison bison bison
TTTCTTTGCATTGATCGCTGAAGAAGGCTTTCTTATCTCTTCTTGCTATGCTTTGGAACTCTGCATTCAGATGTTTATATCTTTTCTTTTCTCCTTTGCTTTTTTCTTCTCTTCTTTTCTCAGCTATTTGTAAGGCCTCCTCAGACAGCCATTTTGCTTTTTTGCATTTCTTTTCCATG
>NW_011489127.1:368-802 GCF_000754665.1 Bison bison bison
ATGTTGTAGGTCTTCATAGAACTGTTCAACTTCAGCTTTTTCTAGCATTACTGGTTGGGGCGATAGACTTGGATTCCTGTTATATTGAATGGTTTGCCTTGGAAACAAACAGAGATCATTCTGTCGTTTTTGAGATTGCATCCAAGTACTGCATTTAGGACTCTTTTGTTTGACCATGATGGCTAGAGGAGCTATCCCACATTGAAGGTCAGGAAGGGCCATGGTGAGGAGATACCCCTTGTCGAAGGTAAGGAGCAATGGCTGTGCTTTGCGGGAGCAGCCGTGAAGAGATACCCCAGGCCCAATGTAAGAGAAACCCAACTAAGATGGTAGGTGTTGCAAGAGGGCATCAGAGGGCAAACACCCTGAAACCATACTCACAGAAAACTGGTCAATCTAATCACACTAGGACCACAGCCTTGTCTAACTCAATG
>NW_011489127.1:4644-5394 GCF_000754665.1 Bison bison bison
TGTGGGAGACTCAGATTTTATCCCTGGGTCAGGAAGATTCCTTGGTAAAGGGAATGGCAACCTACTCTAGTATTTTTGCCTGAAGAAATCCATGGACAGAGGAGCCAGTTACAGTTGATGGGGTCAAAAAAGGTTGGAAACAACTGAGTGATTGAAAAGGAAACAAAATAAGTTCACATATGTGCCTATAGTCTTAATAAAATCATTGAACAACCATTGAAAATGTTGGTTGGTTAATGAACGAAAGACAAAGGTGAAGATTACATGGCCTAGAATGGAACTTCAGTTACTGACATTGTGTGGATAATGTCAGGCAAAGAGCAGCAACTGTCAAGGATATTTACCACATGCCAGTCTCTGTGCTAGGTACTCTACGGAGTAACTTGTTTAGTTCTCCTCAGAATATTTCCATAAAAAATTGTTACCCCATGTTACAGATAAGAGAACTGGGGCCCTGTAGGTTTTGAAAACTTATTGGTGTCAGACACTGATGACTAGCTTGCCAGGAAGTGCCAGGCAGCCACTGGCACCAGTGTAAAGAGAGAATAAAAAATTCTGAGGCTTCCCATAGAGCCTGCCTGGGCTTGGGATACCTACTCACCTGAGCAACTGTGAGAAGAAAATAAATGAATATTGTGATAAGCCAGCCACTGCCAAAATGCCACACTATTACCCAAGCCAGGGCCTCCAAAATCAAGACCTGGGCGAGGTGAAGGAAGAAGAACCCCAGGTTGGCATTGAACATATTCA
>NW_011489128.1:0-179 GCF_000754665.1 Bison bison bison
TGCCTGGAGAATCCCAGGGACAAAGGAGCCTGGTGGGCTGCCGTCTATGGAGTCACACAGAGCTGGACACGACTGAAGCGACTTAGCAGCAGCAGCAGCAGCAGCAGCAACACATGGCAGTTCTATTTCCAGTTTTTTAAGGAATCTCCACACTGTTCTCCATAGTGGCTGTACTAGTT
>NW_011489128.1:279-445 GCF_000754665.1 Bison bison bison
GATATACATGCGTTCCCCATCCTGAACACCCCTCCCACCTCTCTCCACATCCCATCCCTCAGGGTCATCCCAGTGCACCAGCCCTGAGCACCCTGTCTCATGCATCAAACCTTGACTGGTGATCTGTTTCACATATGATAATATACATGTTTCAATGCTGTTCTCT
>NW_011489128.1:545-2443 GCF_000754665.1 Bison bison bison
TGTGGACAGAGGAACCTGGTAGGCTACCGTCCATGGGGTCGTGAAGAGTTGGACACGACTGAATGATTTCACTTTCACTTTTCACTTTCATGTATTGGAAAAGGAAATGGCAACCCACTCCAGTATTCTTGCCTGGAGAATCCCAGGGACAAAGGAGCCTGGTGGGCTGCCGTCTATGGAGTCACACAGAGCTGGACACGACTGAAGCGACTTAGCAGCAGCAGCAGCAGCAGCAGCAACACATGGCAGTTCTATTTCCAGTTTTTTAAGGAATCTCCACACTGTTCTCCATAGTGGCTGTACTAGTTTGCATTCCCACCAACAGTGTGAGAGGGTTCCCTTTTCTCCTCACGCTCTCCACCATTTATTGTTTGTAGACTTTTTGATAGCAGCCATTTTGACCGGCATGAGATGGTACCTCATTGTGGTTTTGATTTGCATTTCTCTGATAATGAGTGATGTTGAGCATCTTTGCGTGTATTTGTTAGCCATCTGTATGTCTTCTTTGGAGAAATGTCTGTTTAGTTCTTTGGCCCATTTTTTGATTTGGGTTGTTTAATTTTCTGGGATTGAGCTGCAGGAGTTGCTTGTATATTTTTGAGATTAATTCTTTGTCAGTTGCTTTGTTTGCTATTCTTTTCTCCCATTCTGAAGGCTGTCTTTTCATCTTGCTTATAGTTTCTTTCGTTGTGCAAAAGCTTTTAAGTTTAATTAGGTCCCATTTGTTTATTTTTGCTTTTATTTCCATTACTCTGGGAGGTGGGCCATAGAAGATTCTGCTGTGATTTATGTTAGAGAGTGTTTTGCCTATGTTTTCCTCTAGGAGTTTTATAATTTCTGGTCTTAAGTTTAGGTCTTTAATCCATTTAGAGTTTATTTTTGTGTTTGGTGTTAGAAAGTGTTCTAGTTTCATTCTTTTACAACCAGTTGATCAGTTTTCCCAGCACCACTTGTTAAATATATTGTCTTTTCTCCATTGTGTATTCTTGCCTCCTTTGTCAAAGATAAGGTGTCTATAGGTGCATGGATTTATCTCTAGGCTTTCTATTTTGTTCCATTGATCTATATTTCTGTCTTTGTGCCAGTACCATACTGTCCTGATGACTGTAGCTTTGTAGTAGAGCCTGAGTTCAGGTAGGTTGATTCCTTCAGTTCCATTCTTCTTTCTCAAGATTGCTTTGGCTATTTGAGTTTTTTTGTATTTCCATACAAATTGTGAAATTATTTGTCCTAGTTCTCTGAAAAATACCATTGGTAGCTTGATAAGGTTTGTATTGAATCTATAGATTGCTTTGGGTAGTATACTCATTTTCACTATATTGATTCTTCCGATCCATGAACATGGTATATTTCTCCACCTATTTGTGTCATCTTTGATTTCTTTCATCAGTGTTTTATAGTTTTCTATATATAGGTCTTTTGTTTCTTTATGTAGTTTTATTCCTAAGTATTTTATTCTTTTCATTGCAATGGTGAATGGAATTGTTTCCTTAATTTCTCTTTCTGTTTTCTCATTTGTTAGTGTATAGGAATGTGTCAGGAAGCATTTAACAGGAGGCTTTCTGTGTGCTGTTTCAGATCTTTCAGGAATCCTTTGTACCTTATTAATTCCTGAATATTCAGGAATTAAGAGGAGAGGCAAGCCTCTCCTGGGGCTGAGGAATCCAGGCATTTCCTTAGTTAGTTTTTCAATATGGTGATAAGTACCCTCTTCCTTCTTATGAACCATACGGTAAAAGTGATTGTTTACAACTCTCTCTCTCTTTTTAATATGGATCGCCTATGTTTTGTAAGTCTGGAATTTTAATCTTTATCTTTGCTGAGAATAACTACAGTATATATGCCCACACCATGTTAATTAAAACACCTTTGCTCCATCAGAGCTTTGGTCCCTGTGT
>NW_011489128.1:2543-2972 GCF_000754665.1 Bison bison bison
ATTTTATATCCTCCAACTTTACTATATTCATTGATTGGCTCTAGTAATTTTCTGGTGGAGTCTTTAGGGTTTTCTATGTAGAGGATCACATCATCTGTAAACAGTGAGAGTTTTACCTCTTTTCCAATCTGGATTCCTTTTATTTCTTTTTCTTCTCTAAGTACTGTGGCTAAAACTTCCAAAACTATATTGAATAGTAGTGGTAAGAGTGGGCACCCTTGTCTTGTTTCTGACTTTAGGGGAAATGCTTTCAGTTTTTCACCATTGAGGATAATGTTTGCTGTGGGTTTATCATATATGGCTTTTATTATGTGGAGGTATGTTCCTTCTATGCCTGCTTTCTGGAGGGTTTTTATCATAATTGGATGTTGAATTTTGTCAAAGGCTTTCTCTGCATCTATTGAGAGAATCATATAGTTTTTATCTTTC
>NW_011489128.1:4834-8428 GCF_000754665.1 Bison bison bison
GAAGGAGGTTGCCATTATCTTCATTACCCAGGCCATAGTCTCAGGCCAAACAACAGGGAGGGAACACAGCCCCACCCATAAACAGAAAATTGGATTAAAGATTTACTGAGCATGGCCCCCCTCGGAACAAGGCCCAGTTTCCCCCATAGTCAGTCTCTTCCATCAGGAAGCTTCCATAAGCTTCTTATCCTTATCCATCAGAGTGCAGACAGAATTAAAACCACAATCACAGAAACTAATCAAATTGATCACATGGACCACAACCTTGTTTAACTCAATGAAACTATGAGCCATGCCACGTAGGGCCAACCAAGATGGATGGGTCATGGTGGAGAGTTCTGACAAAATGTGGTCCACTGGATAAGGAATGGCAAACTACTTCAGTACTTTTGCCTTGAGATCCCCATGAAGAGTATGAAAAGGCAAAAAGATATGACCTCATCCATCACTTCATAATTTTCATATGAAAGTGAGGCCAGATCAGGGAATAAGTTCTCATCTCACAGAGTCCCTTCATCACCTTCTCTTCACTCCCTCTTCTCTCTCCTTGCCCCAATTTCCCTCTGCATTTCTTTCCTCCTGCAACACAATCTAGGCCTCACCATTGATAAATGAGACATGACTTTAAAGACTCATTTTGTATTCTAAGTAGTTTAACAAAATGTTTCCTCTACAAATCAAATACTGTGGTCTCCCTTTGATAATTTCTGGTAAATGAAAAGTTCCTCATCTTGGGTCATGTAAAATATTATGTGTAGGTGAGATTCTTTCATTATATGGCTCATCAAATGTAACTGAGCACTTACTGTGTTCCAGACCCTATTTTAGCTACTGGGAAGCAAAAGCGGGGGTCAAGTGCTATGGTCTGAAGTTCTCCCCACTTTTGAATTCATAGGTTGAAGTCTTAACCCCTACAACCTCGGATTGTGACTGTATGTGGTGGTAGCGACTTAACGAGGGAATGAAGGGACTTCCCTGGTGGTCCAGTGGTTAAGTATCCACCTTCCAATACAGAGGATGTGAGTTTGATCTTTTGTTCAGACTAAGTCCAAATGGCAACTACTGAGCCCAAGCACAGCAACTAAGACCTGACGTAGCCAATAAATAAAGGTGAGACTTAAATGAAGAAAGGTTTTCCCTGGTGGCTCAGCAGATAAATAACCTGCCTGCAATGAGAGAGACCTGGCTTCGATTCCTGGGTTGGGAAGATCCCTTGGAGAAGAGAATAGCAACCCACTTCAGTATTCTTCCCTAGAGAATCCCATGGACAGAGGAGCTTGGCAGGGTACAGTCTATGGAGTTGCAAAGAGTCGGACATGACTGAGCGACTAACACTTCACACTTCAAAAGAAGAAAATTATCTTGAAACGAGGTAATTAAAGTTAAATGAGGTCATAAGAGTGAGCCCTAAAGAAATAAAACTAATGTTCTTATACCAAGAGGATATTAGAATGCAGAGAACATACACAGAGACCAAGGGGTGAGAGATTTAGCAAATAATATTACAAGACAGCCAGATACATTGAATTTAGGTAAAGAATGAACACATATATTTTAATACATATATTATATACACATATCTTATGCATATTAATTATACTTATTTTTATATGTATACATACACAGGTGCAGGCATATATAATTTTACTATGCTTCACAGATACTGCATTTTTTTGCAAATTGAAGGTTCATGGCAACCCTGAGTTGTCAGATAATGGTTAGAATTTCTTAGCAATAAAGTATTTTAAAATTAAGGTATGTACGTTTTTGGGGGGGGGGGGCGGGGGCATACTGCATGGCTTGTAGGATCTTAGTTCCCCAACCAGGGATCAAACCTGTATCCCTTGCTTTGGAAGGCAGATTCTTAACCACTGGACCGCCAGGGAAGACTTTTGTCTGTTCAGTCTCAATTACTACCTTTTAATCCCAACCAACTATTTATCAACTAACCATTACTTCCCACCCACTTCTTCCACCACTGGAAATGCAGGTGTTTTTTTTTTTTTTTAAGAACTTTTCCTCATCAACTCTATTGCATACCTCTAAGAGTCTCCTACAGAAAAGAAAAGAAAAGAAAAAAGACCATTTATACCATGTTACACTACATCTTAATAAAGCTAGGGGAAAAGATACAAATGATCATTTCTCTTTCGCATTACGAAGTGATCCACTTTATTATTATTCTCATTTCATCAAAGTCCATTTTTATAGTAAATAGCTAGCCTAGCTTTCTCATATTGTGGTTGACACAATGTATACACTCCTTTCCTTTTATTTCTGACACATTTGCATCCTCATATTTAAAGTGCAATTCTTTAAAAAAATTTTTTTCACTTATTTCTTTTTGGCTGTGGCAGGTCTTCTTTGCTGTGCAGGCTTTTCTCTAGTTGTGGTGAGCAGGGGTTACTCTTTAGTGGCAGTGTCTAGGCTTCTCATTGCGGTGCCTTTCCTTGTGGTTCCCAGGCTCTAGAGCACAGGCTCAGTAGTTGGTGCACCAGCTTAGTTGCTCCACGGCATGTGGGATCTTCCTGGATCAGGGATTGGACCCATGTCTCCTGAATTGGCAGGTGGACTCTTTACCACTGAGCCCCCAAGGGAAGCCCCAAGGTATTGTCTTTCGTTATTGTGGACTCATTGTTGTTTACTCACTAAGTCATGTTTGACTCTTCTGTGACCCCATGGCCTGTAGCCCACCAGGCTCCTCTGTCCATATGATTTCCCAGGCAAGAATACTGGAGTGAGTTGCCATTCCCTCCTCCATAAAGTGCAACCCATGACACAATACACTGATTGAGTTTCTTTCCTATGTGAGTTTCTTTCCTCTTGCTGGAAATAGGCACAAGGAGGAGATTTTTATGTGCTAATTGATATTTTATTTCTTCCTCCAGTTCCTGCTTACATTCTTGTACATTGTTTTGTGAACTTTTATCTTGTTGTATGCTTATGAAACATGGACTTTTCTGTATGTATATTTTTAATTTATACAACTTTAAAGTCATTTTATCTTCTGTCAATGAATACACAGCTATAAGTGCATGCTGTGTTCATACTGTATCGAGGCTCACAGTGTCCCATGAACCAACAGACTCTCAAGTGTGTGGAGGGATTCCACACAGCAGCTGTTTCCTGTGGTTAAGATGACTCAGGACCGGGGATGTTTTTGTAAAGAGTTTGGGAGGTGGAGGCTGGTGGTTATTGCTCATTGTTTTCCTCCAGGCTGTGTCAGATCCCGTATCCAAAGTATATAACAGATCCTAGTAGGGAAATGAGACAGTGAGAAGGGAAATTAGGTGCTCTACTCACTTACAAATTCCCAGTTGTTCTTTAGTCACTAAGTCATAAAAGGCCTCCTATTATGGCATCTGACGCAGTTTGGGGATGAAGTAAAAGGAAGTGGTTCAGTTACCCAAGAGGCCTCTTTAGCCCAGAAGGCAACTTACCAATGGCATTCCAGACTCCACATTGGGCCCATGTTGCAGGGGTTAACTGCATCATCAAGTAAACATTCACAAAGATGCTCACCAGTGGGAGGACAGGCAGAGCAGGGGCCTGTGGGCAGAGTCAGTTCATCCCTGAGCACAGCCCAGACGTCTG
>NW_011489128.1:9298-13952 GCF_000754665.1 Bison bison bison
TAACTGGGCCACTGGGCCAGGATCAGGCTCAGGATGATCAGCAGGAGAACTGCAAGGGTCAAGATGGAGGAGAACGTCCTGGACCCAGAAGACAAAGATGTCAGGACCTTGGGCCACACCCCTCCCCAGGCTCCCCACATCAGGAATGGCTATCATATTTCCAAGATTCCTCCTCAGCTGACAAAGACACAGAATTCCACCCTATCCTGTCAGTTTTAGAATGCGACCAAAGAGAAATCCCACTGCTCACAGAGCAGGAAGGTACATCCCTAGACAATCTGGCCAGATTTCCAGGTGGGGGTGGTGCTGGTAGGGAACCACAGAGTCTTTAGGATGTTTGAGGTTCCTGTTTCAGGTACAGAGTTCAGAGGATATTCTTCAACTTTAGTCTCCATCTCAACTTCCTCCTCTGTTTTCTCATTCAGGTCTAGCTGGTACCTGGATAGAGGTATTAAGGCAATAATAACAACAGTCCCTACTAATCCAACATCAGACAGTTTATTTGTCTCTTTCCTGCCTTACGAAGGACAGGACATATAGAAGGCAGCATGAAACCAGAAGGGGATTACCTCTCTATCCACCCCCAGGGGTCCAAGACCCCCAGCCAAGGTATAGGGGACTCTTACCTGAGAACAAGCACAGAAAAAGTCGCAAGGGTGTAAGCAAGCATGATCCCAGTTAACATGAGTTCCACAATATGACCAAGGTCCAAGAGTAACACCTTGATGGCTAGAATGAGGACAGGAGCAAGGTAGAGAAGGGGGTGAGAAACCACTAGAAAAATCCAAGTTAAGTAAATTGGTTGGAGAAAGAGTGGGTTTTGTTTACTCACCTGCAAGACTTCCAGAAGACATGATGGCCATGATGGGGGTGCTTGTGTGGGCATGGATCTGGGCAAGGCCCCGGAAAAGGAGCCCATCCTTAGCCATTGCACAGGTGAGCCAAGACATGAAAAATATGCTAAACAGAAGGCTGGAAAAGAAAATAGAAACACGTGTGGAGACGTGGAGAAGAGGGATAGACTAGGGCATCTCCTCTCTTGTCTTCATGGGGTAAGGTGTCTTCTCGCTTGTCTGTCAATCTCAAGGGCTGGAACACCTGAAAACCAGACAGTAGACAGGGAGAAAACCATGGCACTGACCTGTATAAAAAAGAACACAGGAAAAGAACAGCCATGATGTAGCTGGCAGGAGCCCACCCGATTTGGAGAAAGGCCTGCGGTAAAGGATTGTAATGATGAATCTGGTAGTAGGGCACCATGAGGGTGAGTGCTGCTGAGACTCCAAAATATGTCAAAAAGCCGACAGAGATGGAGATCATCATGCTCAAGGGGATGGAATGCTGAGGATTTCGGGTTTCTCTCCCTGCATGGTGAGTAGAAGTCTTGGGTGAGGAAAACACACTGGTATGAAAGGAAAAAAAAAAAAAAATCCCCTTTCCTCTTGCATCTTCCAAAGCAGGCTAACCATCTACCAACTCCTGTGCCAAAGGGCAGTTGAAATTGTGCCCAAGCCCCAGATGGGACACATAATGACCATGTTACCTGTAGCAACCACGGCTTCAAGAGCAAAACATGGGTAGAAACATAAAGCTGCTCCTCGGAGAATCCCATTAAAGCCCAAGGGCACAAACCCTCCACCACCGAGAGGGCCCAAGCTATGGTGAGAGAAGGAATGAGAAAGAACATGGATGGGATGTGCTCAGCTGTCTCTACTGGATTCCTCCCTTCATACCACAAGTCCTGGGCTCCAGCACCCCCATCATCTGATCATGTGGCTTCACCAGCCCAGATCTCTCTAGTCCCTACCGTATTCCCAGCTCAGCACTGCCCCCTCCCCCACTTCACAAGCATTACTCTGGCCAAGGGTCATAGCGTCCTAACCTATAGATGTCACTGGATCCGGATGTGTTCAGTCTATAGCCCTGTTCTGTGAGCTGCCAGTTGTGCAGGTCTCCCTTAATAAAGCCAGAGATGATTGTGAAGATTGGAACAAAAAATTTGATGCCTGTGAACACTTTGATAATCAGGGGTGACATATGAGGTCCCAGAAGTGTTACTCCTATGGGAAAAAAAGGAATATGAAACACTAAAAAAATAAAATAAAAACTATATATAGAGAAAGTAGACAATGGTTGCTAGAGGTGGATAATTGGCAGACTGCGGCGAGGTGGTGGATGGATAGTGACTGCTCAGTGGGTACAGGAAGCAGTCTTTCCTTTGAGGAGATGAACATGTTTGGAAGTAGATGGAGGCGATGGTTGCACAACATGGTGAATGTACTAAGAGCCACTGAATTGTACACTTTCAGGTGGTTGATTTTTTATCTCACAATACATGTCTATGAAATCATCAGGTTGTATACCTTAAACTTATACAGTGCTGGATGTCATATAGATCTGAATAAAGCTGGGAGAGAATAATAAAATTTTTAATTTTATGCTATGAGAATTTCCTTTAAATTGAAAAAAAAATTACCTTTGGTCTCAATGCAGAGGAAGAAACTTGTTGGTCTAAGTAAAAGATTCTGAGCAGGGGTGATTTTGTTCCCCAAGCAGTTGGCTCTGTCTGGAGACTTTCTGATTGTCACAGCTTTTTGAGGGGATGGGTGTCACTGGTATCTAGTGAGTAAAGGCCAGGGATGCTACTGAACACCTGAAAATGGTTTCTTAAAAACCGTATAATGCACAGGACAGCCCCCCACACCAAGAATGATCCAGCCCAAATTGTTAATGGTGCCAAGGATAAAAAAAACAGTTATGTTCTCCCCTCCTGGCACCTTTGTTTCTAGTCCTAACCCCCCTTATTCTGCCACCCAAGCCTTTCCCTCCCCAGCTCCTGCTCCACATCCCACTCTTCTCATACTGTCTCTGCCCCCTTCTCACCAATCATCACCAGCAACAGGGCCAGAGCGACAAAGTCTGGGAACGTGGCCAGGAAAGAGGGCATATACGGAGAGAAAGTCCCCTCTAATGCCTGAGAGATGTGGTTTCTAATTAGACTGTCAAAGGTGATGCTCCACACTTTGGACAAACTGGCAGTGGCTGCAGAGGCAGAAGGAATACTCACTAACAAGCATAAATTGATTCTTGACTATGTGTCATGGGATGTATTAAAAAAAAGAAAGACAAAATACCTAATCTCAAAGAGCTTCTCTTGGAGTGGGAAGAGCAGACCCAGATAACTCACAAAATAGGTCACTATTTGATATAATTAGGAGATCAATGTTATGCAAGAAAAGAACACAGGAAAGTGGGACCAGGGAGGCTGGGAGATGAGGGTGGAAATTTTATATCTAGTGGTAAAGGAAAATCCCACGAAGACAACAGCTGAGCAGAGGCTTCAATATGGTGAAGGGATGAGCCTGTGGGACATGCAACCCACTCCCTACAGTTTCCTGTCCTTTGAATTCTTGGTATATCATTTAAGGAAAACAGGATAGAGCTGAGTAGAATGAAGTGGAATTTTCCTGCCACTATTATCCACCTCACCCACGAGGTAGATAACAAAGTGCTTGTGAATGAGAGAAGACCCCAATCCTCCTCTCTCCTAGTTTCCTGATCTTAAGTCCCAGGCCTTCCTCCCCATGCCCCTCCGCCCCATCACCTCACCAATGAGTAAGGTCAGGATGAGGTTCCAGCCAGTGATGAATGCGTGCAGTTGTCCCATGGTGACAAGCTGTAGAGATACAAAGAACCGGAGCATGGTACCCTGGCCCATAACTCAGCGTAGCAGAGAGCACACATCACACAAGGCAGGGCGGCCACCAAGAAGGAGATGGCAATCGCTGGTCCAGTTATGTATTTGGCCACTATACCAGCCACGATGTATATGCCAGCTCCCAGGGTGTTGGCCACACCCAAGATCACCATCTGCAGGGTGTTCAAATGAGCCACAGGACTCTCAGTCTCCTCTCTGGGCTCCAGCCACCGCCTGCGGACCAGCTTCTGACCAAGTTGGTGAACATACTGACGCAGCATCCTAGATGGAGTTGAGGAGGCTACGATCTGCTGAGAATGCAAGACACAAGGTCATTAAGCATGTCCATCCTAAACAACAGGTCCTACTGTGTAGCCCAGGAAACTCTTTTCAATATCCTGTGATAAAGCATAATGGAAAAGAATATGAAAAAGAATGTATATATATGTATCACTGAATCACTTTGCTGTACAGTATAAATTAATACAACACTGTAAACAGCTTTACTTCAATTAAAAAAAAAAAAAGGTTCCATCTGCCCTTGACCCTGGGAATCCAATTCCATGGAATAATGGACTGATGTGGAGCAGGTGGTAAAAGGACGCACTGGGTAAGTTCTCTGTCTCTGAGCTTTTGTTTCTTAAACATAAATACATCTTTTAATATGATTCAAAATTACTGGAAGGGTTGCTTGAAGAGAAGTGAGATAAAGTGGATTATCTCTGCCCAAATGTGCCTCTTTGGCAGGTAGACTGTTTTGAGTTGAAGGCCGTTAAGACCCAGCAGACTCAGGAGAAGCTCCTTGTCTCTCCCTTCAGTTCATTTCAGTTCAGTTCAGTTGCTCAGTTGTGTCCGATTCTTTGTGAGCCCAGGGACTGCAGCACACTGGGCTTCCCTGTCCACCACCAACTCCCGGAGCTTACTCAAACTCATGTCCATTGAGTCAGTGATGCCATC
>NW_011489128.1:14062-15026 GCF_000754665.1 Bison bison bison
ACTGGTTTGATCTCCTTGCAGTCCAAGGGACTCTCAATAGTCTTCTTCAACACCACAGTTCAAAAGCATCAGTTCTTCAGCACTCAGCTTTCTTTATAGTCCAACTCTCACAACCATACATGACTACTGGAAAAACCATAGCTTTGACTAGACGGACCTTTGTTGGCAAAGTAATGTCTCTGCTTTTTAATACACTGCCTAGGTTTGTCACAGTTTTTCTTCCAAGGAGCAAGCATCATTTAATTTCATGGCTGCATCCACCATCTGCAGTGATTTTGGAGCCCCCCAAAATAAAGTCTGTCACTGTTTCCACTGTTTCCCCATCTATTTGCCATGAAGTGATAGGATCGGGTGCCATGAATGTTTGAGTTTTAAGGCAGATTTTTCATTCTCCTCTTTCACCTTCATCAAGAGGCTCTTTAGTTCCTCTTTGCTTTCTGCCATAAAGGTGGTGTCATCTGCATATCTGAGGTTATTAATACTTGTCCCACAATCTTGATTCCAGCTTGTGCTTCATCCAGCCCAGCATTTTGCATGATGTACTCTGCATATAAGCTAAATAAACAGGGTGACAATATACAGCCTTGACGTACTCCTTTCCTGATTTGTCTCTCCCTTAAGTCTCAAAATAATTAGATTAGTGGACCTATGGCAAGAAAATAGGTATTACCAGAGAGAACTTATAACCTCAGAAAGACTTCCCTGCCTGGAGTGGCAAACATTTTTTCACCAAGCACTTGCTCTTCCCATCACCCTATGGATGTCCTCCCTTTTGAAGCCCCAGATCCTTACCTCATTCTGTTAAACTAATGGTACATATGAACCTCCACTGACTGACTCTCTTGAGCCTCAAGTTTTTATGGGGCTCTCAAAACACAACAAATTAAATTTATTAATTTGTCTCATGTCAGCTTAATTATTAAACCAGCCAAAAAACCTAGAAAGAAAGGTTTCCTGCTTCTTG
>NW_011489128.1:16707-19532 GCF_000754665.1 Bison bison bison
GGAGAGTTATTGTAAAGTGGGGACAAAGTTTTAGTTTTACAAGATGAAAAATGGTCTAGAGATTGGCTGCACAACGATGTAAACATACTTAGCATTAGTGAACTGTGTACTCAAAAAGTTTTTTAATTGGAGGATAATTGCTTTACAATGTTGTGTTGGTTTCTGCCACACAACAAAAGGAATCAGCTGTAACTATATATGTGTTCCTTTCCCTCTTGACCTTCCCTCCCATCCCCCCATCCCACCCCTCTAGATCATCACAGAGCATCAGACTGGGCTCCCCATGATATACAGCAGCTTTCCATTAGCTATCTATTTCACACATGACAGTGTATACATGTCAGTGTTGCTTTCTCAACTTTCCACCCCCCCTCCTTCCCCCGCTGCATACTTAAAATCATTAAGATGGTTAATTTATGCCATGTGTATTTTACAACCATTAAAGAAATTGCTGCCAATGATAAACAACAGAGCCAGCGTCACAGAGTTCCTAGATGTAGCAAACCCAAAACTGACTTAATGTAAGTTACCATGCAGTTGTCCTCCACACTTACCAAAATCCATAGTTTTTCATGTTGATACGGTTGCCCCAATATCTGCAGTGGAGGAACCCATAGATTTGGAGGGCCAACAGTATACAGGAGACTGAGATCAGATTCACATAATGGAAACCCTAGATAAAAGTAATCTTTTTTTTAAAAGTAATTTAACCTTTTTATTTTGCAGTATAGCCGATTAATAATGTTGTGATAGTTTCAGGTAGGCAGCAAAGGGACTCAGCCACACATATACATGTATTAATTCTCTCCCAAACTCCCCTCCCATCCAGGCTGCCACATAACACTGAGCAGAGTTCCCTGTGCTATACAGTGGATCCTTGTTGGTTATTCATTTTAACCACACATAGCAGTGTGTGCATGTCCATCCCAAAGTCACTAGCTATACCCCTTCCCCCTATCCTAAAGGTATTCTTTCATATTGTTTGAACATCAGTCTAAGAAGAGTTTCCCAACCTCCAGACTTGATCCAAATCCCGACCCCTACCCATTCACTCACAAACACAAGAATTCTCAGCTCTTCCTCCTTTCAACTAAAAACTGGTCTCTCTTCCCTCAGGCTGGAGCCGGGCTGACCCCCTGCACTCTGGGGTTGCAGAGGTCTCTTTGGGAGGATGTGAACTCAGCGCCCAGTCTCCTACAGAAGAGGGTGACCAGAGACTTACTGGATCCTTGGAGCAGAGCCTGGAGCACTGGGTCAGTCAGGGAGGCTGAGGTTAAGCCATGCAGGGCTGGAGCTGAGACATCTCCAAGAACTGAAGCGGGGAGTCCTGAGCACAGAAGACAGTCCTCACCCTTGGGTTGTTGGGGTGGAGATGGGGCTGGGCCAGAGGGGAGTTTCTGCAATGTTGTTATCAGCTCTTGACTCTTCTGTTGTTACCCTCAGGGTGGGCGGTGATTCTGAATTTTTTTATTGTGTAATATATAGTACATAAAATTTACCATTTTAACCATCTTTAAGTGTGCAGTTCAGTCGTGTTAAGTATTTCACATTTTGTGCAAACAAACTCCAGGACTTTTTTCATCTGGCAAAACTGAAACTCTACCCATTCAACAAAATTTCCCCTTTCTTCTTTCCCAGTTCCTGGAAATCACTACTACTTTCTCTCTCTATAAATATGACCGCTCCAGGTACTTCATTTAAATGGGATCAAATAGCTTTTGTCGTTTTTTGTCACGATTCTTTTACTTAGTACAATGTCCACAAGGTCAGCTGCATTGTAGCTTATATTTCCTTCTTTAAAAGAACATTTTTTAAAATTTTGGCTGTGCTGGGTCTTTGTTACAGTGGGCAGGCTTCATTTAGTTGCAACTCTCAGACTTCCTCTATGGCATGTAGGATCTTAGTTCCCTGACCAGGGGATGAACCCACATTCTCTGCCTTGCAAGGCAGATTCTTAACCACTGAACCACCAGGGAAGTCTCTTCCCTTCTTTTTAAATGCTGAATAATACTTTATTATTGGTACATACCATATTTGGTTTACTTATTCTTTGGTCAATGGACACTAGGGTTGCTTTAATGATTTAACTATTGTGAATAATGTGTTATGAACATGGTTGTTCAAATATCTCTCCCCAAGTGTGCTTTCAATTCTCTGGGTACATCTTCAGAGGTAGAATTGCTGGATCAGAATGTTCTAAGATTTTACCTGCTTGTGATGGAGAAGATGTTCACATGTTGAGGAATGGGGAAGTGATTTTGACTTATCCATGGTTCACCCTGAATTGTGTGTGAACTAAACAGCCCGTCTAACCCTCACAGCTCATTTGCTTTAACCACCGAGGTAAAGAACATCTGTTTTGAAGATAAGGATGAGTAACTCGCTTCTCATGACATCCATGCTAACATTTCCTCCAAGATAAGTTTCCCTTCCCAGACATCAGAGTCCTGCTGTCTTGCTGTCTATGTACTAAGTCTGTCTCTTTTGAAACCTTGAAGGAGTACACCCTGTCGTGTGTGATGTATATTCTCTGGATGAGACTGTTCTGGAAACCATGCTTCAGTGGGACACTTCTGAGAATTCCCTGGCAGTACTCTGTGCTTCCACTGCAGTGGGCATGGGTTCAGTCCCCGGTTTGAGAACTAAGGACCCTCCACCCTCCCCTCCTTCTTCATGCCATGCAGCAGGGCCTAAAAAAAAAAGAAAAAGAAAGAAAGAAAACCAGAGCAGTTCTTCAGAGTTATTTAAGTGGTTGCCTCCCAGGCTATAGTGCTCAGCTTGGCTCAAATAAAACAGTTTTTTTCCTGTTAGATTGTTTATTGATT
>NW_011489128.1:22759-23268 GCF_000754665.1 Bison bison bison
TGTGGCAGATTCATTTCAATATATGGCAAAACCAATACAATATTGTAAAGTTAAAAAATAAAATAAAATTTAAAAAAAGAAAAAAAAAAAGATTACCAAAATATGATTATTCTTAATAGAAGCAATTTATGTGCATTAGTTGCTCAGTCACATCTGACTCTTTGTGACCCTATGGACTTTAGCCTGCCAGGCTCCTCTGTCCATGGGATTCTCCAGGCAAGAATATTGGAGTGGGTTGACAGTTCCTTCTCCAGGGGATCGTCCCAACCCAGGGATTGAGATGTCTCTTTCTTAAGTGGCAGGAGGAAAGAAACTACAAGTGTCCCTCTTTTCCCCTTCTCTATACAAAATTAAAAGGAGGTTCCTCTTAAAATTCTGTGTTGCCATGATGACACCTGGTTCCACCTGAACTTGTATCAAACTTTGAGCTAACCAATGCGTTTTTCTTATGGAAATGTTTGTCTTAAGCTATGTTGAAGAACTATGTATTTACCCCAGACTCTGTCTTT
>NW_011489129.1:0-179 GCF_000754665.1 Bison bison bison
CAGGTGGCCCTGCCAAGGGGTGGGACAGCTGTCACAGAGGACCACAGGCGGGACGCTTAGAGCAACAGGAATTAACCGCTTCCTAGCTCTGGAGGCAAGTCTGCCTGCAGGCCGCTATCCCTCGGAGGCTCCAGGGGACAGTACGCTCCCTGCCCTTCCCAGCCCCTGGCGTCTGGCTG
>NW_011489129.1:279-633 GCF_000754665.1 Bison bison bison
GGGTGTGCCCCCAGCCCGGGCCAGCCCAGGGCCCGGCTCCCAGGGCACCGCAGAAATGTCCCTTTGTTGGCCGAACAAAGCAGCTTTGAGCCGGGCCCTTATCTCAGGTGCAGTGAGATGGGGCTCCGTCGAGCCAGGCGGGAGCCAGCCGGCCAGCCTGGACGGGGCCCACCCCCTTGAAGGAGGGGCAGGGCAGGGCGGCCGGAAGGGGCTGAGGGGGTAGACGGTGGGCTGTCTCCTGCTCTTCAGGGCCCGTGTGGGCTCACAAGGGATGGAGCAGGCCCATCAGATAAGGCCCAAGTAGAGAGGCGGGCCGAGCAGGCAGACACACCCCGGCGTCACGGGCAGCCACAC
>NW_011489129.1:733-1293 GCF_000754665.1 Bison bison bison
CTTCAGAAGGTCCACGTGAACCTACCCTTGCGGGGGATGCAATCCGACTTGCCACAAACACCGTGAACCCTTGGCCCAGCTCCGGACATCCAAGGGGCCCCTACCCAGGTGCTATCTTCAGTCCCTGCGCCCTTGAGTCAGAGTTAGCTGGTGGGGGGCGGGAAGGACTCCTACAGAGGGAACAGGGTGGGCAAAGGCCTGGAGGCTGGGCTGGGGCGCTGGGGCCCAGGCCCGGGCGGGCGCGCTCCCTGCTCTCTGCGGACGGCCAGCTGCCTCGGCTTCCTGGCAGTGTGCCCGGCACCCCCCTGCCCGCAGGTGGCTGCTCTCCTGGCCCTGGAGGTAGAGGCTGTGGGCCCCGTAGCTGGGAGCTGGGAGGGACGGCCTGGGCTGTGGGCAGGCCGGGCTGGGGAGCAGAAAGGAGACACCCGCTGTGAGCCCGAGGGCCTGGGAAGCCTGCGACAGGTACGTCCCCAGCTCCCGGGGCCCAGCCAGGGCCGGGCTAAGGTTTCCTGAGCTGGTGCCGAGGCTGGGCTGGGGGGTCCCCAGCCCGGGCCAGCCCA
>NW_011489129.1:1655-2652 GCF_000754665.1 Bison bison bison
CGATCTTCAGGCATGTGGTCAGCTGGCACCCTGCTGTTGCCCTGGCCTCCATTTCCCCATCTGTGCAAGGACCCCCAGGGCTCCAGGGAGACTCGGCCGCCCTGCCCTGCTGTCTGAGCACCCACATCGGGCCGCCTCGATGGGTGGGGCCCCCAGGAGAGAGCGCAGTGGAGGACCAAGATGGGAAACGGGTGGGGTCAGTCGGCGGCACAGCTCGCTGCCCACCTGCCCCCCACACCCTCAACAGGCGGGCTATGTCTCGGCGGCCTGGCACCCACATGGCCTGCAAGGCGCTGGACGCAGACGTGGGCATTCGGTCCCCTCTCTTCTCGCCCCTGTGTGTATTGAACAGATGAATGTGTGAACGAGTGGATGAGAATAAGAAAATAAGAGGAAACGGGCAGGCCCACCAGCCCGGGAATGCAGGGTGTCTCCGGCAGGAAGTTCTCTCATCAGGCCCAGAAGATGCAGGGCTTTTCCGGAAGACCGAGGGGTGAAGCTGCTCGGGCTGGGTGCCCACCCTCCCCTCCAAGGGCTGCAGGATGGCGGGGCTGGGGGGCAGGGCATCCCGGCAGGTTGGAGGTGGGAGTGGGGGGTAAGGGGGTAGGGGGTTGGTGGATTAGGGGGTAGTTTCCTGGCTCAGTGAATGCGGGCCTGAGCAGACACCCTGCCCACACCCTCCCTGACCCCTTGGGAGCTGCCTGGCCACCGAAAATTGTCCTAGCGGCTCAGAAGGACTGGGAACGGGCGAGACCAGCAGCAGGCCCTGTCTAAACAGGCTTATCTCAGCGTGCTCTGTGGGGTGCAGGGGCCGCCCCCTCCCAGCTATAATTAGGGCCTAGTTGGAGCTGGGCCCTGGGAGGACCAGGGCTTTGCTGCACAGAGGCCCCCTGCAGCCCCCAGCCTGAGCCCCTGGAGCTTGGCCAGGCCGAGCGAAGGGCAGCCACGTCCCCTCTTTCCCCGCTTCCCCCACCACCACCCCGGGCCCTCCCCCCAC
>NW_011489129.1:3962-6520 GCF_000754665.1 Bison bison bison
GCGTGTCCGTCGTCCAGCAAACACCCGTGAAGTGCCTTTGGGAGCAGGGGGTTGCTGCCCGGACTTTTCCCTAGTTGCGGTGGGCAGTGGCTACTCTTGCTGTGGTGAGGGGGCTTCTCACTATGGGGGCTTCTCTTGCTATAGAGCGTGGGCTCTAGGCACGTGGGCTCAGAAGTGGTGGCTCCTGGGCTCCGGAACACAGACTCAATAGCTGTAGCTCACAGGCTTGGCCGCTCTGGAGCCCGTGGGATCTTCTCAGATCAGGGACTGAACCCACATCTTCTGCATTGGCAGGCGGATTCTTTACCCCTGACCCACCAGGGAAACCCGAGGTGCGAGATTTTGTGCAAGACGCTGAGGCATAGCAGCCTAATCTTGACATCCTCCTGCAAAGCACGTTTGTTAGCCAGGTTTTTCTGAAAGGGTGAAGGTGGAAACACCCTAACAGCGGGATGTGGGGGCCAATGCCGAGGGATCCTCCATGTCCACATTGCTCAACTATATGCAAATGGATTTTAAAATCTTGGATGAAATGGGCAATTTTTAACCAAAACTTGCACTAGAAAATATCGAAAATGTAAACATACCAGTGATCAGAGAAGAAAAGCAATCGTATGACCCACCAAAGCACAGGTCGCCAGCAGGATTCTGCCAAAGTGTCAGGAAGGAGATTGCTCAAGCGCGGTTTCAACTGCTTCAGCCCATAAAGGAAGGGGGGAAAAAAGAAGGAAAAGAAAAGCTTCCAATTTTATTTTATGGGAACAGCATAATATGAATATCAAATGCAACTGTAAAATTGCACTAAAATATATTAAAACTGTAGACAAATTTCACTTTTGAAAATCAAGGCAGAACTCCTAGGCAGGCATCAGCTGGCAGAACCTAGCAGTCCTAAAAAGATGACGCCCCCCTTCTCCACCCCCACCTGGGCCCTAGGAGCCAGGGTTCCGGCCCGCACCTCTGTACCCTCGTCTTCATCCTCCATGGACTTGCCCTCGGAGGCTGCAGGTGAGGCTGGGCAGGGATGGGGGTGGGAGGACTCTCCACCTCGTGGCCTCCCTTTTTGCCCAGCCTCATCCCTCACCTGAGCATCTCTCTCCACGTCCTGTGCTGACCTGTCCCAGCCCTAAAGACTGGAGCGCATATGGCCCTCAGGCTGTGGGATCGCTTGCTATTTCCCCAATCCCCGCCCCCACCTCTGTAAATAGTCCTTTACAAAGTCCTTCAAATTACCTCATCTGAGCACACCGTCTGTGGACTTTCTGCACTCTGAATTATATGATTGTACCTCACCTTTGAATAGCTTAAAAGAAAAGAGATATTTCCACTGAGATCCAAAAAGGCATTTGACAAAATGCATCAATATTCTGGATTTTAAAAAATCATAATAAAACAAGCTTCCCTTGTGGCTCAGATGGTAAAGAATCCACCTGCAATGCAGAAGACCCAGGTTTGATCCCTGGGTCGGGAACATCCCCTGGAGAAGGGAATGGCAGCCCACTCCAATATTCTTGCCTGGAGTATTCCATGGACAGAGGAGCCTGGTGGGCTACAGTCCATGGGGTTGCAGAGAGTCGGACGCGACTGAGCAACTAACACTTTCAATAAAATAGGGCTGGGCAAATATTTTCTTAACTTGATAAAATATCTGTCTTCACCCCAAAGCAACACCTTGCTTAATGTGAAAACTTTAAAAACACACGTATAAAAGTCAGAATTGAACAATGGGATCCACCAATATCTAACATTGTTCTAGAGGTACTGGCTACTGAAATTAAAAAAGAGAAAGAAATAAAGTTATGACTATAGGAAAAAGAGGAGATAAATGTGTCACCATTTGCAGACAATTTTATTGAATATTTAAAAAACTGAACTCTTTCAAACAATTAAAGAATTCCTTATGGTGTCTGGGAGCAAAATAAATACAGGAATCTCAATATCCTTCATGTACAAATATTAACCCATTGGGCGATATATGAAAGACTCCCTATCAGTTCAGTTCAGTCACTCAGTCGTGTCCAACTCTTTGCGACCTCATGGACTGCAACACGCCAGGCCTCTCTGTCCATCACCGACTCCCGGAGTTTACTCAAACTCATGTCCATTGAGTCGGTGATGCCATCAACCATCTCATCCTCTGTCATCCCCTTCTCCTCCTGCCTTCAATCTTTCCCAGGATCAGGGTCTTTTCAAATGAGTCAGCTCTTCGCATCAGGTGGCCAAAGTACTGGAGTTTCAGCTTCAACATCAGTCCTTCCAATGAACACTCAGGACTGATCTCCTTTAGGATAGACTGGTTGGATCTCCTTGCAGTCCAAGGGACTCTCAAGAGTCTTCTCCAACACCACAGTTCAAAAGCATCAATTCCTCACCATTCAGCTTTCTCTATAGTCCAACTCTCACATCCATACATGACTACTGGAAAAACCATAGCCTTGGTGAGATGGACCTTTGTTGGCAAAGTAATGTCTCTACTTTTTGATATGTTGTCTAGGTTGGTCATAACTTTCCTTGCAAGGAGTAAGCGTCTTTTAATTTCATGGCTGCAGTCACCATCT
>NW_011489129.1:6620-13407 GCF_000754665.1 Bison bison bison
CACAATCTTAGTTTTCTGAATGTTGAGCTTTAAGCCAACTTTTTCACTCTCCTCTTTCACTTTCATCAAGAGGCTTTTGAGTTCCTCTTCACTTTCTGCCATAAGGGTGGTGTCATCTGCATATCTGAGGTTATTGATATTTCTCCCAGCAATCTTGATTCCAGCTTGTGCTTCATCCAGCCCAGCGTTTCTCATGATGTGCTCTGCATATATAGGATTGCTGTAAAATTATAAAATATTTGGAGATCAATATGATATTCCAAATTCACATTAAGAAATATTTAAAATGCTACTGAAGGACATAAAGCAATATTTAAACGTATGGAAAGACCTAACTTAAAATATAAAGACAATACCATAAAGAAATCAATTCTCCTTAACAAATCCATAAATATATTGATGGTTCACTTTCTGAAAAGCTAAATGAGATACATTTTTCAATTAAACAACCTAATTCTAAGTTTCATGTAGAAAACTAAACAAGCAAAAACAGCCAAGAAACTTCTGAAGAAGAAGTATATTTCAGTAAGAATTAGGTTGGTTGCTATAACAGAAACCCGTACTCAGAGGCTTATTCTGATGAGTGTTTATTTCTCTCTACGATAAAAGGAGCCCCTAGTGAGGCAGGCAGCACAGGGCTGCCTGGCTGTGGCGGCGCCGTGGTATTCAAGACACAGGATCCTTCCATCTCTCTACCTTTTTGCGTGATTTCCTTTCCAAGTTTGTCTAGTGGTGCAAGATGGCTGCTGGATTCCAGCCATCACCTCAGATTCCAGGCAGCTGGGAGGAGAAAAGGAGGAGGAGCACTCCTTTACAGAGAAAGTCCTTGGAAGCACCAAACCGCACTTCTACTTTCCCCTCTAGAACCCCTGTCGTCCCCCGTCTGGAGCGGAACGCTGTAGCCACTGTCCTCTGCGTTGCTGCTGGGGCACGCATGTTCTCAGCGCTTTGCTCAGATAGAACCAGGTCACAAAGGAGGAAAGGCGAAGGCGATGGCTCCTGCATTCTCTGCCGCTGTAGGAAGAGGAAACTAGCCCCCACAAGCATCAAAACCATTACAACCTAGAGTAGTTCAAACAGTGGGATGCTGGTGCGAGAATAAACAAGTAGATTAATGGGACACAATAGAACCTCAAACGGTTTCAAACACGTAAGAGAATTTCGCACATGGCAAACACAGAATTGCAAATCAGTGAGAAAAGATGGCTCATTCGAGACCCACCCATACCTGGGAAGCCATCTGGAAAGAATAAAGAGAGTAAGGTTGGAGCTATATCTCACATCTCGTACCAAAATAAATTCCAAATGGGTCAGAGATTTGAAAGGGGAAAATTGAAACCACAAAGTCTTAACAATAAATAGTAGAAATTTCTTTATAAACTTGAGATGAGAACTTCCTAAGCAGGATGTAAAATACAAAAACACCCAGAAACACACAAAGGAGTGTTTGGATCATTTCAAATACACAAAATAAAATTTCTGCATAGCAAAAGCCACACAAAGCAACTTGGGGAAAATATTTGCAAATTGTGTCAAACAAAGAGCTTGTCTCTATCATATGTAAAGAACTCCAACAAATCAACAACAGGGCCACAACGCAGCGGGGGATAAAATGAAAAAGCAAAGGGCGAGAACAGGAGTCTCAATACTCTTCCTTTTTCATGAAAGGAAAAAGCAGATGGCTCCTAAAGCGATGAAAGACACTCAGGCTCACTCTTGGTGAGAGAAACGCAAATGACGGCTGCGCTGAGGGCATGTGTGCCTCTCAGACCGGCAGAGACTCCGATCGCACACTCCTGGCATTGCCATGAGAATACAGGGACTCGCACATATTACTGTAGATTATTGGAAATGGTTACAGCCTCAGCAGGCAGGCGTTTGGCAAAATGCCTCAGAATTACAAACTCACATCCTGCGACCCAGTGGTCCCACCTCCTGAGGGCATCCTGCCCACAGTCACCTTGGGTACCAGGTCATGGCAGCATGGTTCCTGAGCCAGCCAGAAGAAAACCTTAAATGCCCATTAGTGGAATGTACTAATATAAACCACATAGGAAGGCAGAGAGTAAGGAAGAAGGCCTTCCAGTTTTAATAAAAGGCCGTGTCTGCAGACTGTATGTGATAAAAAGGAGGCCCAGCGGTGTGTGGAATGGGCTTCCGATTGTGTCAGGGAACAGAGGGGGCTGGCAGAGACGTGTGCACTAGACATGCCAGCAGAACCTGGTCTGGGGAAGGCCCCACAGACAGGGCACCTGCCGGCCCTCAAGACTGGCTGCGTGAGAGCCAGGGCATGTGCAGAAGGCTTTCCTCAGCACACTCTTTGGATCCCTGTTGGTTTCAGGACCAGGCGAATGCGAGTGAAGGAGGGGCTGGGGTGCTGGCAAAGCCTGGCCCCCTGTTCCAGATCTGGGTCGGGACTCTGGGGGTGTGGGACGAGCTGTGGAAGCCTGGAGAGGTCGCTTATTCATTCATTAAACAGGCTGCTGATTGCAGAACTCAGTCCTGACCAAGCAGGCTCTTCCCTCTGGACTCAGACCTCAACAGCGGTGACACAGCGCCATTGCAGCGGGGAGCGGAGGGGCACTGACAATCCCTGGGGCCCAGGGCCACGCTGTGGACAGTCAGACCCTGAGGAGGGGGGCCTACCAGGCTGGGATTCCAAACAGAGGAAAGAGAATGCCTAAGGCCCAGGCGGGAGGCCCAGTGAGCTGCCCTTTCCACCCAAGAAAGTCTCTGTGGAGGGGCTGGAGGGTCGGCCCACAGAAGGGGGAGGGCCGGGGTGGAGGACCCCTCCCTGCGGGCTGCTGAGGGGCAGCTTCCAAGACTGCTTTCTGGGGAGGCCTGGCCCGGGCTCATCAGCATCTCATTTGCATGGCCATTCATCCTCTGGGGCATTCCCAGCCACCCCAGAAGCCCCTTCCTGCCCTGGAGAAAGGGACCAGGCCTGGGTCCCCCTACCAGTGCCCCCCACACTGCCCCTCTCCAGAGGGAAGGACAATGGGGTGGGGAGGAGGCGGAGGCGAGGTCTGGCTGGGCAGCCAGGCTGGCGGGAACCATTGTGTGTGGGGCCCCCGAGTGTTTGCATAGCAAGTGCCTTGGCTGCTGAATGGGGCACAGGCATCCCAGGAATGTTGCCTGAGCTCCGAGGGCCTGCGGTCTCCAGCTCTTGGCCAGCCAGGCACATCCTCGCCCAGCTTCCGAGTCCTTCTGCCACTCACACCTGGCAGGCGCAGGGCGGACAAGGATGAGAGGGGCCAGGTTTCGGCAGCGGGTGGGAGTGACCCGGGCCCACCAAGCACAGTGGCTCAGCTTGCGCGCTGCACCACGCCAGCGCACCCCATTCACCCGGGCGGCCACAGCTACCAGCAGCCCTGCAGTCTCCCTGTTGACCTCAGTGATCTCAGCAGTGAAAGGGGACAGGACATCCCTGCCCTGACAGGGCATCTGCTCTCAGCCCAAGGTGGGAAGGGGAGGTGTGGCAGAAGTGGGGGGGCAGAGGGAAGGAAATCTGCTAACTCTGTGAGATGGGAGAGGCCCCTGTCCCATAGGCTGTGGGCCACGCAGGAGCATGAGGGGCTGCTGTGGGTCGTGCAGGGTCATGGATGCCTTGGGGGTTCCCCTCTGCTGATCTGGAGTGACGGCCGGTAGTTCAGAAGCAGCCCCTGCCGCTGTCTGGGAAGTGGGGGAGGCAGTTAGGGATGAGGTCTGCCTCCCAAGGAGCAGGAGGTGAGTGGGTTGGTACCCATCAGAGAGGGCACGAGAGTCAGCACCCAGAAAGCACGGCCAGTCTGATCGGCACTGTTCCCAGAGACAGGTCCAGGGGTGTGCTTTCTGGCGGGGGGCAATGTACCTCGGGGAGAGAGCAAGGGCAGAGGTTAAGAGGTGGGAACAGGCCTGGGGAGTGCCAGGCGCAGGGAGGAGGGCTGTCAGTGACGTTGGTAATCGGGGAGGTTGGCACGGAGCAGGTGGGTCACCGGGGATGGGGGAAAATGAGGCCAAGGGGCAGCCAGGAGGCCCCGGGCGTGGCGGCCTGTCCCCTGTCTACCCCAGCCCAGGGACGTGCCATCCTGGAAGCAGGGGGTTAGTGGAAGTCATGGGCAGCCTGGGGGTGGCAAGGCCCTGACCAGCCCTGAGCTGGCATCCACAGCCTGGCAAGGGGACACCGGCAGTCAGCAGGCCAGCTGGGGCCAGGCTCTCCGGGAGGCCCAGCCTTGCAGGAGGGTGGCCCCCTCTGTCCCCTGCCACCCCCTGGAGCCCCTGGGAACTAGACAGGGTGGGTCAGATGCTCTCACCTTCTCCGAGGGAACTCAGCCCCACTCTGCCCCACATCTGCTGTGCAGTTTACGGCCAGTGGCTCCCTTTTCCTAGCCTCGGCAGCCCATCCGTCAAATGGGGATGGCCGCTGACCTCACCAGCCAGGGCTGAGTGATAACTCCGACTGGCTCAATGGAGCTGGCTGAGGGGATTCCTGTCGGCATTTGAACAAGCCAGGAGAGCTCCATGGTGGAGGCAGCACTGGGAGTGGGAACATGACCAGAGGCAGGTGGGCTGAGGTTCCCAGTGCTGGGAGGGCCACTGGTTCCCAAAGTGGGGATGAAGAACAGGCTCTGGGAGTGGCAGGGGCTTGCCAGGGACGCAGAGGGAGGGCTGGGCGGGGCGGGCTCAGGAGCCTCTAGGGGAGGACAGCGGACGAGGCACCTCGAGGCCAGGAATGGAGATGGGTGCCCTGACCGCCAGGCCTGTAGGTCTGGGCATTCTCAGGGCATCTCATGGTGTGGGCCAAACCTGGGGGTCGGGGCTGGAAGGCTGGGCCGACGGCTGGAAACAAGGATCTTGTCCACCTGCAAACCTGAGAAGCGGCATCAGAAGAGCCTCAAGGGGTTGCAAGGAACTGAGGTGGCTCCCAGCCTCGGGTCTTCCCAGGCCTCCAGTGAGGGGCCGGGGCGCATGGGTTCAGGGCAGAGAGAGGGCATCTCACCCTCCCATCCTTGGCAGCGGTGTTGGGGGCCTGTCCCCCCATCTCAGGGTCTGAGTGCCAGACGGGCCTGCCAGCCAGCAGGTCCAGCTCAGCTCTGGTCCCTGGCGCAGGGCCCTGGCTCTGGCTGAAGGGGAGGCCTGGCTTGGGGTGAGGGGGGGAAGGGCTGGGAAGGGCAGGGCCTTCCTCACCTGGGGGCACAGTGCCAGCCCTTGCCCCTGGGACTGGTGTCGTGCCAGTGGGGGTCAGCTACTTGGAGGGAGCACCCCGACCTGTCCACGCTTCAGGCTTCTGCAGTGGTGCTGAAACTCACATGACACAGAAGCGTGCGTCTTAGTCGCTCTGTCCTGTCCAACTCCTTGCGACCCCATAGACTATAGCCTGCCAGCTCTTCTGTCCATGGGATTCTCCAGGCAAGAATACTGGAGAGGGTAAGCATTCCCTTCTCCAGGGCATCTCCCTGACCCAAGGATCGAACCTGGGTCTTCCACATTGCAGTCAGATTCTTTACCATCTGAGCCACACAGGGGTTCCAGACACACACATAGTCACTTTAAACTGAACCATTCAGCGGCATTTCATGCATTCTCTGCAGTGAGCGAGCATCACCACGATTTAGTCCCAGAGCCTCCTTGTCGCCCCCGGAGGAGACCCCACCCCACGGGCATCACTCGTACCCCGCACCCGCCCCGTCCTGGCGGGGTCACTGTACCTGCAAGCATTTACCGCCTGCAGGCTCTTCGCAGAAACGGGAGCCTGTGGCACCTGCCTTCCTGTCTCACCTTCTTCACTGAGCACATGGGCCTGAGGACGTGCCAGGACTCCAGCCCCTTCCTTCCTTCTTTCCTTCATTCATTCGTGCCAAGGGCAGCACTCAGCCTGTCCCCACGAGGTCCCCAGGAGGCCACGTGGCAGCCGCCCATGTCGCCTTGAAGTCCCTGAGGAAGGCAGCGCTGCCCTGATTTCCCGGTGAGACAATGAGGCTGGGGGAAGGTTAGGCGGGCTGGCATCCCTCCCAGAGACCAGGCCCCGGGCTGCGCTTTTAGGGAGGAGCACGAAGTGGGGGGTGCTTGGCATGAGGGCTGAGGGCAAAGGCCAGGAGGGGTTGGGTGGAAGGTCTGAAGTCAGACCGGGGCTTCCCCGCTCGGTCTTGGGCTGGCTCCCCATCTGGGGTGTGGAGGGGATGAAGGAGCAGCAGGCGCCCACAGGGAGCCAGCCTGGGCCCGTCCCGGTCCCGGCTCCTGGCAGAGAAGAGCAACGCCCCCACTCAGCCCGGAAGCGATCCGCATCTCTGTGAGCCTTGAGACGTTTGACGGTGAGAAGGTTGCCTTGTGGGCAGGGGGTGTGCCGCTCACCATCTGCGTGGCCTTCCCCAGCCTGTTCACCTCCCTGTTAGGCTCCTGGGTCACTCTGAAATTAGGTCTTAAACAGAAAGAGTGGGGAGTGTGTGTGGCCAAGTGCCAGCCCGATGGTGGCAGACTGTGGGAGGCTTCCCCCCACCCCTCTGCGTGGCCCCAGGGGTCCTGGGGAGCCTGGTGAAGGCTCAGACCCTCTCCCCAGGAAAACTGGAAGCTCAAAATCCTGCATCAGACCCCAGGGTGTTCTGGGAACTGTGGAGAAGCGTTGCGGCCACTGCCGGGGTCATCAGATCCCATCCTACCTTGCCTCTCTCCCGCCACGTGACTCAAGCTCTCCACTTTTGCACGGCCTTCCTCACCATATGGTCAGATAACTCATTAGAGAAAGAAACAATGCGGCCTGCTGGGATGAATGCGGGCTACTGCCGTTCCGGCCAGAGTCCCAGCCTAACCC
>NW_011489129.1:13507-20654 GCF_000754665.1 Bison bison bison
AACCCTGGTTGCCCGAGGCCCTGCCGCTGAGGCTACTACGCCTGCCGCCTGCAGGAGGAAGACCCAGCCGCAGAAACCTGGACACGAGAAGGTTAGGAGGAGAGTGGCCGCAGCTGGCTGCTCTCCCGGGCCTGCTGCCTGGCATATGGGCCGCGGGTTCCTCTGCTCCCTGGGACCCACTAGCCCTCAAGGGTCAGGTCCTTGTTGCCCCTGCCCTCCCATGAGGAGGCCTGCGTCTCACCCCAGGGTCAGCGTGTGGCTTGGGTGGGGTGGCACCATTCCCCGGTCGGACACCTGACCACTTACCCACCTCCTCCATTTGCGCACTCTTTGCCCTGTGCCTGGCTGGGCTCCCTGCCCGCCAGGCACTGCCAACACCAGGGCCTGGAGCTCACGCTCTCCCAGACGTCCGGGGGGCCCAGGCCCTTCCCCACGCCCCGAGCCCAGGCCCTTCATGGGGCAGGGACACTGACTGCTGTCCATGTTCTGTTTAAGACCCCAGCAGGCTCCAGGAGCGGGAGCAGAGGCGGCCGGTAGAGGGTTCAGGGTTCGATGGTGTCGGCCCCCAGCCAGTCTCCCTGGGAGAAGACCCCTCACTCCACGCATCCTAGTGGACTGGGTCTCAGAGACCACCCCCCCACACACACACCAAGTGCACAGGGCCAGGTCCCGGCTGTGAGAACAGGCTTCACCCTAGGCCACACCAGGGGCGCACACACTAGCCCCCAGAGAGCCTCCTGCCCTGCAGCTGCTGAGCTGGAGACAGAGCCTGCAGTCTCAGCCCCTGGGGGCCCAGGGGTGGGGGGTGGGTCTCCAAGTCCAGGGTTTTGTGAGAAGGTCCCCCCTGCCCCCTGCACGGGCCACAAAGCAGAGCAGAGCATGGCAAGAGCCCAAACCACGGTTTCCTACCACCTGGAACCAGGGCGGATGCCGGGGCCCCCGGAACGCTGGGTGCTCGAGGCTTTGTCCCCGTGGCCCGGAGAGTCTGCCGCCGCCGCCTCCTCCCATCGCGTAGGAACCGTTTCCCACGATGTTGGAACTTTCCACAGGCCTGACTTCTAACAACTGCACATCATTCAATTAGACAGACGCGGACGGTTTCTCAGCCGGCCTCTACGCACATCTGGGCCGCTTCCGGGTTCTATCGCTTATAAATAACACAGCCAGAGGAGTCTCCGGGCGGCTGGTTTTCTGGGTTTCGCATTATTTCTTCAGGTTAAATTCCCAGAAGCAGAATCACTGGGTCAAAAATATGAACACTTTATGCTTGTTGCTACACACAGAAGTCAGAATAAATCTGGGACCCTGTCTGGCACGGAGACGGGACTCCGTGCTGAGCCGCCCCCTGGGGCCAGGCTGCCCAGGAACCGGCAGCTCCCCGGCACATCCCCGGGGGCTGAGATGGGGGCCTGGACTTCATGTGGGGTGTCGGGCTGGCACCAACCTCGGCCCACGCTGTGGGCTCCCTGAAATTCCCACGAGGGCCCCTGGTGGACCTCCGAGCTGACTCGGCAGCTGGAGACGGGAATAGGGGTGTAGACGCCAAGAAGTCATCACTTCCTGCCTGTTTCAAACATTCTGTGAAGCCCTATGATCCAGCCCTTTCCCTTCCCGCTGGGCCTCCAGCCCCTGAATTTTCCTGTTTACTGCACCCCAGAGGCTGGCCTTGACCTGGCTTCTCTCCTCTGGGGCTGCTTCCCGAAAGGACTGTCCGACTCCATTTTTGGCCCAGGCCGGCAGGTCCAGGGCAGACGGGCTGGCCCGAGGGTTGACACCCCACAGCTGGGACTGACGCCAGGCCACGCTGTCCCCAACCCATGCAGCCAAGCAGGGCCCTGCTGTGGGCTTGGGGCCCCAGAGCTGTGGCGGGCTGTCTGGCTACCCATGGCCTCCGAGGCTGTGACCCTGGAAGGCCAAAACCCAGCTCTGGGGTCACGCAGCACTCAGCTCGGTGCATACAGGGAGGGTTAGGGTTAACCCCAACCCAGTGTGACTCCAGCCTAGGAGCTCAGCGCGCCTAGGAGCTGAGCGCGCCTAGGAGCTCAGCCTAGGAGCTCAGCCACTGAGCTCAGCGCTCAGTGCGTTGACCCCTCGTCTTTCTACTCCAGGAAGAACCACGCCTGAGGGACAGTGCTGGGGGCACTTGTGTCGCAGAGACCGCAGTGTCGTGGGGAAGCGTTCTGTGCAAGAGTGCAGACAAACCATGATGTGTCCGCCTTCCTTTGTGTGGGTCACATGTCCAGCAGACCTGTGGGCTGAGCATTCCAAGGCTCTCCCTGCAGCGCTGGGCAGGCAGGGGGCATTTTTCACCCTGTATTAGCTTTCTAATCCTTGGCCCATCCCACGGGGTGAATAGGGTAGGAAGAAATATTCCCATTTTCCAGAGGAGAGAGGTGAGGTGACTCATTGTGGTCACAAAGCGGGTGACCAGAACAGTCAGGATGAAGCCTTGAAGCCAGGCCTTCTCCTCTCAGGTTGGGGAGGGGATGGGCCCTGGGGTGGGGCCAGGCCAGGGTGCAAAAGAGCCCCTGTGGACAGTAGGCTGAAGACCCCGGGGCCAGGCACCCTCCCTGTGGACAGGGGGCTGAAGACCCTGGGGCCAGGCACCCTCCCTGTGGACAGCAAGCTGAAGACCCTGGTGCCAGGCGAGGCTTCTGCCCTGGAGCCGGGCACCCTCCCAGGTCAGGCCCAGAAGCGGCCCCACCTGCATGGTCTGGCATCAGCCATGTCACTTCCTACTGTGACCTGTGTCTGCTCCTCTTTAGCACCACATCTAACCTCTGGCCACCCCTCTGCCCCTGTCCCCCGCATGTCTCACTGTAGCTCTCTCTGGGGCAGGTTGTTGGCCCTGCTTTACAGATGGGAAGGTCGATGTGGGAGAGCTGGACCCGCCTGAGGAAGAGTGAGGACCTGCAGAGCCGGGGGCAGCCCAGCTCCGGGGCTCCCACCCGGACACCAGGCCCTCACGGTCTCAGGACAGCACAAGACTTGCCCAGTGAGGGCCGGGCCGGCCTGCCTGGTTCCTGGGGGGACACACCGAAGCCCAGCGCCTGCCGGGGTGATGGAAACGTCTCCCAAGAGTCAGCACAAACTGCGGCCTCGCTGTGGGGCCTCCGGGGGCCTCCGATTCCCGCTGGGAGGCTCCCCTGAGCGCCTAGGTGCGGAAACACCTGCTCGCCCTGGGATGGAGGCAGCCGGCACGGCTCCGCGTGCGGGAGAACGCAGGGCTCAGGCGCTTCCTGAGCGGAGCCAGCACCCCCGTCTCGCCCAGCCATCCAGCCTGGGCAGAGGAAGGAAGTGGGCACGGGGCGGCTGGAGGGAGGGTGCCCACCCTGGGCCCGGGTGGGAAGGGGGCTCCAGCACCCGGTGGCCGTGGCGCAGCCCCAGCCGGGCCGGGCGACCTGGGAAGGAAGTGGGTGGATGCAGTGTCTGCTGTGGACAGGCATCTCGCCAGGAGGTCTGCTCCAAGCCCTGAGGTCACTGGCCACAGGGGCTTCTCAGGCTGGCTTGGCAGAGGCACGGAGACCGGGGGTTGGCGGGGGGACAGGCCTTGGAGGGTTTCTGGCTGCTGTTTGGCAGCTAGGCCTCCCCGGCTTTGGCCGGGTACCAGGGCAGCTCAAGGAGCCCCGAGCGGCCATTCTCACAGGCAGGCAGAGCTTGCCCAGCCACCGGGCGTCTCGGGGATACAGGCCTGGACTCTCATCTGGGCTCTGCTCCCAATGCCTTGTGCCCATCCTGAATGCTACCTTTGCCTCTGAGGCCTCAATCACCCAGTGGTCCTGCAGTCAGGACAGCCGGGCCCAGCCTTCAGCAGGGTTGCTATCAGTAAAAGGGAAAGATAAATATTTAGTTGCTTTGTAAGTAGTAAAGCCCTGGAAGGATGAATGGTTTTATTCAGAACAGCTCCAGGCGTGGCTGAGTCCAGGGGCTCCAGCGATGCCATCTATTTAAGTTTTGTCTCTGTCCATTTCTGGGCCCCTTGGGCTCTGCTCCCCACCGTGCGGCAAAGATGGCTCATGTCCCCACCACTCAGCAACTCCTGTGGAAGATGGACTCTGCACAAAGCCTGGACCTCTGCCACGGGCAACTCGGGCCTCATGCCCATCAGTGGACACAGAAGTCCAGACACACGGGTGGATGATTAAGGGAGCAGCAGTAGATGTCCACCCAGAGGCCTGACTGCGAGCCAGACCCAGAAGCCCTGAGCGTCCACTTAGCCCATTCCATCCCCTCACAAGTCCCAGAAGTGAGTCCACTCTACAGATGAGGAGCCTGAGGCTCAGAGCAGGAAAGCCACCTGCTTAAGGCCACTCAGCTTGCTAGACTGTGGCCAAGAAATGTGGATCAGGGGGTCCTGACCCCAGAGTCTAAGATGCACCCCCCAAGCTCTCCCTCGGGCGTTAGGGACGACTCGGGAAGCCCTTGGCAGCGCAGAAGTCAGTTATCCCTGTACCAGGGCCTGTCTTCTGGGGGCGCCTCTTATTTGGGGTTGACACTTGAGGTGAAGCCTCTCAAACTGGGTACCTGTGAGGCCCGAGAAGAGCTGAAACCCATGGGACAAAACACAGCCTGTTTATTCTGAGCTGGGTCTTACTCAGGGGCAGGTGGTAGATGTCAGGAATGGTGTGGATCCAGCTCCAGACCTTTCCATAAAGCAAGGAAGTCACAGTGAGAGAGTTGCACAGATGGGTTAGTCCCAGGGTCTCAAGAAGTCATGTTTACACAAGAATAGAGTCTGTTGCGTGTGCAATAGCTCTATACTACATTATCGGGTGTGTAAGAGTGCTATTGCCCCCAGGAGGTAACAGTGGTAAAGAATCTGCCTGTCAATCCAGGAGGTGCAGGAGACATGGGTTCAATCCCTGGGTCGGGAAGATTCCTCTGGAGCAGGAAATGGCAACCCACTACAGAATTCTTCCCTGGAGAATTCTGTGGACAGAGGAGCCTGGCAGGCCGTCCATGGGGTCACAAAGAGTTGGAAACAACTGAGCGTTTTAAGTTAACCGGTTAATAGTGTTATGCCTGAAAAATAAGTACAGAACTTAGTTTTAAAATACTTCATTGCTAAAAAATGCAAGAGCTGTAGTAGTAACACGAAGATTCACTGACCACAGTCACCATAGCAAATGTAGTAACGATGAAAACGTTTGAAATATGGAAAGAATTACCAAAATGTGACACTCAGACAGGAAGTGAGCAAATGCTGCTGGAAAAATGGCTCCGACTGACCCACTCAATGCAGGGTCACCGCAAACCTTCAATCTGTAAAGATCGCAGTGCTCAAGAAGTGCAATACAATGAGATGCACCTGAATTCTAAAACAAATGCAAACTCATTTTTAAATGTGAACACGTGCATTCGTGCAAGGGGACAGCCATAGTGGGCTCCTGGTCAGGACAGAACCTAGAGCTTTCCTGACCTTGAGATGCAGACCTGAGCTGCAGAGACCCTGGGCTGTGGGGTGACCCCAGGCGAGGTGCCGGAGAGCGGACACAGCGTGGGAGACAGGGGGCTGCCATGAGCCGGCTCAGAAAGTCCCTGGCTTGTACTTTTTCATTCATCCCCCGGGTTGAGTGTCTCTACTGCGAGCCTCAGGCTCTGCGGATCTCGGGCAAACTGTCCCACACAAGTCCTGTCCTCAACGGAACGAGTCCTGACCCGATGGGTGAAAACTCAAGAAAGTCACATGACATCTAACCATAAAGACGGCCCAGAGATTGGGGTGCGGGCCTGGGGAGGCTCCTGGGAAGGGACCGTAAGAGAGGAGGAGCCTCCACCTCTGAGACAGTCCACCCTGCGGGCTCTAACAAAGGCGGGGAAAAGCGCCCAGATGTGTTTTAAACACGGCTTCTGACGCTGTAAGTCAACTCCACTCCCATAAAAGTTAAACAAGCAAAACCCTCGGCCTTGGCTGGGGTTGCCCACGGCATAACTCCCTTCTCTACGCTTCTTGGTTTTGTCTGAATTTTTATAATGGGGGTCGATGGGAGTGTTTTCATTCATGTGAAAAAAGTGGAACCGGTAAACACAAACATGTTTCTTTTTCCTCAATTGGCCTTGAAGTAAAAAAAAAAAAATTGCTTCCCACGGAGGGAGAGAGGCCCAGGCCTCCCTGGCTCACCCGAAGTGCGGTGCCAGCCCGAGCCTCTCTGCCTTGGTCTCCCCGCTCGGGAAGCTCAGAGCCTGTAAGGTCGGCTGCGGTCAGGAAGCCGGGCCCTTCTGGGGATACTCCCCACCTTCACGTCCCCTCTGGGTCCCTGGGTCCCTGGCCCCGGCCGCTGTGGGTCCCAGGGCCCAGCTTGGGAGTGAGCATCACGTGTGTGTGTGGGGGGTATAAATGAGTGGTGTGGGGGCTGACAGGGCCTCCGGGAGATGGCGCTGGCCCCCCCACCTCCACACGCGGGACGTACCCGGGGGCGCAAACACAGCACGGCTTGCCAGCTGGAGTCTGCGTCTAGTGGGCAGGGCAAGGTCAAGTCTCAGCGTCGTCGTCGCATTTTGGCAGAGCGTCCTCGCCCCGTGGGGCGGCGGGTCGTCTCCTGGCCCAAGGAGGGAAGGGCCCAGCACTGGGGGCCGGCAGCCGCCAAGCACGGAAACCAGGGCAGCTTTCTCCCCGCAGGCCGTGACGAGCCGAGTCCCACTTTACGAGTGGACCGACACCAGGGCATCTCGCGAGGTCGTCTCATCTAACGCAGGCCCTGCTGCTGCCGCGTGCCAGCCGGCGGGCACGGAGGCTGGTATAGGCAAACCCTGAGCGATCCCACCTACCCTCGACCCGCCCCCTTGCAAACACCCGCAGCCCCCTGGTGCAAAGCTTGTGAAACTCAAAAACCAGCTTTCTCTGCATTAAAACCCCTTGCATTGGTTTCCTGGCCAGAAGTCCGAGATCAAGGTGTCAGAGGCGCCGAAGACGGTCTCCCGGCTCCCCCAGCCTCTGCGGCTCCCGCCGGCGGTGGGCAGTTCTCGGTGGGTATTCCTGGCTTGCGGCCACATGCCCCTGATCTCTGGGTCCGTCGTCACGGAGCCTGCTCCCAGGTCCCAGATCCCTTCGTCTCGGGACACGGGTCACTGGATGGGAGACCACGTTCTCCAGCCTGGCCTCACTTCAGCTTGATCACATCTGCAAAAACCCTATTTCCAAACAAGG
>NW_011489129.1:21653-23719 GCF_000754665.1 Bison bison bison
CGGGGTGGGGCGGTGCAGGGCTGTCCCTGCTCCCAGCTTTGCAGGGCCACGGTGGGCAGAGGTCTCCACGCAGAGATGGCATCTGCTTTGCTTCATGGCTCTTCCCGTGTATTAACAGCCAAGCCCTGCTGTTCTAAGTGAGGAGCAGACGGTAGTACAAACACACTCAGGACCCCCAGCTTTGGGGAAGCGCGGGTGGATACCCACCCTCAGAAGCCAGGGCCCCCAGGAGGGGTGAGGGGCCCCTGTCACGTTCACCACCACAGCCCACCTTCCCCAGCGCCCTGCACAGGGGCACTTGACCCTGGCGCCAGCAGAGCCCTGGGCTGGCGGCCCTTCCGGGTCCTGCCCGCAGGCGTGGGAACCAGCGTTCCTTCTGTGAGATGAGAGGGAACGCGGGGCAGAAAACGCATGAGGCCCGTCCCCCCAGCCTCATGGGTGCCCAGGCGGGGTGCTCAAGGCTCAGTAGTCACCCTGGCCTTTCCTGCATGAGGCTAAGGCCAGGAGGGGTCACCATCAGGGTTCCCAGGTCTGCCGCCCCCCACACCGCCCCATGGCCGCGCCCCCGGGAACAGGCACCCTAATCCCATCACAGCCTGCTGGCTCCCACAGCGCTCAAGTATTTTTATCCTCCCTGTGCCCGGGCAATAGCTGGTCTGATTTATGTTGTGCTAAGACCCTCGGTGGCTGCAGGCCCCTCTGGCGGGCTGGACAGCGCTGAGCAGTCCTCTCTCCAGTGGGGACCACACAATTATTGCCACACGAAACACAGCTTTCCTTGCTGGTTTTTGAGAACTGTTGCACCAAATGTTTGCCTGAGAGATGCTGATTGTGATGAAAAGAAGAAGGTTGGAGAGGCCAAGGAAAAAGGGACAAGAGAGCGGGAGGTTGCAGAACCCCCTCCGGATTGCGGGAGCTCCCATCGCAGGCATGGACCACTGGCATTTGCCACCAAAGAGCCTGTTTTTATTTAAACGGCCCAGAGCAAGTCTCTGACTAAACTAACATTCCCACGCCAACACTCAGCAGCGCCTCTGGTTTTTGGCAAATTTTTTCCTTAGCTGTCAAGGCAGAAATATAGAGAATTCTGGTCTTACTTAAGGATTGTTGGGGTTTTTTTTTCCCCTGCCCCTGGAGACATGAAAATAACTCACAGATGTGCAGTACCTGCTAATGTCTGCGCTCCGTTTAGTCCGGGAAGAGAATTCCCTGGGCTCCGTGTAACCCAAACCCCGATGTCCAGGCCCATTTTCTTTTTAACAGGGGGCCGCGGCAGTGGTGGGGGGCGGGCGAGTGCAGGGGAGGGCGGACGTCCTAGACATGTTTAAATGTGTCTGGAGCAAATGGGAGGAAACCCAGGCAGCCCTGAGAAAGCAGCGGACGGACGGGCTGAGATTCCCCATGGGCCCACGGTGGGGTCGGGCAGCCGGAGGGGCGGGGGCGGTGGGCGTGGGGGGGTGGGGTTCGCAGGGTGGGTGGGGGGCAAAATGTCTGCAGAGGCTCCTCTTCAGCAAATCCCTCTGGGGCAGAAAGATTTTGCTGTGGGAAGCCTGTGTCTTCCCTGTGAAAATAAAGATGGACTTTTTTAAGAAGGCAATTTCCAGCTATTTTTAACTTCAGAAAGGAAGAAAGGGAAGGAAGGCGGGACGGAGGGAGGAAGGAAGGGAAGAGAGAAGGAAGGGGAGAGGTTGGAGTTGGGGGAGGAGAAGCCCAGCCCGGTTGTTCCCGCGTGAATGAGTGACTCAAGCCTGCCGAGGCTCCTACCAAAGCTGGGGGTGGGGCCAGGCAGTTTCATCCCCCGGGGCCCTTTTTTTTTCTTTTTTTTTTTGGAGAAAGTTCTGAGCTGCAGCCAGCAGGGCTGGGCTGGGTAGAAGCTCCCTAGAGCCAGCCTGCCCCCACCTCCCAGCAGGCTCTGCAGGGGTCCCAGGACCCACGGGTGGGGGCTGGGATGGGGACACCAGGCTGGGTTCCATGACTTCAGAGCCTCAGTGTCCTGTCCAAAAGGTGGGCAACCCCGCCCCTCAGCCAGCCCTGCAGGGGTGTCACCTCTGAGCTGGACAGCCTTC
>NW_011489129.1:23819-24305 GCF_000754665.1 Bison bison bison
TTAGCCAGCCAACCCTGCTCCACACCATGCCCCCAGTACTAGGTGGGCCCTTCCTCCTCAGGCTGGCTGTCTCCAGGGATACCCAGAAATGGGCCACTGAGCCCTGAGTGACCCAACCCCGAGTCTAGCTCTGCCCTGGCCCTCTGGGCAGCTTAGGGGTCAGGGGTCTGGAGAGGTCCAGGCCGGGCCCGTCTTTTCAGAGCTTGGGAGACCAGGCCCAGAGTCCTTTCCTGCTGGGTCAAGCTCTGAGCATTTGGGGAGGGGGGTCCCTACGGAGAAGCAGGTGGTCTGTCAGGGCCTGGGCACGCCCCTTAGCCCATGCCTCCATGACAAGCGCCAGGGCCAATTATGTGGCTCTCGAAGCCCACACCAGCCAGGCCTCATCAGCTCACCTGCTCAGGGAGGCAGCTACCTGTCAGGGGATTTGCCTGGGCAACACTCCCTAGGCTCTGTGCCTCCCTCTGAGAGGCTGACCCTCCTTCCTGG
>NW_011489130.1:0-178 GCF_000754665.1 Bison bison bison
CTGGTTTTAGAAAAGGCAGAGGAACCAGAGATCAAATTGCCAACATCCCCTGGATCATGGAAAAAGCAATAGAGTTCCAGAAAAACATCTATTTCTGCTATATTGACTATGCCAAAGCCTTTGACTGTGTGGATCACATTAAACTGTGGAAATTTCTGAAAGAGATGGGAATACCAGA
>NW_011489130.1:612-2698 GCF_000754665.1 Bison bison bison
AGAGATATTACTTTGCCAACAAAGGTTTGTCTAGTCAAGGCTATGGTTTTTCCTGTGGTCATGTATGGATGTGAGAGTTGGACCGTGAAGAAGGCTGAGCACCGAAGAATTGATGCTTTTGAACTGTGGTGTTGGAGAAGACTCTTGAGAGTCCCTTGGACTGCAAGGAGATCCAACCAGTCCATTCTGAAGGAGATCAGCCCTGGGATTTCTTTGGAGGGAATGATGCTAAAGCTGAAACTCCAATACTTTGGCCACCTCATGCGAAGAATTGACTCATTGGAAAAGACTGATGCTGGGAGGGATTTGGGGCGGGAGGAGAAGGGGAGGACAGAGGATGAGATGGCTGGATGGCATCACTGACTTGATGGACATGAGTCTAAGTGAACTCCGGGAGTTGGTGATGGACAGGGAGGCCTGGCGTGCTGCAATTCATGGGGTCGCGAAGAGTCGGACATGACTGAGCAACAGAGCTGAACTGAACCTACAGCCTGTATTGATGACCAAGTTTCTTCTTTGCAGAAGACTAACCTATTATGTGAACTACACCTGACACCTATGGCCCTCCATTTCTGCAGGAGCCACATTCTGCATCTATTATCCTTTAACTTATTCTAACCACATCCTGATACTTAATTTTATCGCATCATAAACCTCCCCTTGTAGTTTGTTTTTCCCCTCCTTTGCTCTGTGTTACCTCATGTTGATGTTTAACTTCTCCTGGGAAGCCACCCATAGTGGTTTGCTTTCCCCCTTTCATATTACAAGAAGAAAGTCACCAGGAAATCCCCAAAGGACAATGAACCCAACCACTGGGACCAACTGCCAGACCCAAATACCTAGCTACCTGACACTGGCCTATTGACTGTTTCCAAACAGCACAAAAAGAGAGAATTCAGGACCCTACACCTTTTGTCCTGTATCTCCAAGCCCTGACTGTGAGCCCCAAATGTATGATCCCCTGGATTCCAGATGGAGGGGAGACAGGCTCCTTGAGGCATGAACCTATCGTGTTCTCCATTCTGTTGGCTTAATGATTAAAGCCATCTTTCTGTTTCCTCCAAACTCTGTCTCCACAATTTTTATTCAGCTCTGGTGGGCAAAGAAAACCAAGATTTTGGCAGCAACTGTGCTGCCATCCCGTAACAGGCTAACTGGCGTGGGGAGCAGGTCAGGACCACTGGGTCTCTTCCCTCAGTGCTCCAGGGGCCAGAAAGAGCGTGGCTGTCTCTGAGGATGCTGGGAGTCAGCAAGTCTTGCCCAGGGAGTGAAACTGCCTCTGAACAAGTTAGTCCCTATTTGGGCCTGAAACAGCCTTTCATGGAAACAGTGTATGTGTTAGTTGTTTAGTCATGTCCAACTGTCTGCAACCCCGTAGACTGCAGCCCACCAACCCCTCAGTCCATGGGACTCACCAGGCAAGAACACTGGAGCGGGTTGCCATTTCCTTCTTCAAAAGGAACCATCAGTCCAGTTCAGTTCAGTTCAGTTCAGTCGCTCAGTGGTACCCAACTCTTTGCGACCCCATGAATTGCAGCATGCCAGGACTCCCTGTCCATCACCAACTCCCAGAGTTCACTCAAACTCATGTCCATCGAGTCGGTGATGCCATCCAACCATCTCATCCTCTGTCGTCCCCTTCTCCTCCTGCCCCAAATCCCTCCCAGCACCAGGGTCTTTTCCAATGAGTCAACTCTTCGCATGAGGTGGCCAAGGTATTGGAGCTTTCAGCTTCAGCATGAGTCCTTCCAAAGAACACCCAGGACTGATCTCCTTTAGGGTGGACTGGTTGGATCTCCTTGCAGTCCAAAAGACTATCAAGAGTCTTCTCCAACACCACAGTTCAAAAGCATCAATTCTTTGGCGCTCAGCCTTCTTCACAGTCCAACTCTCACATCCATACATGACCACTGGAAAAACCATAGCCTTGACTAGACGGACCTTTGTTGGTAAAGTAGTATCTCTGCTTTTCAAATGCTATCTAGGTTGGTCATAACTTTCCTTCCAAGGAGTAATCGTGTTTTAATTTCATGGCTGCAATCACCATCTGCCATGATTTTGGAGCCCCAAAAAATAAATCTGACAC
>NW_011489130.1:3512-9495 GCF_000754665.1 Bison bison bison
GTGTCTTCTCCAGCATCAGCCGCAGAGCTCGGGACGCCAGCATGAGGCTCCATCACCTGCTCCTCGCGCTCCTCTTCCTGGTCCTGTCTGCTGGGTCAGGTGAGCTCGTGGGAGCCCCAGAGGGAGCCGTGGGCTCTCTCTCCTGTTTCTACCTCCTTCTGTCCTGCTACCCCCATCTACACGTGGTCAGACTAAACCCACCATATTTGATGCTCCTGAGAAGCCAGCGCTGAGTCCTTAGTAGCGAGAGGGGTCTGAGAAGGGCCCTGCAAAATTCCTGGCTGTTTCTAAGCCACTCTAGCGAGTCCGAGCTTCTGAGCCCATCTCCTCATTGGTTTCATGAGGAGGAAACAGAAGATGCCTCTGTTAAGTGACTCTTATTTTTTTCTTTTTCATAAAACCAAGAAATTTGATTTTGTCCCATGACAGAAGCACAGAATGTCGCTTTATAAATCTTTCTATCCGAAGGGTAGCGGCTCTGGGCGACCAGAGAAGTCCAGAGGTGAGTCAGACCAAGCCTGGGCTTTGGGAGCTGCCCTTGGGACGCTCCGTGCTGAGTCTCTTCAGCAGGAAAGTCCTCCAGGACACGTCGCTGATGATGAGACCCTCGCTCCACAGCTGGGAGGCAGCACATCCAAAGCAGTGTGCAGGATCGGCTGTCTGATTTTCATTTTACCCTTGATATTTCCGGAAATGGGATGAAAATATGTAGGAAGGAAGGAGGGAGGGAGGGAGAGAGGGAGAGGATGCAGAGACTGAGACCTGAGACAACTGATTAGATGTCAAAATCAAGTTGAAATTCCCTTGTCTGATCAGTGTTGTTTATGACTGTAACCCAACTCTTAGCACAGTGGCAGGGAGAGAGGACAGGGGTGTAAGGAAGACGGCCTCTCAGTGCCTGGGGCCTGGGTTCAATCCCTCGAGGGGGAACTAGAGAGGGACCAGAGGTGCCTTGTGGTCAAGAGGAAAAAGGCTTGTGAGGAAGATGGGAAGGCCCCTGGTCAGGCGTGTGAGAGGACGGGAAGGCCGCTGATCGGGAGGAAACCACAAAGGGAGGAGGAGAGGGGCTGACTCGCACCAGCGCTGAGAGCGTTCTGCGTTAGTAGAGACGATGATACAAAACTTTTTTTTCTGAACCATTGTCACTGTCAGCTGTAAGTTGCTTTGAGAGTAAGTTCTCTTTAAACAGTTCTTACACTTTCAGCTGCATCTTTTCCTCCTATCTCAGCTCCACTACTTGACTGACTCCATGAGTCGGAAAACTAAACAGTGAAAATAGACCCCTGTGGGCCGCTTCTGACTCCTGGCGAGAAGGTGGATGTAGCAGAGCTTCCTGGTCTTTGCCCTTGTGGTGGAGCTGACCCCGCACACAACCCGAGTCCTCACACCCCAGTCCCTCAGCCTGTGGTTCTGGAAACGTGAGGGTCCACCAGAGCCTGGGCAGGGTCAGCATCTGTCTGCAAGCTGGTCCACGGGGTCCTGGACTCACATCTTGTTGTCACGAGGCCATGTCCGCATCTCAGCACAGAAAGCCCCAGGGCCTCGCTCAGAGGGGACACAGCTGGCCTTCTCGAGATGCCGCTTTCCTGCTGACACGTTTTTCCCTCTCTGTTCTCTTTTTAGGATTTACTCAAGGAGTAGGAAATCCTCTAAGCTGTGGTAGGAATAAAGGCATCTGTGTGCCGATCAGGTGTCCTGGAAACATGAAACAGATTGGCACCTGTGTCGGGCAGGCAGTAAAATGCTGCAGAAAGAAGTAAAAGAAGGCCAAGACACAGCCGGGATCGATGCCCAGTCAGAAACTGCGCCCTTCGACAGAGCATCTAAAATTTAAACCAGAATAAATTTTGTTCAAAGTTAAAGAATCTTGCCCAGTGGTCATTGAGGTTGTTGTGTGGTGTCTGATCCCAAATGAATTCCGAAATCCCTGACGATGCTCTCTGAGCTCTCCACGCGAACCATCGGGGAATCGTGGTGGGGTGCTCTGTGCTCCCAGGGGTGTGACCCCCTGTTCCTTGGGGGTCTGACCTTCCCCAGCCCCTATGTCTCCTGTCCTTCCTGCTTCCCAGCCCAGGGCACCCTGTCCTGCCCCGCGTCTCCCCTCAAACGTGCACCCCAGGGGTCCAGAATCACCAGCACACAAGTCCCATAGGAAAGCCCCCGCCCCTGCTCCAGGAGGAAACCCCCCTCCTCTGTCCCCCTGCAGCCCTCACTTCCATTTGGTTTGTGCTTCTTACTCCTGCCTTGTGCGCACGTGGATACCCTTCTGATTCCCTTTTGGGCTGTAAGATCTCTATAGGCATGGACTTGTCCTATTCCTGTAAGTGCTGGGCATTGAGACGAGACATTGCTTCACAAATTGTCATCAACTGAATGACAGAGTTGACATGGACAAAGCATGTCTCTCTGTGTGTACATGATATGATGCAACTAGATGCTATGGAAAAACAAGTCCTGTGGAAAGCACAATTCAGTGAAGACAACACAGCACAGGACACAGAGACCGCAGGGGGCAGGGCGAGCATGCTGACCTCAGCCTGCTTGCAGTTTCTTCAGAGGGTTTGCTAGTTAAACCAAGAGCCTTGCTGGTGCACGCTGTATGTGTGAGCAGCTCTTTGGTCTTTGCATTAATTCTTCCCTCAGTGCAAGCTGAGGTCACCATGGGGATGGTGTTAGAAGACAGGGCCTTTGGGAGATGATTTGGTGATGAGGGTGGGACCCTCCTGGGTGGAATGAGGGCCTTTATGAAAGAGACCCCCGAGAGATAGCTCACCCCTTGTGCCCTCTGAGGACACAAGGAGAAGACCACCACCCACCAGCCACCTGCTCTGTCTTGATCGTGGAGCTCCCAGCCTCCAAAACTGAGAAGTAAGTGTCTGTTGTTAGTAAGCCACTTATTACAATACCACATGTAAAATAGATAGCCAGCAGGAATTTGCTGTGTGATTCAGGGAACTCAAACAGGGGCTCTGAGACCAGCTAGAAGGGTGGGATGGGGAAGGAGATGGGACAAGTTTCGGGAGGGAGAGGACATGGGTGAACCCATGGATGATTCTTGTTTTTCTATGACAGAAAACCACAAAATTCTGTAAAGCAATCATCCTTCAGTTAAAAAACAAAGTGCAAAAAAAGAGCCACCTGGCCTATGGTGTTTCTGTTTCAGTAGCCTGAAAGGGCAGACACATGACAAGTGAGAATTACAGCACAGGTGAATTAAGGTACCTAATCATTTGGCCTTAAGATAGGGAAATGATGTGGAGTATCTGGCTGTGCCCAATGCCATCTCATTACAAGGAGCCTTAGACGTGGAGGAGGGATGCAGACCAGTGTCAGAGATGCACGCTGAGAGGCTAAACCAGCCCCGGCTCACACTGATGTAGAGAGACCATAAGCCAAGGAGGGCAGGCAGCTTCTAAGTGTGAGAAGGAAGGAAGCCTCCAGAAGGAACGGCATCCTGCTGACACCGTGATTTGAAGCCAGTGAGACCCATTTGGGACTTTGGATCCTCAGAACCACAATAACAAGTATGTGTTCCTTTAAGCCACGTAGCTTGTGGCAATTTGCTACAGCTGCCACAGGAAATCAATACAGCAGTAGCTTAAAATCATGCCTTGAGCCTAAAATTAGCAGCTCAAAAGAGACAAATCTGTGTGTGTTTAATGCAGGAAAAAAATGATAACAGCTGTCAACATTTTACTCAACTTTATATTTCTTTTTTCACAGAAATGCCCATGGTGCATCTGCCAAACCTTTTTCATCTCAAAGGTTGTATTTGGGACTCAGTCTTACACCTCATATATCTTGTATTCCTTTTATCCTTTATTTTTAGTTTGTTTTATTATCATGGAACGTTTATCTGCCATTAAGTGTGGTTTGGTGGTACTGTTTATATTAAATTTTTATCATATTCTTTGTTGGGATTTCAGTTTTTAATTTCTACTTAATTTTAGGTTGCATTCTTGTATCTGTTGATGTTTTATTGCCATAACATTTCTGGGTGTCATGTTGGACTCCTGCATGGGAGGAATGCTTGTGTCATTTCAGCACCGGGAAGATGATGGCTTTCCCATGTGACTCATGAACCAAATGGGCTCATGCTCTGGTCCAAGGCAGTCTTTCCACCTGGGTCCTGGGTCTCATTTCTCATGCTTACTCAGGGGTGAGACCCAAACCATCTCCACCTCTTGCCCCCATCTACTGCAGCTACAAAAACTAAAAGCAGGGACTTCCCTGGTGGTCCAGTGGTTAAAACTCCAGCTGCCAATGCAAGGGGCATGGGTTCAATCCCTGGTCAGGGAACTAAGATCTCATATGCTAAAGTTCAGTTCAGTTGCCCAGTCATACCCAACTCTTTGCGACCTCAAGGACTGTAGCACGCCAGGCCTCCCTGTTCATCAATAACTCCCGGAGGTACTCAAACTCATGTCCATCAAGTCAGTGATGCCATCCAACCGTCTCATCCTCTGTCATCCCCTTCTCCTCCCACCTTCAATCTTTCCCAGCATCAGGGTCTTTTCAAATGAGTTACTTCTTCCCAACAGGTGGCCGAAGTATTAGAGTTTCAGCTTCAGCATCAGTCCTTCCAATGAATATTCAGGACTGATTTCCTTTAGGATGGACTGGTTGGATCTCTTTGCAGTCTAAGGGACTCTCAAGAGTCTTCTCCAACACCACAGTTCAATGGCATCAATCCTTCAGTGCTCAGCTTTCATTATAGTCCAACTCTCACATCCATACATGACTACAGGAAAAACCATAGCTTTGACTAGATGGACCTTTGTTGGCAAACTAATGTCTCTGCTTTTTAATAAGCTTTCTAGGTTGGTCATAGCTTTTCTTACAAGGAGCAAGCGTCTTTTAATTTCATGGCTGCAATCACCATCTGCAGTGATTTTGGAGCCTAAAAAATAAAGTTATCTATTGCTTCCACTGTTTCCCCATCTATTTGCCATGAAATGATGGTATCAGATGCCATGATCTTAGTTTTTTGAATGTCAAGTTTTAAGTCAGCTTTTTCCACTCTCCAGTTTCATCTTCATCAAGAGGTTTTTTAGTTCCTCTTCACTTTCTGCCATAAGGGTGGTATCATCTGCAATCTGAGGTTATTGATATTTCTCCCAGCAATCCTGATCCAGCTTGTGTTTCATCCAATCTGGCATTTCACATGATGAACTCTGCACAGAAGTTAAATAAGCAGGGTGACAATATACAGCCTTGATTTACTACTTTCCCAGTTGGAACCAATCTGTTTTTCCATGTCTGGTTCTAACTGTTGCTTCCTGAGCTGCATACAGGTTTTGCAGGAGGCAGGTCAGGTGGTCCATCTCCTTCAGAATTTTCCACAGTTTATTGTGATCCACACAGTCAAAGGCTTTAGCATAGTCAATGAAGCAGAAGTAGATGTTTTCTGGAAATGTCTTGCTTTTGCTATGGTCCAACAGATCCTAGCAATTTGATCTCTGGTTCCTCTGCCTTTTCTAAATCTAGCTTGTACATATGGAAGCTCTCAGTTCATGTACTGTTGAAGCCTAACTTGAAGGATTTTGAGCATTACTTTGCTAGCAATCAACAGTCTGCATTGATAACTAAGTTTCTTCTTTTCAGAAGACTAACCTATTATGCAAACTACATCTGTACCTGTTGCCCTCTAACTCTGCAGGAGCCACACTCTGCATCTATGATTCTTTAACTTATTCTAGCCACATCCTGATACTTAACTTTATGGCATCATAAACCTCCCCTTGTAGTTTGGTTCCTCTCTTTGCTCTATTTTAACCTCTTGTTGATGCTTAACTTTATGGTGCACTGTTTCTGGAAGCCACCCCATAGAGGTTTGCTTTCCCCCTTTTGAATTACAGGAAGAAAGTCACCAGGAAATCCCCAAAGGACAATGGACTCAACAACCGGGACCAAGTGCCAGACCCAAATACCTAGCTACCTGACACTGGCCTAGTGACTGATTCCAAACAGTGCAAAAAGAGAG
>NW_011489130.1:10369-13361 GCF_000754665.1 Bison bison bison
TCTCCAGACCCTCAAAACCCTAAGGATTATGCCCAAGCCTTCCTTTCTTTTCTCCTTCCCTCCCTCATTCCCTCCATTCATCCATTTATTCATTCACCTATATGTTGAGTCTTCCATACTAGTACGTATTCGTAGGAAAAAATGTTTGACTACCTGCTCTATGCCAGGCACTGTTCTAGGTGCTGAGACTGTGAAATAATAAAACAGGACTTGTTATTTTGGAGACTTACATATAAAGAAAAAGAGAGGTATGAACACTGTAAAGCAAAACCAAGTGGAGAGAAGAAAGACATGGAGAAAAATATCAATGATTTACATGGTATGCATGTGTGCTAAGTCACTTCAGTTGCATCCAACTCTTTGTGACCCCATGGACTGTTGCCCACCAGGCTCCTCTGTCCATGGGATTCTCCAGGCCAGGATACTGGAGTGGGTTGCCATTCCCTTCTCCAGGGGATCTTCCCAACCCAGGGAACAAAACTGCATCTCCTGCATTGGCAGGTGGGGCTGTTTGTCACTAGGGCCACCTGAGAAGCCCCTTATCTGGTATCCTTTGGTGCTTTTCACTCAAGAATACATTGATGAATTACCTCTATTAAGAAATACTGTAGCCCATAAAGCCTCACCTGATTGTGGTCTATGAAAGAGCTTGCTTAGGATGGATCAATTCTCTCTGTGAAGGTAGCAAAAAAAAAAAAATGTTGAGAGTGAAAAAAGACCATTTTAATTTCCAAAATTCCTTCTCATTTTTCGATTGTGAAAGGTGTATGTATGTTGGCTTGTTGTTGTTCAGTCAATCAGTCGTGTCCAACTCTTTGCAACCCCATGGATGAGGTTGTTTATTCTGAAAGGAGAAGTGGACAGATGCAGAGACATGAAAGAAAGGTGAAAACAAGAAATGAATAATTTTCTAACAGAATTCAATGTTTAATGATTTTTCCCCCAAAAGTGCACCAAACCTCAGAGCCATAAGCAGAAGTGAGAATCAATGTGGAAACCCTGACTTCTTGCAAACCTCTTCCTTTACAACAGCAAACACTTGGACCATGTGTCCATCGATGAAACATCCTCAAATTGGGCCCAGGCCCAGTTGAACATCTCTGGAAGGATAAAAGCACTTTCTTTCCAGCTGAAGTTTTCAAACTCTCTCCCAGATCGCCTGCCCCAATTCAGGTGTGCCACCAGACACTGGTTCTACCTGGAATTCTGAAAACTCCTTTCCCATTATGAAGCTACTGTACCTTCTCTTCCTCTTACCTGTGTGTCTTATCCAGACAACATCGGGTTAAGTGGCAGAGGCAACTGGTCGGATGATATGGTGTATGAGCTTGGAGCCTAGAGTAGGGAAGGTCAAGTTGATTCATCCCATCCAGTGATGTGCTAAAAGGAATAATATCAAATCTGAGAGAAGCATAGCATATGTGACATGCTCCATTTTACAAATAATGAAAGAGAAGCTTAAAGAAGTGAAAAATAGCCTCCCAAGATTGCCCTTAACTAGTTGGTGGTAAACCCATAAATTGTAATGGTGATAGAAAACATTTACAGGGGACTTTACGGCTTACGAATCATTTCCATGTGACTAACAGTAACGCTAATAATAATAGTAAATAATGTTGACCACTTCCTTTTTAACCAAAACAACGAAACTTTTAATGTCTTATCCCAAATATATTCTTCATAGCAATATTTATGGGGTAGGCCATTTTACAAGATGGGATTAAGAAATGAAGTAATTAGTTTAAAGGAGTGCAGATTGAGTGTAGGGAGCACTTTAACTCAAGCCCAAGAGGGTTTGACTCCAAAGACCTTGTTTTTATTAACTATTCAACAATCCCAGAAAACTAATGTACTTACTGAATTACATAAAATCAACAAATACTTTAGCTCAAGTGTGATCTGTGCATCACTCGGGACATACTTATCCTACAAGGTTATGTGTTGCTCACCAGCAATCCAAGCTAAACTGGGGGTCCTGCATTTTCCCTGCAGCCCGCCTCAGGTGACAGCATGCTCCAGGCTGTGCTGTGGTGACAGCACCTCCAGATCTTAGCATCTTAAAAGATCCAAAGTTAATTCTTGCTTAAATTTCGCCAACCTGGGAGGGCCCGGGTGCTCTAATGAGACTCCCCGACCCCCGAGGAGGAGCCACCACCGTGGGTGCTGCTGGTCCTGTGTCCGAGCAAAGCGCTCTCAGGACTGTCGTGCTGGCAATTAAGGGCCCCAGCCCTGAAGGGAAACGTCAGTTCGTCTCAGAATTCATTAACCAAGTAGGTCCAGTTGTGTAGTCCCTCAGTTGTGGTCCACTCTTTGCAACCCCATGGACTGTCGCTCACCAGGCTCCTCTGTCCATGGGATTCTCTAGGCAAGGATACTGGAGTGTGTTGCCATTCCCTTCTCCAGGAGATCTTTCTGACCCAGGGATAGAACCTTCATCTCCTATGCCTCCTGCATTGGTAGGCGGATTCTTTACTACTGAGCCGTCAGGGAAGCCCAGGGGAAGCCCCATAGACCCTGTTTAAATGAATGAGCACGATCACCTTCCTATAGGACAATTTATGGCCCCTACTTAGTTCTTACTATAATTTTAAAAAATGTGGAAAAACATTCTAAGCTTGTAGGTCACACCAAACCAAGGAGAGTACCAGTTGTGTCCCTGTGGACTCTAATTTGGAGTTCCTTGCTATACAAGATGAATTCTGGTAGCTTTAGTTACACATGCCTTATTTATTTGTTTTTTTTCACCTCCCCTTCCTTTATAGGGAAAGGAAAAAAGAAAAAACCTTGAATGTGAGAAAATGGGTGGTGCCTGCAAGTATCAGAACACCCATGGGTGTGTCATCCTGCCTGGAGAATGCAAGAGTCGGAAGAAACACTGTTGCAGAGTCTAGTTTCAGCATTGGAGCATCCACAGCAGCAGGAGCCCCACCACTGAGTCCTGTTTAAAAAGAGCCACTGCTCACTCGGGTCCTGTGGGGTCTTTCTGAGTGCA
>NW_011489131.1:0-214 GCF_000754665.1 Bison bison bison
CGGGGAAACAGTGGAAACAGTGGCTGACTTTATTTTTCTGGGCTCCAAAATCACTGTGGATGGTGATTGTAGCCATGTAATTAAAAGATGCTTACTCCTTGGAAGGAAAGTTATGACCAACTTAGATAGCATATTCAAAAGCAGAGACATTACTTTGCCAACAAAGGTCCGTCTAGTCAAGGCTATGGTTTTTCCAGTAGTCATGTATGGATGT
>NW_011489131.1:4144-5654 GCF_000754665.1 Bison bison bison
GGTGGACTCCGGGAGTTGGTGATGGACAGGGAGGCCTGGCGTACTGTGGTTCATGGGGTCACAAAGAGTCAGACACGACTGAGTGACTGAACTGAACTGATATGCCTTAAAGCCCATGCTCCTCAACAAGAAAAGCCACTGCAAAAAGCCACATAACCACAACTAGAGAGTAACCCCTACTTGTTTCAAGTAAAGAAAGCCCATGCACAGTTACAAGGACCCAACACAGTCAATTAAATAAAAAAAGTTGAAATGTCATCTCCTTTCTGTGTCTTACCTGAACCTGTCCCCTCCTACCTCATCACTATTTCCAGGCAGAAAATATTGTTTCCTCTATTTTATCATTTAGCATATAATATTTTCATTAAATGTCTATCTTTTTCTCAAAAGCAGCAATATTACCTTATTGAACTTTATACTATCCTCACCTAGCACAGTATCCTGTATAAGAGCTTAAGAATTTGTTTTGTGTAATTGAATTGATTTAGTCGGTTGAGTGGGTGGTTGGTATTCAGGTAAACTGACTGGATAGTTGGTAGATTGGCTCATTGGTAGGTTTTCCTCGGTGAAAGTATACTTCTTCAGTTCTTTTCAGGAAGTCTAACCAAATAAGGTCATTCATCCATTGCTCATGACTCTCTTATAGAAAACAGTTGTGAGGTCTTGAATAAGTTGGATCTGAATTCAACTCCTGATCACATCCCCCAAAGTATTCTCAAGAAACTTCAGCTGTGGCTGAATCCCTGGCAGTCACAGACTTAGCAACACTATCAACAAACTTTATCACTTTATTGAATATCTGAAGTCCAGCTATCATCTGTATGTAGATGCTGTTTAGAAACTGCCTCAATATGACAATGGACTTATAAGCCTTGTTTCATGGTATTCTTTGCTTCAAAATAGCATCATATTTGGAAGTACAGCTCCATTCCCAGTGCTAGGGAGAATTCCAAATTCCTTGAATTTTTGACTGCCCATACCACTTTACTAAAATACATACTTAACCACAGTCAGAATCCAAACCATGTAGCTGGTATTTTCTTTCAGTTCTGTGATGAGAAAGCCACACAGATCCCATTTGTCAACAGTCTACTAAATAAAAACAAAAGGTTTCATAGCAGTGCCTTTTAATATAAGACAGAATCCCTATATATGCTGAAAACAACTTTAGAATACTTTCAACTATGAAGCCGTTGCTGTCAACTTGTGTTACAAGAGGGAACTTCAGGTTTTCAATTATATCAGTGCTCCAGGCTCCCACAGCATCCCACAATTGTTTAGTCTTAACACCTATCCTGTCAGAATGATTTTTTACCAACTTCACTTAACTCCCCCCAGCAGTTCCTCCCCTAATCCAAGATTGGAGCCAATTTAGCGATGCTTCTCAGTACTTTTCCACTATGAACTGTCACAGCCAAGTAACTGTCACATCCACAAAGCCTTGCCCATAGATGTTTGTGGAGAGTGAGGGTAATGATGCTCTTTGTATTCCTATTTACAACATGTAGAG
>NW_011489131.1:8188-9475 GCF_000754665.1 Bison bison bison
AGAGTGGCTCCAAAGCAGCCTCATTGGTGTTGAGAAGCACTGTGACTCTGACACACACCACATTTGGAGGAACATGGCCTTAGACCATCTTTCATGGGCCTTTCATGAGTTTTGACAGGCCATTATTCCATTACAAAAGCCCTCCAGACTTATACTCAAAGGGAAAACTAGTTTCTAAGAATGACTTAAAGGCACAAGAAATAGATGGAGAAGGCATAAGAAGGTACATACTATAGTGAGAAATGAAAAGGTCTGTAGTTATTTAAACCTGAAGCAAGAAACTCTAAGAGGGAACTTAATAATCTTCAAGAAGTAAATGAAGGAGGATGACATATAGCAACAAGAATGACTATTCTGGTTAGAACAAGACAAATAAATAAAAGTAATTGGTCTCGACATGCTACAAAAATCAATCAGAAGACATTTACCAACAAATTAAGGGATCTGCAATATATATATACACCATCTTTCCAAAAATCCAAAGTTTTTTGGCCAACTCAATATAAGCTAATAACTTATCCAGCACTTAACATTTGCCAGACACTGTTCTAAGCACCTTAAATACTGACTGTTTAAATTTTTTAGCAATCCAATGATGCAGGCATCACCATTATCACCATCATCGCTATGAAGATGAAGAAACTAAGACATGTAGAAATCACACTAAGCAATATTGGAACCGAAATTTGAACCCAGAAGATGTCCTGCTCAAGGCCATTCTCTTAACCACTATTTTATACTTCATCTCATCCTAATAGTTTTGCAAAGGAAATGAAAAATAAAATGTCTCCAGGTTTCCTCTAAGCCAGTACAATTATTGTTGGGGCTTACATTTCTGTCTCATCAATACCACTCAGAAGGGACTTCCCAGGTGGTCCAATGGCTCAGACTCCACACTCCCAATGCAGGGGGCCCAGGGTTCAATCCCTGATCAGGGAGCTAAATCCCAGCCACCACAACTGAAAGATCCTGTGTGCCACAAGTAAGACCTGGTGCAGCCAGATAAATTAGTTAATTAAAAAAAATACTACTCAGGGACTTCCCTGGTGGTCCAGTGGTTAAGAATCCGCCTTGCAATGCAAGGAATGTGGGTTTGGTCCCTGGTAGGGGAACTAGGATCACACATACCATGGAGCGACTAAGCCCGAGGGCCACAACTAGAGAGTCTGTGCATTGCAATGAAAGATCCCACATGATCCAATGCAACTAAAGCCTAACACAGATGAATAAATACATAAATATTTTAAAAATACCACTCAAAAGCTAGGTTAGAATCAAGAATGTAGA
>NW_011489131.1:9822-11716 GCF_000754665.1 Bison bison bison
CACAAGCTGTCACAATGGAGATTAAGTGGTTTGTAATGATGATTGCTCAGCAAATGGATTGATAGCAAGGAAACTCATCAACCTGGTCTATTATTAATAGAGCACACACTTTATAAAATCTGGATTGCTGATAAAAGAACAACAAAAGCCACTTTGGTGACAGAAGAATGTATTTAAAGCACTTGGACTGATAACTGTATCATGTTCTCGCCTAGCTCTTTCAAAATTTGAAAGCCTTTAGATAGTAATTAGTAGGACGGGGAAAATAATGCTGTGAGGTAAGGATTTTTCCCCTAAGAAATCTGTCAAAAAGTTCTCGATATTATAATGTCATTCAGTGCACTCCTGGGGAAAAAAGAGGGGAGCCGCTAAAGTGCCTGTATCAAACAGAGCTGTGCATTCTCAGGATGAACTTGTGAGCTGAAAGGGGGCCAGGTCCCAGTGGACAGTGTGATGCCCTCTCTTCTTTCCTGTGTTATTTGTGATGAAATAAATTGTGGTTATCAAAGTGCAATCTTTAATTTTGCTGTCCTGGACCTATGCACTGAAGTGTACTTTAATTAACCAGAAGAGTCAGAAAATGTTTTTCCAGTGAAGTGAACATCTACTGCCAAGGATGTGAATTTTTTATACCCATCCCAGATGATTCAGAAAGGCACTATGATTTGTGAACTACCACTGAATGCCGTATACCAATGAATTCTCCATTTCTGAAGAGGGAAAATAAAATATACATCACTGAAATGACCCTGAATATAAATTTATTGTAACTTAATTATCTGTAGAATAAAACAAACTCTTGCCTTATTTCTGATAGACCATTGTCTTTTCCTTATCCACTACCATGAGTATAAAAGTAGGAAGAATAAATGGATCCCCCAGACTGATCCCAGGAGAATCTCACCAAGTTGCTTGCTTACAAAGACCCCTGGTAGCTACACAGCTTCCACCTGGATGTCCTAGCAGAACCTGCCACCAGCACCTTCCATGTCAAAATCTCCTGCTCCTCCCTCTGTGCTCCCTCTCTGGGTTGATAAAAGGAGGGTAGTCTAAGTGGAGGGCTTCCCTGGTGGCTCAGCAATAAACAATCTGCCTGCCATTGCAGGAGATGTGGATTCTATTCCTTGGTCAGAAAGATCCCCCTGGAGGAGGGCATGACAACCCACTCCAGTATTCTTGCCTGGGAAACCCATGGACAGAGGAGCCGGGCAGGCTACAGCCCATGGGGTTGCAAAGAGTCAGACAAGACTAAACAATAAGTCTCACTGGATAGTACTCGAAGAGGGACTGTTAAATAAAAATGATGTCATAATGGTCTGGAAACAGCCACTGGAGGCCAACAGAATGGAAGCTGCCGGGGGCGTGGGAGCCTGGGCTCCACTTGAGAGGGCTATAATGTTATTATAATGGCAAAAAAAGGGGGTTCCCTCAAAAATCCAGCCTTCAGTCAAGGCGAGGAGATGCTAGAAGTGGTTAGAGAAAGTCTGAGATTATAAGGAAGCTGCTTCACAATGAAAAGGGAGTTCTCGGATGCAAAGAGGAAGGACTGAGAAGAGGGAAAGGGAGGTGGGCCAAGGTGGGGCTACTGCAGAGAAGAGCTGACAGAAGAGGTTGGGGATCCAAAAGAAGACTGTGACTCCTAGATGTTGAGGTCCCCAAGAGTGAGATTGTGTCTCATGTCCCAGAGTGTATACAACACCCACTGGTAGGCACTCAGGAATGACCTGCTGTGTGTTGCTCAATTGACTCTCCAAGAAAAAATAAAAACCCCTATATGTGGTGTTTGCTGATTTCACAGTGTAAATATTCCCACCATGGCTGGTTTATGTTACCAATATCACGTCCCTAAAGGCAGAACTGGGAAGAGATGCACACAGCTAGTTCTTGCTGGAAG
>NW_011489131.1:11816-11970 GCF_000754665.1 Bison bison bison
AGCTGGCTCCAGCACACCACTGGCATTCTAGAACCATTTCCTACATTCACAGAATAGCCTTAAATCTGGGATTGGAAGACAGGGAGGAGGAATGCATTTTCCTCTAATTAATGACTGTTCATTTGTAGGATTCATCATGTTAATTAAACAAAAG
>NW_011489131.1:12184-13401 GCF_000754665.1 Bison bison bison
TCAGGGGATCTTCCTGACCCAGGGATAGAACTCGCATCTCCTGAATCTCCTGCATTGGCAGATGCATTCCTTACCACTGAGCCCCCTGGGAAGCCCAAGTGCTGCAGATGTGATTGTTTCCCCCATCTATGCACTTGTCTCTCTCATATATTTTCTCTTCTTTCAAGTAGAGAATGGCAGGGAACCTACAAGGTGCGGTGTCATGTCCATGCGCCTTCTATGTTTTTATCCCTGGCCACTGGTGGGTGAAGCACAGATGCCATCCTCAACGTTGACCATCGTGTAGACTGGAACTGAATCTTTCCGTTTTTCCCAGCCTGAGCTGTCTAGTGTTAAAATCACTATTGTACTAGTCTGTGTAACTATGGATGATTCTAGTTCAGCTCAGCAGACACCACAGATTAGGTGTGTAAGAAGCCAAGACCAGAGGAGTAAGCAAAGGAAGAAGACTGGCACTGGGCCAGTGCCAGCCACCAGAGAGAGGCAGGAACACAGGCTTGTGGAGGCATTATGCCAAGCAGAGAGATTTATACACCAAGAGATCGAGAAATGTCTAGTAGAAGGAATGGAACCAGGGTGAGGTGGGCAGTGGGGGGGCAGTGCACTTCCCTGGTCATCCAGTGCTTGGGACTCCAGGCCTCCACTGTGAGGGGCTCGGGTTCAATCCCTGGTTGCACAGTGCGGCCAAAAAGTTAAAAATAGAAAATGAAAAAATAGTAAAAGAAGATTGGAACTGGACAAGAAGTTGAAGGCTTCCTGCGGCAGGGGAACTTTATATACTCTCTGCCCAAGGGAGGAATCTCAAAGCAGCGTGGGCCCTGCAAGGGAGGCAGATAAGACCACATCAGTGCAACACCACTGAGATGATGAGGGACGTTTGCACATCTGCTAAGGAGACTACAAGAGGGATATCGGTTCAGCTGGTCAACAGTAGTGCTTCTTTGCATTTCTCCACACTCCACGTGCAGGTTCCTGTCTGTTCTTCTCATGGTGAAAGTGAATGTGTTAATCACTCAGTCTTGTCCAACTCTTTGCAACCCCATGGACTGTAGCCCACCAGTCTCTTCTGTCCATGGAATTCTCCAGGCAAGAACACTGGAGTGGGTTGCCATTTCCTTCTCCAGGGGATCTTCCTGACCCAGGGATCGAACCAGCGTCTTCTGAATTGCAGGCAGATTCTTTACCGTCTGAGCCACCAGGGAAGCCCATTCTTCTCA
>NW_011489131.1:14920-16050 GCF_000754665.1 Bison bison bison
AGAATTTTGAGCATTACTTTACTAGCATGTGAGATGAGTGCAATTGTGTGGTAGTTTGAGCATTCTTAAACAGAGTAGATAAATACTATTAACATTCAACAATAAAAAGAAAATCCAATGTGAAATTGTACAAAAGAAATGAGCAGATAATTCACCAAGAAGAAGCTATGGGTGGCAAATAAACACATGGGAAAATATGAAGACTGGCTAGGAGGGAAATGGACATTAAGGTATCATACCTACCTATCAGAATGGCTAAAATCAAAGAGAGTGACACCAAAAGTGGTGAGAATGTGAAGAAACTGGATCATTCATACGTTGCTGATGGGAATGTAAAATGGCATAGCCACTCTAGAAAGAGTATGGCACTTTCTCATAAATCTATATATCCGTTTACCATTCAACCCAATGATTGCATTCGTTGGCATTTATCTCAGAGAAATGAAAACTCAGGTCAACTCAAAAACCTATACATGAATGTTCATGAAGCTTTATTCATAGTAGTTGAAAAATAGAAGCAACCAAAACATCCCTGATAGAAAGTCTATTACATATCCATAATGGAATACTACTTAGCAATAAAAAGGAATGAAATATTGATATATGCATTAGCTTGAATGGATCCCAAGTGCATCATTTTGACTGGAAAAAAAGCCAATTTCAAAAGGTTACATACTGTATGCTTGCATTTATATAACATCCTTGAAATGACAAAACCATAAAGCTGGAAGAGAGAGTCATAGTTGTCAGGGGACAGAGACTGAAGCAGGAGACGAGCATGACTTTAAAGGGGACGCACAAGGGAGTTCTGTTAGAGTGAAAGAACAGTCCCATATCCTGCCTATGGTGGAGATTACACAAATCTATATATGGATCAAATGGCCTAGAGCTATGCATACACACACACACACACACACACGTGCACATAAAAACTGGCAAGGATCTGAATAACATCTGTAGTCAACTGTATTGTACCAGTGGATGTCAATTTCTTGATTTTGATATTGTACTACAGTTATATAAGATATCACCATTGGGAGACTGAGTGAAGGGCTCAAAGGACTCTAGTACTACTTTTCCAACTTCCTATGAATCTATAATCATTTCAAAATAAAGAACTTAAAGAAATG
>NW_011489131.1:16150-17983 GCF_000754665.1 Bison bison bison
GAAATGCTGGCTGGTAGAGATATCATAGCAGACATGTTTGTTCACTGCCATGAAGGGCAAATTGTTGCAACCATTAGGCTATATATATAGAGAGATTCCTACCATCATTCCTATTCTTTAATCCTATAGGACTATATCTGTAGGAGTCAATGAGGTATTTATTCAAAATACATGTTCAAGAGTGTTTACAGCACAATACCAAAGAGATGGAAACAACTGGACTATTTAACAACGGAGTTAAGGCTGAGAAAATGACACCTTATCCACAGGATGGGTCATTGTGTGGCCACTAAAAATCATTATTGTAAAGAACACTTGGTACATGTGGAAATGCCAAGTAATAATCTGGATGCACAGCCATATGAACACTGATATGCCAATTTAAAAATAATGACTAAAACTCTAGAGGAAAATACAGTATTCATAGGAACTAACTACAGGTGGTTGGATTTTATGTAATTTGTATTTACCACTTAACTGAAATTTCCAAATATTCTACAATGATATGCCTTACTTTGCCAAAAAGGAGTGTGTTTATATGTGTGCATTTATACATATTAAAGTATGGTCTAGCTTACTATTACTCAGACTTTTCTGGGCTCTTGTTAAAATGCAGATTCTGATTCAGCAGGTCCAGAGCACAGCCTGAGATTCTACATTTCTAACAAGCTCCCACACTATGCTGATACTGCAGGTCCATTATGGGAGCTCGGGCCTTGCTTAGCCAAACCCCAAACAATGACCAAATAGATTTTCTGAATAGAAAATGTGTTGTTCCATTTACAATTACTTTTAGTGACATACACTGCAGAAAAAAAACCTACATCATGAATACCTTGTCACAAACCTATACCCACAGCAGATTCTGATTCATCAGCTCCTACAAACATCAACACAAAATTTAGAAAACGTCTCAGATTCTCAGAAATGACCAAAAAAAGCTGGAGGATTTTCAACCAACCAAACAACAAACAATAAACTTTCCAGTAATTCAGGTGGGAGAGCTATATCACTCCAAACCAAATTCCAAATAGATTGAAGAGACAAAGGAAAAATAGATAACAATTTCTAAATATATATATATATGATAAACATAAAAAATATATATATGAGTATTCTCTGACAGAATGAAAAACAATCCCTATGGGTAAATTCAGTAGAGGAATAATAGCTTACATTGAACACATCATGTACCAGGCAATGCACTAACTTTTTGTATGCATTATCTCATTTAACCTTTCACATTAAAGCTAGGAAGTACAAAATATATATTCCCCACAAACCATAATTTAGGTAGTCCTGGTGGCTCAGATGGTAAAGAATCTGCCTGCAATGTGGGAGACTGGGTTCAATCCCTGGGTTGGAAAGATCCCCTGGAGGAGGGCATAGCAACTCACTCCAGTATTCTTGCCTGGAGAATCCCCATGGACAGAGGAGCCTGGCAGGCTACACTCCATGGGGTCACAAAAAGTTGGGCACGACTAAGCAACTAAGCACAGCACACCCATATTTTATAGGTAATGGAGCCAACTCATAGAAATATAAGGTAAGTAGTTGCCCAAGGTCACCAAGCTAACAGTTGGCAGAGTCCAATTTCCAACTCAAAGTTACACTCTCGATGAAAAAAAAAGTTACACCTTTTTGAGAAAAAGAGCCAGATATTGGCTGCATGCAAATCTTATACTTCAGCATGTCCAAGACCATAAACAATTAAAATGCAAATAATAAACTAAGGAAATGACTAATAACAAATGTAGAAGAGGTGATTATCCTTAATATATAAATAACTAATACAAATTGAAAAGGAAAACACTATGACCCCAACAGAAAGAG
>NW_011489131.1:20310-21173 GCF_000754665.1 Bison bison bison
AGCTCTGTGTAACTATGATGTAGGCACATAAAACTGAGTATGTCCAAAACAGAACTCTTGCCTCTAGCACTGCCCTAGATTCATAAATATTCTCTCTGCCTCCCGTCTTGCCCTTTTCCTATGAAACCAATATACTCTCCACCTTACATCTTTCCTGAACACAAATGTGATTGTGTCACTCTCATAGCTAAAACACTTTTCAGTGGCTCCATGTTGCTCAAGATGTGGCACTGAGGCTGTTCACAATCTGGCCTTCATCACCTCTCCAGTCTCACTTCTGTCCCCTTTCTCATGAGCACCATCCCAAACTCCTGGCAATTCCTTGACTGCACCATACTGTCTCATACTTCACACACCTTTCTCATGCTAGGTTGCCACTCCTTCGACCATCCTTTCTACCATCTCACTCCTTCTTACCTTTTAAAATTTATCTTAGTCATCCCCTCCTTCATGAAGTCATCCCTAAAACCCTGCAATCACTCCATTTATGCAGGAAATAGATCCATTGTGCCAAAGCAATGTATTCACTTTGGTACCTGATTCCCATGGAATCAATTTCTAGAAATTTCACATTTTCACATTTGCATTTGACAAATTTCTCTGGGACAATATTCATTCATTCATCCATTTATTCATTCATCCAACTAGTATACTTCTTGAGCATCTACTGAATACTAGTGTGTAGCCAGGCAGTAAATAAGTAAAATACACAAACATGGGTCTTGCATACAAAAAGCTACATTAGGAGACACACTTTAAGCAAATTACATGGCTGGATTTGAACCAACTCAAAAAATTCAGATTATTAAATCTAAGACCTGGAGGTTATGATCTATAGTACTCTCCCTGTCTGCACACCATCT
>NW_011489131.1:21273-21670 GCF_000754665.1 Bison bison bison
AATTCTGTGTTTAATTTTTGAAGAACCGAGGGCAGTCCTGTGATGGCAGAGGAATAGGACAGGGAGACCACTTTCTCCCCCACAAATTCATCGAAAGAACATTTGAACACTGAGCAAATTGCACAAAACAACTTCTGAATGCTGGAAGAGGACATCAGGCACCCAGAAAGGCAGCCCATTATCTTCAAATAGAGATAGGACAAAATATAAAAGATAAAAAGAGAGACAAAAGAGTTAGAGATGGAGACCCGTCCTGGGAAGGGAGTCTTAAAAGAGGAGAAGTTTCCAAACACCAGGAAACCCTCTCACCGGCAGGTCTGTGGGGAGTTTTGGAACCTCAAACGACAACATAACCGGGAGGAAAAATAAATAAATAAATAAATCAGTTCAGTTCAGT
>NW_011489131.1:24967-26329 GCF_000754665.1 Bison bison bison
ACTTCCCTGGTGGCTCAGACGGTAAAGCATCTGCCTACAATGTGGGAGACCCGGGTTCAATCCCTGGGTGGAGAAGATCCCCTGGAGAAGGAAATGGCAATCCACTCCAGTACTATTGCCTGGAAAATCCCATAGGCAGAAGAGCCTGGTAGGCTACAGTCCATGGGGTCACAAAGAGTCGGACACAACTGAGTGAATTCACTTCACTTCACTTCACTTCACCCTCTGATGGATAAGGATAAGAGGCTTATGGAAGCTTCCTGATGGAAGAGACAGACTGAGGGGGAAACTGGATCTTGTTCTGATAGGCAGGGCCTTGCTAAGTAAATCTTTAATCCAATTTTCTGTTGATGGGTGGGGCTGTGTTCCCCCCCTGTTTTTCACCTGGGGCCAAACTATGGTGGAGGTAATGAAGTTAATGGCGACCTCCTTCAAAAGGTCCCATTCAGACACTGCTACACTCAGTGCCCCCCACCCTGCAGCAGGCCACCGCCGACCCACACCTCTGCTGGAGAGTCCTGGACACTCACAGGCAAGTCTGGGTCAGTCTCTTGCGGGGTCACTTTCATTATATGATGTATCAAAGTAGTCAAATTCGTAGAGTCAAGCTGTAGAATGGTGGTTTCCCAGAAAGGGAGAAGTTATTAATCAGTGGGCATAAAGCTTTGGTCAACAAATTGAAATAGTTACAAATTAAATTTTAAATATGATTTTTTAATTTAGTTTTAAAATAAAATAAATCACTTTTATTGAAGGCACCTCACCCCCTCCTAGTTATTCTCTCAAATGTATTCGGAGATACCAGACTATTGAGACAGACGTGGATAAGTCTCTCCAGTGCCAAGAAAATAACATCTAGTGAGTCCAAAGACCTGGGATCCATCACATATAATAAAACATACTTTCACTGCTCCCTCTCACCTTCCCCATGCTTACACTTCACTCAGGCATCCTGGCCCCCCTTTCAGTGCTCCCAAAGACTCGTGTTCTCTGTTGCCACCGGGACTTCTCATGTATGCACACACAAACACACACATACAGAAAGAGGGGGGACCAATATACAATACTCATCATGAAAATACTTCCTCAATGACTAAATGAAGGAAGTGAAGTTGTTCTCATTACATTGGGATAGAGTGTCCAGAGTATCCCCTGTTATGGTTCTGAGAAATCTCCTAAGAGCACAATGGGATAGGCACCAGGATGAAAGTAAAAGTGAAGTCATTCAGTCGTGTCCGACTCTTGGTGACCCCATGGACTGTAGCTTGCCAGGCTCCTCCATCCATGGAATTTCTCCAGGCAAGAATACTTGAGTGGGTTGCCATTTCCTTCTCCAGGAGATCATCCCAACCCAGGGATCGA
>NW_011489132.1:0-190 GCF_000754665.1 Bison bison bison
CGGCAGGGAGGCTGCTCCCCCCCCCTGCCTCTGACAGACGGCCCCAGGCGGCTCAGGGCACCGAGGCTCCTGAGGCCACTGCAGGCTCGCCCGTCGGGGCGGGACAGCCGTGCTCCCCACCAGTGGCCAGTGGCACGAGGTCAGCGCGGTGGCCTGGCCGGCAGCCCCCCTTGCCCCCCGGGCTCTGGCC
>NW_011489132.1:2238-2470 GCF_000754665.1 Bison bison bison
ATCAAAAGCATCAATTCTTCGGCGCTCAGCTTTCTTCAAAGTCCAACTCTCACATCCATACATGACCACTGGAAAAACCATAGCCTTGACTATACGGACCTTTGTTGGCAAAGTAATATCTCTACTTTTCAATATGTTATCTAGGTTGGTCATAACTTTCCTTCCAAGGAGCAAGTGTCTTTTAATTTTGTGGCTGCAATCACCATCTGCAGTGATTTTGGAGCCCCAAAAA
>NW_011489132.1:2698-2982 GCF_000754665.1 Bison bison bison
GGACCATAAAGAAAGCTGAGTGCAGAAGAATTGATGCTTTTGAACTGTGGTGTTGGAGAAGACTCTTGAGAGTCCCTTGGACTATAAGGAGAGCCAACGAGTCAATCCTAAAGGACACCAGTCCTGAATATTTATTGAAAGGGCTGATGCTGAAGCTGAAACTCCAATACTTTGGCCACCTGATGCGAAGAGCCAACTCATTAGAGAAGACCCTGATGCTGGGAAAGATTGAAGGCAGGAGGAGAAGGGGACAACAGAGGATGAGATGGTTGGATGGCATCACT
>NW_011489132.1:4419-4855 GCF_000754665.1 Bison bison bison
ATCAGATCTAATCCCTTGAATCTATTTGTCACTTCCACTGTGTAATCATAAGGGATTTGGTTTAGGTCAATCCTGAATGACCTATTGGTCATAGCTGCATGGCTTACTTTCTTCAATTTAAGCCTGAATTTTGCAGTAAGGAGCTAATGATCTGAGCTTCAGTTAGCTTGAGGTCTTGTTTTGCTGACTGTAGAGGACGTCTCCATTTTTGGCTGCAAAGAATATGACCAATCTGATTTTGGTATCGACCATTCGGTGATATCCACGTGTAGAATTGTCTCTTGTGTTGTTGGAAAAGGGTGTTTGCTATGACCAGTGTATTCTTTTGACAAAATTCTGTTAGCCTTTGCCCTGCTTTATTTTGTACTTGAAGATCAAACCTGCCTGTTAGTCCGTGTATCTTTTGGCTTCCTACTTTCACATTCCAGTCCCCTAT
>NW_011489132.1:4955-8552 GCF_000754665.1 Bison bison bison
TGAGGGCTACTCCATTTCTTCTAGAGATTCTTGCCCACAGTAGTAAACCTAACGGTCACTTGAATTAAATTTGCCACTCATAAAAATCTACCAGTTGTGTATATCCATCTGCATTTATCTGTCCAGTTATTTATCTATAACGTTACATTTATTTACCCATACACTAATGCCATTCCTACGTCTATCTGCAAACTCATCCACCCATCATCTATCTACCTATCCATTCATTCACACATCTATCCACGCACTCATCCACCCACCATCTACCCATCCATCCACCCATAATTTACCCATCCATTTAATCAACTTCCATCTCCCCACCTATTCATTCATCCATCCACCCACCCATGATCAATCCATCTTTACATCCAGCTATCCAGCGATCTACCTGCCCACCAATCAATCCACACATCATCCATCCATCCAGACATCCCTCCGTTCATGCATTTATCAGTCTACTCATTCGCTCATCCATCCATCCATCCATCCATCCACCCACCCACCCATCCAACTGTTCTCTCATCCACAAATCACTTATTCCTTCTCTCCGTCCCCTCATTCACCCATCGTCCACATGTCCATTCATCCCACCATCCCTCCTCTCGACATCCATCTATCCACCCACTCTTCATCCACTCATCCAACCACCATCCACCCAGCCAGCCAGCCCACCATTCTGCACCCGTTCATCCACCCACCCATTTACCCAACCCCCACTCATCCACTCAGCCGTTCATTCATCCATTAACCTATTCACTCATCCGTCCGTCCATCTGTCCTTCCATCCACCTATTCACTCATCATCTGCTTACCCATCATCCATTTATTCATCCACCCCTCATCCTTCCATCCACCCATTCACTCATCCATTCACTTATCCATCCATCCATCTACCCACCTACCCACCATTTATCTATCCACCCATCCATCTGCCCGTCCATCCACACCTCTATCCTTTTACCCACCACCCATCCATGTACTCCTCACTCATCCATCCATCCCTCCGTCCACCTATTCATCCATCCACCAGCTAGTGGTTCCTACTTCCTATTATCCATCTATCCACCCATCCATCTGCCCATCCCTCCACACCTCTATCCTTTTACCCACCACCCATCCATCTACTCCTCACTCATCCATCCATCTCTCCGTCCACCTATTATCCATCTATTCATCCATCCACCAGCTAGTTGTTCCTGCTTCCTACCTTTCTTTTCATTTATACTTTTCTCTTGTTGAGTCTTTTTATCCTTTTTTCTTTCTTCTGTGACTAAGACGTGGTTCATAAACTTGTGGCTATAGAAGATAAAGGCGCATACCCTCTCCCCAGTAAGGTTAGTGCCACAACAGAACTTAAATAGGGACTGGGGAGGGAGGGATCTGTCCTCTTGTTTAGACATTCTCACACACACACACGCACACACACACACACGCATGCTTACAGAGCTGTATCTCAGTGAAAGGTGCGTCGGGGACTTCCCTGGTGGTCCAGGGGTTAAGATTCCGCCTTGCAGTGCGGGGGTCACGGGTCCAGGGACTAAGATCCCACATGCTGCAGAGTAACTAAGTCCACACTGCGGCTACTGAGCCCCAGGCCCCGGAGCCCATGTGCTGCCTGGGGAGTCCGTGCGCCAGAACGAAAGAGTCACATGATCACTGAAGATCCTGCGTGCTGCCACTAAGCCCAGTAAAGCCAGATCAGTGAACTTTTTAAAAAAAAGATGTACCAGACAGTGAGAGTCCGTGAGGGATGGCGTGTGAAGGGGGGTCAGGGCTGGTGGTCTCAGTGGCAGTGGCCCCTGGGTGACTGCGGTGCAGCAGTGTTCCTGGGAGCTCGTCTCTCATGTGTGCCTCAGTCAAGCAAGGGCAGAGGGGCCCGCGTGCTGTGGTGGGAATCCCGTGAGGCTGGGCTTTGGGGAGGGGCTGGGACCAGGAGGAAGGCCCGCGCTCTTTCCAGATCCCGCTAGAATCAACTGGCTGGATCCATCTGTCCCAAGTCCCACTTCTGTTTTAAAGAGGAGAGGGTGCGTGGGCTGCCTTGGGACCCAGAAGGGAAGCCATCTGCAGAGCAGGTCCTCTCCCGGAGGGGCACAGACCCCTTTGGAGTGAGGGGCTGTGTTTTCCCCTAGGGGACGGAAAGGAGCAGCGTCTGAGGCCTCACCTCCCAGGCACAGGGTCAGGCAGCGACCCTCCCAGTCTTCACTCACCCGGGGGACAGTGGGGAGGCTGAGGCTGCACCCCCCGAACTCCCTGCCAGCTCTGCCTGCTGACCACTGTGTCCTCCCGCCCCCGGCTCTGGCCCTGCTCCAGGCTCCTGTGGGGCGAGGCGCACCCAGCTCCCAGGTTCCCAGACAGCCGCTCCCCACCAGCCAGGGAACCAGACAGTGCTCCCTCCTCCACCCACCCGCTCCCACCTTCCTGGCTCAGAGGCGGGGAGCTGACAGACGGGCCTGACCCCAGGAAAGGGCCAGGGCTTTCCTCTCCCATCACCCCCCACCCCTTATCTGCCTGTGTCTGGCACTGCAGGGCCGTGCTGGCCGGTGAGGAGGCCTGATTTTCCCCATCCCCTTATCTCCTGTAAACTCCACACCCTCACAGGCCGGCCCAGCCCCCTCCCTCCAGGCTCGCGTGTGTGAGGGGAGGTGTGAGGGGCTTCCCTTTGGCCGAGCTTTCCCAGGGCCTGCACCCCGCCTGTGCCTTCCCTGCTGGATCTCCACTCATCATGGCATCGAGTCTGACTCAGGCTTGGGGAGGTTTGGGAACTGCCCTCACTGGTGGCCTTGTGGCCCAGGCCCCCTCCCCACCCACTTCTCCAAGAAGGCCTTGAGCAGCCAGTGGAAAGAGGACCCCGAGATGCACAGGCCTGGGGCTGGGCCTGGGGGAGAAGCTGCGGGCACCTCTCCAGGGGGCCCTGGAGAGGACCTGCTCTCCCTGCCGGTGCTGAACCCCATCTCTGCTTTGGGGGTGGACCCCAGGGTGTCTTCTGAATTGTGCTGTATTTGGGGTGGCTCTCCACGTCCCAGAAAACTCAGGAGGCACCAGTGTGCGGGATTTCTGAGGGCCTCTGAGGGCATCCCAGCCAGCTCTGGGTCCCCCTGACTCCTCACTGGATCTCAGGGGGCCTGGACCCCGGCAGGAAAGCAGATGCTCAGAGCTGGTGCCCAGATGCCCTCCAGCAGTGGGTGCAGCCCTCAAGCCTCAGCTCTGCCTGTGGAAAGGGGGCCCTGGCACTGGCCTGCCTGGCTGGCCAGTGAGCATCTTGGTTTCCAGTGCTCAACGAGGCCGGTTCAGGGTGTGAGTGAAGACTGTGCCCTTGAGGAAACTGAGACCTCGGGGTGGGGTGCAGTCACCCCAGAAAGTCCCAGGCCAGGTGCAGCAGTTGGTGCCATCTGCCCTGGGGTTTGGGGCCCACCCAGCCCCTGCCCTGGGTCAGAACCCAGGAAGGCAAAGGCAACGCTCAGGGCTGGCCCGGGGGGCTTCTTGCCGCTGCCCAGGGGGCCTGGCCCTCGCTCTGGGCCCTCCGAGAAGTGCTGCAGCAGAGGTGGGCCAGGGGGCTTCTTGCCACTGCCCAGGGGGCTGGCCCTCGCTCTGGGCCCT
>NW_011489132.1:9437-10804 GCF_000754665.1 Bison bison bison
CTTGGCCGGGCGGACATGTCCAAGGCCTCTGGGCCAGCTCGGCCCTTCCTCCACTGCGCGCTGCCTCATGGGGACCAGCGGCCTTTGTCCTGCAGATCCTGCAGTGCAGAGGGCAGGCTCGACAGGGCCTGTAGAGACAGATGGCCCAGAGAGGGGGCCTGCAGGCTGTCCCCCCGCCACCCGCCTGCCCCCTGAGCTGGGCACATGGAGCAGTGAGGGGGCAGCGTCACCTGGGTGGGGGTCACACCCTATCTGGAGGGGGACAGTGGCCTGGGGGTCAGGGACACACCCGCTCACCCTATCCCAGGCCTGCCCGAGGAGGGGACAGACCCAAGCTCTACGTGGGCCCCCACTGTGGGCAGTGGCGGATGCAAAGGGAACCTGGGGTAGGGGCCACCCGGGGAGGGGAGCTCAGAGGAAACTTTGGAAGCCTGGAGAGGGAGTGAGGCTGCCAGGGAGGTTGAGGAGGGTCCTGTTCAAAGGACCCTGTTCAAAAAATCCCTGCAATGATTCCGGCACCTTCCAGAATGCGGAAGGGCTGGGAAGGCCAGGCTGTGGGGCAGTGAGGGCTGTGCAACCGGGGCAGCAGTGGCCACCCCGGGGTATGGATCATGCTGCTCCGTGGCACACGGTTCCACCGGTGGAAGGACGTGGTCCCATGGCTTGTGGACAAAGAGCGTGGCCAGGGAAGGGGCAGGGGTCTGCAGGCCACCCTGTGTCCCAGGCAATAGGGGAGGCGCAGGGCTGCAGCTCGGGATGCCGGGGAGGTGGGGAGGGGCCCGGGATGCTGCCTGCGGGTGGCGGCAGGCACAGGGAGGACCAGCGTGCTCCGGCCTGGCCTCGGGGAGGGCTCCCAGGTGTCTGGGGTGGTTTGAGGCAGCCGGTCTCGTGCTAGAGCAGTCTGAGGGGACGGCTTGCCCTGGACCCACCGACCTGATGGCTCTGCTGTGGGCGGCCAGTGGGGGCTGGGAGACAGACCTTGGCCATCTCTGAGCTCTGCTCTCTGTCCCAGCAGACCCTGGCCCTCCGGGGGGCTCCCGGGAGGGGCTTCCCAGCTGCAGGTCCCCTGCCTAGGCGTCGGGGACTTCTCTGTCACCCCAGACAGAAAAATCCCCGCTTCCCTTCGTCACCTTGTGAAGCAAGAACCGCCCCTCCCACCCCCCGCCCTGGGTCTCAGTTTCATTCTGAAAGGTCAGGACGTGCACTGTACCAGGGGGTGGATGTTGGGGGCGCCCAGCTCCTGGGCAGGGGGTGTCTCTGGACTGGTCCTCCCTCCAAGTGCCCGACAGACCCCGAGCCCCAGGGACAGGCCCCGGCAAGCCGCCCAGCCCGGGGCTAGTGGCCACTGCCCCCGTTGCCCCCTCTCC
>NW_011489132.1:11058-19259 GCF_000754665.1 Bison bison bison
CCAGGGCTCCCCTGGAACTCGGCCGGGAGGAGACGCCCTCGCACCGCCTCCACCTGCCTGTGCGTGCGCCTCACCATCAGCTCCAGCATCCCTTCCTCCTCAATAAATGCATCATCGTGGAACCGGGTACCACTGCCTCCAGCCTCCCATGGGAGAGCTGGGGGCAGCATCCACTCTGCAAGGAAGCCCTGCGGCCGCGGGGAGCCCAGCCTATGGTGGCTTGGCCAGCGGGGGTCCTAGTGGGCCGGCTGGCTCTCCCTTCGCCCACCCCCCGCAGTGGCTCTGGAGCAAGTCGGGGGTGGCTGGTCAGGTCCACTTCAGTCCCGTGGCTTTGAGCGTCTCACCCCTTCCCTCTGCTCCTTCCTTTCTGCCATCCTCCCACTGGGCCCGTGGTCTCTCTCCACACGGCTGCCCACGCCTCAACCATTTGTCCGCCCACAAGCCCTGGCCACTCCTGTGTGCAGCCCCTGCACCCTAGGACAGTCAGACCCCCACAGCCAGGGACCCTGCCTACCCCCATCTCAGGAGGGGGTGCTCCACAGAGCCCGAAGGCCTCCTGCAGATGCCTGGGTCGCCAGCGTCCCTTCCCATCTCCGGCTGTGCCCACATGCAGCCCACCCAAAGCCCCGCCTGCCGGACACTCAGACACGGCAGTGGTCTCTGCCTCCTCACCCCCAGCGGAGCAGGGCGGCCTGGGAGAGGGCCTGGTCAGACTCCCAGCACAGGCTTCGAGGCTCCCGAGGCTGAGCACCCCTCTTGGCCAGGCCTCCTGGACAGGACCCACCCCACCTCCTGCCCTCACAGTCTCCGCCCTGCCTGCCCTAGGCCCGGGCTCTTCCCTGGGCGTCCAGCCCGCCTGGAGCCCAGTTCGCATCCCGCTGGCGGGTGGGTGAACCCCCCTTTCCCAGCGAGGCCCAGCTGCAGCATTAGACGGAAGAGGCATCTAGCTGCCCGGGCGGGGTGGGGACAGGGACCCAGGAAGACGCCCTGCAGCCTGTGAGCCGCATCCGGACCCGCGGTGCCACAGACCTCGGGTTAAGCGCAGCCCCACAACATGCAGATGCAAAGGCTTGTGCGGGCCTGGGCGTGTGTGTGGCCCGGCCGGGCCTTACCCTGTGTCTTCTTCCGCCAGCAGCTCCCGCCGCTCCTCGGAGCCGGGGTGGCCGGGAGCCTCCGCCATCGGTCCTCACTGTGCGTGTGAGCTGCAGCTCTGGGCGCTTCCTGGGGCGGCCGCCCTGGAGCCCCCACCCCCAGCCAGGTTTCACTTCCCCCTTCCGGCTGCAGGTTGAGGTTTGGAGCGCATCGGGGCTGGGGTTGGGGTGTTGTTTTCTAATCTGTTGCTGCAAGAGGAGAAGAGAAAAAAAACACGAGTCACCAGGAAGCGTTAAGCAAGTTGCAGGGGCCTGGAGGGCCCGGAGGCGGAGGTGAGGCTCAGGTGCAGGGTGTGGAGGCTGGGACCCCACACGGGAACCCCCCACCCACCCGCAGTCCCGGCCTCGAAGTCCACCTCTGCACGGCTGCTGTTCCCAGGCAGAGGGCAGGGCCTGGTCCCGAAGCCTCCACGGGAAGCCTGCTGACCTCCCCGGGTGGCATCTCCTGGGTGCACGCCCAGAGCATGGTCCCCTTTCCCGAGCCTTGGGCCATCGGCTGGCTCACCCCTCGTTGGTCCCTGCTCTCCAGACTTCTGGGGCCCAGCCTGAGCTGCCCTGCCTACAGGTGCCCCCTCACCCACCCCCATGTTTGCTCACAGTTTTCTTGACTTTCCTCAACTGTCGGGGCCTCTCTGCTGCCCCTGGACTCTGCCAGGCCCCGTGGCCGGGGGACTCGGGACTGGCCCGCACCACCAAGCTTTCACCAGACCCTGGGGCCCTCCACAGCGTGTCCTCTCTGCCCATCCCCACCCTCGAAGGCCCAGAAACAACGGGTCCCTCCTGTGGGGGGTTGCACTGTGTCCCCAAATCTGTAGGCTGGAGTCCCGCTGGCCAGCACCCTAGAACGGGACCTTATTTGGAAATAGGGTCATTGTAGATGCAATCAGTTAAGATGAGGTCACTAGGTCATAATTCAGGATGACTGATGTCTGTACAAAAAGGGGAAACTTGGAGGCAGGCTCTGGCCTGTCGGGAGACGCCAACTGAAGATGAAAGCGAGGTGGGGGTGGTGCGTCTCAAACCGAAAAGCCCCAGGAAACCACCAGCCACTGGGGAGGGGCCAGGAGGAGCCCCTGTGACAACTGGGTCCCCACCTTCGGGCTCCAGGACAGGAGGTGTGGGAGCCGCTCCAGGAGCTCACACCCCTGCCTCCTGCTGTGTGTCCAGCAAAGAGGCCCCAACACTTGCTGAAGCCGGAGGGTGAGAGACACCCTGCTTCCACGCCTGGGAGGTGGGGGCCCATGGCAGCCGCGCCCGAGGGTGCCCCGGGGCTCTGGGGCCCATGGGGGCAGCATCCCCTCGCTCACCAGGTTTCTCCTCCTTGGCTGCATCTCGCTCTGCCACCCTCTCCCCTCCTGAGGTCCAGCTCCTGCCCTGAGGTTCTGCCCGACCCCGCGTTCAGCTGTCCCCCATGTCCCAGGGCCGGCCAGTTGCTGACCATGCCTCCAGCCTCCCTTGCTCCCTTCATCCCGTTTCTGCGTGCGTGTGCTAGAACCTCACAGCGCCAGGCAGAAATGCCCCGGGCCCGCCCACCTCACACCTCCACCCCCTCCTCCACTCTGCCAGGTCCAGCCCATGTGCGAGAGGCAGACGGCACCCCTGGTGACCCAGCGTCCGAGTCCGAGGGCCCCTATGCCCTACTTGGGGGCAGGTGAGGAGAGCTGGCCTTCCTCGGAAGAGCTCAGGGTCCACCCAGGAAGCAGACATGCCGTCGATCACACAGACTCCAGAGGGGCCTTCAGGAGGCAGAGGCCACGTTCAGCCCCTGCTCGCTTCCAGCCCAGCGCAGTCTCCAGCGACACGAAGAAGGACCGGGGGCAACAATGAGTCCTGCGGGAGGGTGGGGTGGGTACCAGGGAGGCCTCTAGCCCCTGAGGTGCTGAGCCGAGGTGTGCAGGTCCTGAGGGGCTGGCTGGGAGGAGGTCTGGGCGAGGCAGATGGGGGCAGAAGGGCCCAGGTGCGCTGACTCTGCCTGTGGGACGCCCAGGCAGACCGCCCCGGGGAGGCTGGGCCACGGACGAGGCGGCCTCTGAGGCCCAGGTGAGGCCTGGGGAAAGCAGGGTCAGGACCACACCCTCCAATGACCCGGTGATGAGACGCTGGGGGCGCAGGTGGTGAATGAGAGAGTGGGTGGGGTGAGTGAGGAGCAGGGGTCAAAATCAGGGAAGTGGTCGGCGGAGGGCCAGGTCAAGGCAGAAGAGGGTGATGCAGGTCTGATCCGGTGGGAGTGCTGACGGTGTCCTTGTAGGAAGAGGTGGTCAGGGCTCAGACACACTCAGAGGGCGACCCTGGAGGACGCGGGGAGGGGATGGCCATCCGCACACCCAGGAGAGGGGCCTCAGGAGGGCAAGCCCTGCCCGCACCTGGATCTGGGATTCTGGCTTCCAGGCCTGGAGACGTGAGTCTTGCTGTTGGACTTGCCGGGCTGTGCTTCACCTTTGTCGGTGCCCTGGACGCTGACTCAGGGACGTGCCAGCCAGGGAAGGAAGGAGTGGCTGTAAGAAACAGCCCCACACCTCGGGGCTCAGCGCCGAGAGTGCTTCACTCTCAGCCCCATCCAGTGGGAGGGGAGGGGGCCCGCACTCATCCTGGGGCCCCAGGCCCCTCCTCTGAGGATCTCGGAGTACCGGCTGGCAGGGGAGGAGTGGAGACACCATGAGAGAGGCTGGGGACGGGGGTTGAGAAGTCGGGGCTCCTGGAGGTGCTGGGACCCAGGCATGGCATGGGTGAGCACAGACAGGAGGCGGGAGAAGGTCGGGTCTCAGGAGGATCTGGAACGGATGCCAACTGCAGAAACCCCAGCAGAGGCGTCTGTGGGGTTTGTGTGGGTGCGGGCACAGCAGGGAGATGCTGGGAGAGAGACGGTTGGCGGTGAGCAGGCCGGAGGGAGGCCCGGGGTCTCCAGCTGCACTGTGACCTCCTCCTGCTCTCAGGCTTCCTCGCGCACGCTGGGAGGGCTTTACTCGGGAGAGGCTTCAGGGTTTGGTGGTGCAGCTCCCCCGACCCCGTGCTCCCACATCAGGTGAGCTGGGCCCTGGGGTCCTGGCCTGGGGACAGAAAGGGCCAGGGAGTCTGCAAGCGGGGAGCGGGGCAGGCCAGAGGGAGGCCAGGGAGGATGACCGTCGGGCAGACAGGGTGTGTCCACACTGAGCAGTTGCACCGAGGGGCCAGGTCAGGTGGGGGCCCAGGAGCGGCAGGTGGGCTACAGGAGCCATCGGAGACAGGTGAGGGTTGAGAAGACAGGGGAACAGATAAGGGTGTCTGTGCACGCACGCGACCCCTGATGGGGGCTGGGGGTCAGGCCGAGGGGTGTGGCTGGGACCCCTGGGCACCTGGCTGGGTCTCCCTGCAAGGGAGGCAGCTTCCGTGAGCCTGGAATTGCCAGAAAGCCAAAGAATGTTCAAACCACCGTCCAGTTGCACTCATTTCACGTGCTAGCAAGGCCATGCTCAAAGTCCTCCAAGCTAGGCTTTAGCAGTATGTAAACCAAAAACTTCCAGATGTATGAGCTTTAGAAAAGGCAGAGGAACCAGAGATCAAATTGCCGACATTCGTTGGATAATAGAAAAAGCACAGGAATTCCAGAAAAACATCTACTTCTGCTTCATTGACTACAAGAAGGCCTTTGACTGTGTGGATCACAACAAACTGTGGAAAATTCTTCAAGAGATGAAACTAACAGACCACCTTATCTGTCTCCTAAGAAACCTGCATGCAGATCAAGAAGTAACTGTTAGAACTGGACATGGAACAACAGACTGGTTAAAAATCAGGAAAGGAGTACATCAAGGCTGTATGTTGTCACCCTCCTTATTTAACTTACATTCTGAGTACCATGTGAAATGCTGGGCTGGATGAAGCACAAGCTGGAATCAGGATTGCCTGGAGAAATATCAACAACCTCAGATATGCAGATGATACCACTCTAATGGCAGGAAGAGAAGAAGAGCTAAAGAGTGTCTTGATGAGGGTGAAAGAGGAGGGTAAAAAAGCTGACTTAAAACTCAACATCAAAAAATGAAGACTGTGGCATCCAGCCCCACCTCTTCATGGCAAATAGAAGGGTGGGAGAAGCAGTGGCCAGTTTTCTTTTCTTGGGCTTGAAATCACCACAGATGGTGACTGCAGCCTTGAAATTAGAAGACGCTTGCTTGTTTAAAGCAAACGTATAACAAACCTAGACAGTGTGATTGAAAAGCAGAGACATCACTTTGCTGACGAAGATCTGAATAGTCAAAGCTATGGTTTTTCAAATAGTCATGTATGGATGTGAGAGCTGGACCATAAAGAAGGCCGAACACCGAAGAACTGATGCTTTCAAACTGTGGTGCTGGAGAAGACTCTTGAGAGTCCCTTGGAAATCAACCCTGAACGTTCATTAGAAGAACTGATGCTGAAGCCAAAACTCCAATACTTTGGCCGCCTGACGCAAAGAGACATCCTGTTGGAAAAGACCTGATGCTGGGAAAGATTGAAGGCAAAAGGAGAAGGGGAGGGCAGAGGGTGAGATGGTTGGATGGCATCACCAACTCAATGGACATGAGTTTAAACAAACTCCAGGAGATAGAGGAGAACAGGAGAGCCTGGCGTGCTGCACTCCACGGGGTCCCTAAGAGTTGGACATGGCTGAGCGACGGAACGAGAACCTCAAGGAGCAGACCTCTGGAAGGAGAAGCTGTGAGGAGGGGGAAGGCCCCCAGGCTGGCCGTGAAGGATTCCACGTGGAGGGTCCACGGTAACACCATTAGAGTGGTATCATCTTCGTATCTGAGGTTATTGATATTTGTCCCAGACATCTTGATTCACAGCGAGGAAAGGCCATCTGGGGGTCTTCCCCAGACCCCCAGGACAACGGAAGACGAAGGCCAGGAGTCCAGCAAGGATGTTGGTGATGGGGTGGTCGGGAGTGGGGGCCAGACATGAGCAGAGCCTTGGGGACCCAGTGTGGACAGCAGGCATGCAAACTCTTGACCCAGCTGAGGGTATCTCCCTTCTACACAAGGTCATCATGGCCCAGACCGTGTGCCCTCAGCCCCGAGGGCTCACCGAAGGCTTCTTAGCGGAGTCCAGGACAGAGAGATCTCCCGGCCTGGCGCTGAGGCAGGTGCGTCATGGAGCAGTGACTGGGGAAGCTGGGAAGACTCCCAGAAGGAGTCAGAGCTCTGTCCTCACCTGTCCGTCCTGTGAGGCAGGTATCCTCACCTGCAAACCCATTTCATAGTTGGGTAAACCGAGGCCAAGCTGTTGTGAGGGGAGTGAGTGGAGGTTAGGGAGGAGGGAGACAAGGAGGCCCAGGGCTGGAGCTGGAGGGGGAGCAGGTCTGGGCGCAGATGAAGCTGGTATTTGGGGGCCGGGGGGACAGATGTGGACAGGTTGCCAGGGGCTAAGCTAAGGAGGTGCAGCCCCGTGGGACCCCCGGTGGACGCCCCTCTGCTTTCCCTTGGCCGGGTGAGGTGCAGGTGGAGGGGGCGGGAAGCCTGCCTCAGGTGCAGAGAACGCAGGAGCCACAGCCCGTCCTAGTCCACAGGGCTCTGTCCCCTCCCGAGTGGCCCCTGGCAGCGCCTGTCGCCGAGGCTGGCACCTCCTGCCCTGCCTTGTCTCCTCGGCCCACCGCACTCGCCCGACCTGCTGAAGACGGGTGGGCCCGGGACCCTCCCGAGACCCCTGTCTGGGTCCCCCACCTCCCACCATCAGGTGACGGATTTATTTTCTTGGGCTCCAAGATCACTGCAGATGGTGACTGCAGCCATGAAACTGAAAGGTGCTTATTCCTTGAAAGAAAAGCTAGACAAACCTAGACAGGGTATTAAAAAGCAGAGATATCACTTTCTCAACAAAGATCTATATAGTCAAAGCTATGGTTTTTCCAGTAGTCATGTACTGATGTGAGAGTGGGACCATGAAGAAGGCTGAGTGACGAACAATTGATGCTTTCAAACTGTGGTGTTGGAGAAGACTTTTGAGAGTCCCTTGGACAGCAGGGAGACCAAACCAGTCAATCCTAAAGGAAATTAATACTGAATATTCATTGGAAGGACTGAAGCATCAGTACTTTGGTCACCTGATGCAAAGAGCCGACACATTGGAAAAGACCCTGATACTGGGAAAGAGAAGGGGGCAACAGAGAACGAGATGGTTGGATGGCATCACTGACTTGATGGACATGAATTTGAGCAAAGTCCAGGAGACAGTGAAGGACAGGGCAGCCTGGCGTGCTGCAGTCCATGGGGTCTCAAAGAGTCAGGTACAGCAGAGCAACTGAAGAACAACCATTTTGCCATTGTTTAAGAGTTTTCTTGGTTTGACTTTTTTTTTTTTTTAACGGTTTAATTGGGAAGAAATTATTTCAAGCAGGCAGAAAAGTTTTAAGGCTGACCCTCAGAGCCCCTGCGCATCCTGAGCTCCGCCACCTGCCATCTCTCTGTCCCTCTTCCAGCCTCCTCTACTCCTGAGGACTCACGGTCTCTTTCCTAAAACAGGAGCAGCTCTCTCCCCTGACCATAGCGCAGACTCGACCTCAGTCCACCGCCGAGCGCTGACCGGCCACCACGTGCCTGCCGACCACCTCCCCTCACTTGCTGTGCTCTGTCTTCGCTCTGCCGTCTTCCTTTCTGACCCCCAGACGGTCCTGGGTCTCTGTGCACCCACGGCCCCTGGGCTCAGCCGTCCGCCCCTGAGCCCTGGTCACTTCCTGGAGGCTGGTGTAGGGACCGAGGCCCTGGTGTCTGGGCACCCTCGCAAGGGCAGGATGGAGCAAGCTGCAGGCCCAAACCCATACACACCTCACACCACCAGGGAGCACCCAGCCAGTCTCCACCAGCCTCACCCGGACCCCCAGCCCAGCCAAGCCAGGTCCCCCGGGACTTGCCGTGGCCGCGTCCCTCCCTGACCTCCAGCATCACCCCCGGGTGGGCACGTCCTCTGCACGTCTTGCTGCCCTCCTCCTGCCCTCGGGGCTCCTTCTGGGCAGCGTCCAGCTTGGGCGTTCTAGGAGTCGCTGCCTCTCCCTATCCGTTGCCAGGGACCTTGCCCAGAGCTGAGGACGCTGAG
>NW_011489132.1:19359-21412 GCF_000754665.1 Bison bison bison
CAGCTGTCTGTCTGGAAGCAGCCACGTCCTCCCCCCGCAGAGCCAGCCCCACAGCCGCTCTGGGCACAGGCCTGGGTGCCCCGTCTTCCTGGTCCGCTACGTCCTGGGGGCTCTGCCTCTCGAATCTCTCTGCACCCAAAGCCGCTCTCCCCCTGCCCCCAGGTGGTGACAGCGGCTCCCATCCTGCCTCGACCGTTCTCCACGCTGCAGAGAACTTTCTAGAAGGCAGAGCCCTCAATACTTGCCCGCTGCTGGACTATGTGCTTCCTGGATTGGGCCCATGTCCACACGGCTAGTGAGGTCACCCAGGGGTGCCACCCTCAGGGGGTCGCAAGGGGTGTGGGGCCAGCCAAGCTGCGTTGGGTGGGTGTCTGCCGGTTTGGCTCAGTTCCCGTGGCCCTCTGTACCCATAAGTCTGGGGGCTTCCCAGGTGGCTCAGACTGTTAAGAGTTCGCCTCCAATGCAGATGTGGCTTCGATCCCTGGGTTGAGAAGACCCCCTGGAGGAGGGCATGGCTACCCGCTTCAGTATTCTTCCCTGGAGAATTCCGTGAACAGAGGAGCCTGGCGGGCTACATGCCAGCGGGTCTCGCAGAGTTGGACCCAAGTGAGCGCACACACCCGTAAGTCTACTGCCCTGCCCCAAGCGCCACGTCACGCCCACTGCCCCCAGCCCAGGGAGTCACCCTCTGGAACCTTGTGTTTGGCATTTGCTTGCAAGAAGATCATTCCCCAAACCCACCGGAGTAGGTCCCACCTGTGGGGGCTGCATCCCTGGGGGGCCCCGCCCTCAGCCCCGCGGGGTGGGGAGCAGGTACTGCCTCTGCCCTGGGAGCTCTGGCCACCGCAGCCCACCCAGTCCTGGAGCCCACTGCCTGCCACCTGCCCGTGCTGGGCTCTGCACTCGGCGAGCAGCCTCCCGCTGTCGGGAGCGCCAGCACTGGGCCCGCCCCGAGTCACAGGGTAGCCAAGCAGGAGGGCCCACAGGAAGGTGCTCACAGGACAGAGCCCGGTCCCCGCGCTGCAGCAGCAGGGCCGGGCAGCAGGACTGGCCAAGGCCTTGGGCGGGCTGACGTCCCTCCCTCGAGGCTCAAGGCTCCGGGGCCCTGCACATCAGTCATGGGGGCCTCCCAAGGGCAAGGGCAGGGTGGACAGCCACTCCATCACCACTGCGGCCTGGCCTCCCCACCAGAGATCTGAGTGCGGGGCCTTCGCGGACCACGCCGTCATCCCTCAAGAGGAGGCTGAAGGCGGCCTTGCTGTGACAGTCCTGTCTGGGCCTGCCAGGGTCATCGTCCCTGATGTGGGGGTGGACAGGGCCGGGGCAGGCAGGAAGGAGGGCCAGGCCTCCTGCTGGGCCTAGAGAGGGCCGGCTTGTTCCGTCACCAGTTTCCAGGGGGAGACAGACCCCAGCCCCTTGAGGCCCCCAGGAGTCTGGTCCAGGACCGCCCCCCAAGCCCCTGTGGGGGCCTGGGGCCTGGGGCCTGGGAAAGGGCAGCTGGTAGGAATGGGCTGCGTGCACGGGGAGGGAGGCCCCCCAGGCTCCTGCGTGGACCAGGGCCTCAAGGACAGTGTCTCTGGGCCCCGAGGGGGCCTCTGTGACGACAGCAACAACAGACGCACGCTCATCTCAGGGTGTCGCTCTAAAAGGGCGAGGAGGAGGACTACTGGCCTGGAGACGGCCCTCCCAGGACAGCCGGGACCCCCAAAGCCCGCGTGTGGCTCCCCAGTGCCAAGCCCCGGCACCGTCTGAGGGCCTTCCCAGGGCGGCCTGTGGCCAGGGCGGCGCCGGACCAGGGCAGGGAGGCGCAGGCGTGGGGATTGGAATCCTTTATTGACAGGCGCCAAGTCAGCCTCAGGGCCCCCCTCGGGCTGCAGGGCTGCCGGGCGGTGGCCGGGGGTGAGGGGCCTAGGACTCGGTCTCGAACATCTTCTTGCGGCCCTCCATGCCCGACTTCTCCTCGATGTTCTTCCTCCAGTCGCCCACGTCCCGCAGGTCGCGCTCCTGCAGATGGGACAGGGCTCAGGCCGGCGCCCCGCCTCCCTGACCCCCA
>NW_011489132.1:21976-22306 GCF_000754665.1 Bison bison bison
CGGGGATGGCTCTAGCCATCAGGGCGCCCGCGCCCCAGGCCCACGCGCCGTGCCTGCCCTCACCTCCTTGGTGCTCTTCTGCACCCTTATCTCCATGTCATACTTCTCCTCCTCGGCCGCGTCGATCTTGGCGTGCAGCTGCCTGCAGAGCTCCTGGCGGCGGAGGTCGCGGGTGGGTGGGCAGGCGACCCCATGCTTGGCATCCACCCGCCCTGACCACCCCGCTCGTCCTCCCGACCCAGGGGGAGGCCGGGCCAGGCCGGGGACGGGGCCCACGATGCGGGGGGCCCTGGGTACCTGCACTTCAGACATGGAGCCGGGCAGGTGCAA
>NW_011489132.1:22406-22821 GCF_000754665.1 Bison bison bison
TTTCTGCAGGGGAGGGGATAGGAGGCGCAGTCAGGGCCAGCCGGTGGGGGTCCCAGCACTCCGCACCCCTTCCTGCCCACCCGGCCAGCCCTGCATCCTGCCCGAGGTACGGCGGGGCCTGGGCCTGGTGGGGGGACACCAGCCCGGGACACGAGGCCGCATTGGTGACCCTTTGCTGGGGCAGCCCTTCTGGTGGGGAGTACTGGGGTCTGGAGAAGAGACTTCAGACAGGGAGGGCAAGAGGAGGGCAGGGGAGACCCTCGGGCACCAGGGGTGGGGGCGGGGTGCAGCCATGAGAAAGAAGAAGCGACTCCCCGGTGACCAGGCCGCAGCCCCACTTCCCCTGGCCCGTGGGAGGGGCCAGAGAGGAGGCACTTCCTCTGTTTGCCAGTGTCTTGGTGGGGGGGGGGGGGGG
>NW_011489132.1:23558-26195 GCF_000754665.1 Bison bison bison
GGTGGGCAGTAAGAGGAGAAAGTGTGCCCGAAATGTCCCCGTGGGCCTGGAGTTGCTGCAGCTGTCCCCACGGGAGGGTGGGTCTGGCCAGCACAGGTGGCCGCCTGAGCCGCCGGTTATTTTTAACTCTGCTCCTTCGGCTTCTGGCCCAAGTGCATGCAAGATGCCCCCCCCTGGCAGGGCCCGGGGTCCCTCACGCTGTGAAGTCCCCTTCCCACAGCCCGCAGCTGAGGCCTGGCTGTCACCGTGCCGTCCAGGACCCCATGCCACGCCAGCCCCCTCCAGAGGCATCTCCCTGCAGCCCTCTGCTCTGCAGAAGCCCTCAGACCCTGGACCCCCACCCTGGCCCTGGAGAAGTCCCTCTGTGAGCGCACCCCAGACACGCCCGTGCTGGCCTCGGCGGGCCGGGCCGGCCTCACCTCGCGTCTGGGCAGTGGTGCTGGGACCGAGGTCAGGCCGGCAGCGGCGAGTCGGGCTGGTGGGTCCAGGGGAGGGCTATAAATGGACTCCCCCGGGCTGGGCCCCCGCTCAGAAAGGGCATGGAGTCCTCCTCAGACCAATGGGGGCACAGGGACCTCCCCCCCTGCCCAGCCGCCTGGCCTGGCCCAGCCGCCGCCGCCGCCGCCATCCAGGCCAAGAAGTCTTGGGAGGGGGTGCTGAGGCTGGGTTGGTCTATTTAGGGCGAGGTGACGACTTCGAGTTGCCTCCCTCGTATCTTGCAAGGAGCCTGAGGACAGCGTGACGGCCTCAGCAGCCATGGTGCCGGCTCAGAGGTCAGCCGAGGGGTCACTCCGGCCCAGCCCCGTCTGCCCAGATTCAGGGTCCTCTCTGGGGCCCCTCGGCTTCCCCAGGCCTCTGGGCCCCCAGGAAACAGCAGCCTGCTCACACTCTGCTGCCCACAGTCCCCTCTAGCCCAGTGGGCGGCTTGGGCAAGAGCTGCTCACGTGCTCCCTGCCTCAGGCTGGCCTGGGGCAAGGCCGGACCCCAGACACGGCCTCTGGGGCCTGCAGCAGCACTAGGGGCTCTGGGCTTAGGGTTGGGGGACTGCCCTCCAGGGGCTGGATCCCACCTTCCTCCCAGAACAGGACGGGAGGCCCCAGATGGACGTGCAGCCTTGCCCGACCACCCTGCCCCTGGGCTGGCTCCCCGCACTGCTCGGAATATGTCCTTCAAACTCAGGATTTCGGCGCCACCCGCCTGGGAACCTCTCCCTGACCCGAAGGAGCCCAGGGCCCGCCTGGCTGCTCAGGCAGGCCCAGCTTTACCCTCCTCACCCCAGCCCTGGGCCTGCGGCCCCCCGCCCTGGCCCCCACCCAGCAGAGGCATCCGGACGACCATGACTTGGCATCCTCCGAGCTGGGGGTTCTCGGCCATGGGGAGGGTCAGGGAAAGCTAAAGCCGTCCAGATGTGTGGGGATTAGAGCCGCTTTCTGGGCCAGGCTGAGCCCCCAAAGGCCCCAGGGTGGCTTCTGCAGGCGACTACTGCCCCCTGCTGCGCGTGCAGGGGAGGCCTCGCACCACCGTCGTCAGTTTGGGGGCTTTGTGGGAGACTGGGGTGGCCCCAGGAATTGGGGTTCCCTCCGCCCACTGTCACCACCCCCAAACGTCTGCCTCTTGCCCAGTGTGTCCCCAGGGGCCCAGCTCTAACTGTCTAGTCACAGATGGGGGCCCCATCTCCTGGATCTTCCCCGTGGGCCTGGAGGGGCCCCTTTGCCCTCACTCAGCTGTCAGGCACCAGTCAGAGGCCTCAAGGCCTGGCTGAGCCATGAGAGGAGACCCTCTCCCTGTCCACGGGAGGGGCCGTGACGGTGTCAGGAGCCCCTGACCCTGCCATGCCTGCGGAGTTCAGGAAGGACACATGATGCAGGGGGGAGGCGTTTATTACGGCGGGCCCTGGGGCAGCGCGCACGGGGAGACCCAGGCCCAGGGCTACCCTCAGAAGCCGGGCAAGGGCGGATGCAGGCGGGACTGCAAGGCCAGGGCCTGGTCCACCTCCCTGGCTGGCTGCAGGCGGTGCCACTGGGCGACTGGCCGCCGGGCCTGGGCCAGCATGTCTGCCCAGTGCTGGAGGGGCTGCCCAGTGGCCTGGGAGTCCAGCAGCACCTTGCGACAGGCTGGGGCCGCAGCTGTGGGCCCCGGGCCCAGACGGCCAGCACCAGATCCACGCTCTGGGTAGAAGCAGGCAGAGGTGTGGGAGGAAGGGGAGAGAGACAGTGGTCAGTCTGGCCCTGAGTGAGGTACCGCCCCCCCCCCCACCGCCTCCTCCTCCAGGCAGCCCACCTGGATCTGGCTGAAGGGCACGAGGAAGGTGAAGGCCTCGTTGTAGTAAGGGGTGGCCGTGCCCTTCCTGGCCGATGTCTTTCTCTTCTTCCACTTTCTCTGGTTCAGCAGGAGCTGGACCTTCACGTAGGGGTCTGGGAGAGCGAAAGGGGTCAGAGGGCCTCCCAGGTCTGAGGGCTGAGCCCTGGGTTTCCTCTGTCCACGTGGAGCGGTGGGTCCAGCTCTCACCTGCCAGCGCCGGGCTCAGGCCTCGGGCCTCCAGCACGACCACGGTCAGCCGGCCGGAGCCGGGCACGTAGTGGAGCGAGAAGCAGAGCTCCTCAGTCTGCTCAGGCTGCGGGTGGCACGAGAGGGCCT
>NW_011489132.1:28453-28746 GCF_000754665.1 Bison bison bison
CCTGGGCAGCCCAACCCTGCCCCCACCGGCCTCCCGAGAGCCTTCCACCGCCTTCCTCCAGGAAGCCCCTTCCCACCTGGCCACTCTCCCCGGGCCCTGGCTCCCTTGAGCCCACCACGGTTTGCTGGTGACACGGCGGAGCGTGTTCAATTGTGGGTCAGCAGCCCCAGAGCAAACGGGGGGCCGGGGCTGTGCTAGGATCACGGGGTGCAGGAGGGGTGGGAGTGGGGCTTGGACCCCCAGGGTCAGCAGGGGCTCCTCTGAGCCGAAGGAGGTGCCACGAGGGGCACAGC
>NW_011489132.1:28846-31199 GCF_000754665.1 Bison bison bison
CCGGGCGGCCCCTCTGACCGCTCCTGTGCCGGCTGGTGGAGTGCCCTGGGTGGGCTGGCCAGAGCCGCAGGCCCGCAGGCCCGCAGGCCCCTGGAGCAGCCCTGCGGTCGACGTGGAGTCCCAGCTCCCACGTGGGGCTGAAAGCCCACCTTTACCTGCTGAAATGTCAGAGCCAAAGTGCGTCCTGGGGTTAAGACAGCTTCCTTCGTGATTCTCATGGTTGAGAATACGGGGTTGGTGGTCATTGTCAGCCCAGAATTCCCATCTGTGTGTGTACCTGTGTGTGTGTGTGGGTGCATGTGCATACTCGTGAGTGTTCATGCGTGTGCCCTCCCCGCACCCTGCTTGGCTGGTGTCCTCCTCCTGTTTGACCGGAGAGCCATGAACCTCGAACCGCCGGGATTTGAAGAAAGGGGAGTCCCAGAACCACAAGAGGGGCCTGGGAGCAGACCCGAGAGGACTGCGGGCCCCTGGGCACACCGGCCATGAGCGATGGGGGCCCTGAGGCCTGGGCAGGCTCAGGGTCCCCCTGGACTGCCCGGTTCCAGCGGTGGTTAAGGTTCCGGCCTGCGTGCGGCCACCAGGTGGCGCCGTCAGCTCCACCGGCCGGGCTGGGCCGCCAGCCTGTGTCCAGGCCTGGGGTCCTGGGGTGCGCTTGTGGGGGCCCCAGGAGGGCAGGTGGCCCAGGGGCGGCCCCATGGGCCCTGCTCAGCCCTCCCTGTCCCCGCATCGGCCTCTGGATGCCCTCTCTGCCTGGGCAGTGCCCCCCCCAACCCCCGACCAGCCACTCAGGAGGCAGGAAGTTCCTCCTGGAGTGTACCTTCTGCGGCCCTGCTGGGGAAAACCTCCGGGTGCTGAGGCCGCTTTTCCCAGGAAGCGGGGGCTGGTGTCTCAGCGGCGTCTCAGCCCCCGCCACCCCCTCCATGGCTCCCTGCAGGCCACCCTGCTCTCTCCCTCCGGGCAGTGTGCATCCTGCTCCCCACCTCCCGGCACAGGTCCGTTTGCTCCCCCAGCTGCCAAGCTTTCCTCCTGCTCCATGACCTTCCCACTGCCGCCCCCTCCCCATCCTGCTTGGCCTCGGAGACCTGAGTGAGCCCCCTCCTCCAGGAAGCCTTCCCCGTCACTCCGGGCCCTGGGACCCGCAGGAGCGACGCTGGGCTCCACGCTGTGTCCTCCCCCAGTGGGGCACGCCCGCCGTCCCTGGGGGAGGGCCTCCCTGTCGACCTGGGGCCGGGCACCTACCGAAGCTGCGCTGACTGACCCCTCCACCTTTGGTCTAACTGGAATGCTTGATTCTTCCCGGAAACAAAGTTTCTGTGGACCTCCTTCCAGAAGAACAGGATTCCCCCGGACTTCGGGGGGCGGCAGGCCCACCCGGCCTCCACACACTCTCACCTGACGTCTGGCCTCCCGGCCTCCCCCTCGGCCCTGGGCGCTGGAAGACAGTGCCCGAGCGCGCGGCTTTGCTCAGCCTCCAGTGGCTGGAAACTCTGCTTGGGGTGGGGTTGGGGGGTGGCGGGGTGTGGGAGGCAGGGCTTCGGGGAGCCCCACCTCAGGGCCGGAACTGCTGGCCCTCAGGGGCCAGGAAACTCCCTTGGGAGGAGGGCCCCTCCCAGGCCCCCACCCGCAGGACTCCCCTGGGGCATCGCAGGTCCTCCCAAAGGTCCTGCCGGGGGTGGCGGTGGCCCTCTGGGCTGACCTTCAGGTGGGACAGTGGAGAGATCGGGCTGCATGAGGTTTGTCTACACCCGGGGGATGTGTTCCTAGTCAGGAGGACGCCTGGGTTTGGAGGCGAGCAACTTTCTGGGTCCGCTGGAGCTGAACCCGGGGGCGCTTGGCACCCAGCAAAGTGAGCGGGGCCAGGCGCCCTCCCTGGGGACTGCCCGGGCCTGTCGGCCCTTCCGTTGCTGGTTTCCAGAGCCCGGGGAGCCTTCTGGAGGCCACTGTATTCGAGCCTCTGGCCCTGGCTGTGGAGGCGGCGGGTGGAAGTCCTGCTCCACTCTGCCCTCCGTGCCTCCTGCTTCAGTGGGCCCAGCAGGGCAGGTCATCGGAGCTCCACTCTGCTCTGGCCAGTTTATCTGGTCCAGTCACTCCGGGTCTGGTCCCTCCCCGGGTCAAGCTCCGACAGGCCCACCCAGGTCAGGGTGTCTCCCAACCCATTATCAACCCACGGCCGGACGTGGGGCTGGGTAATGCTTAGCCAGCCCGCAGGGCTCGTTGGGCAGGACTTCCGGGACACTGGGCCCAGGTGCCAAGGCCGCTTTGGGGACAGCACAGATGGGATGCGTGTGCAGGCGTGGGCACACGTGTGTCCCAGCTGGCCACGTGTGGCTCTGGGGAGATCGGAAGAGCG
>NW_011489132.1:34023-36336 GCF_000754665.1 Bison bison bison
ATCTTCCCCCTTATCGTCCCCCCCATCATCCCCACTGTCATCCCCCCCGTCGTCCCTCCCGTCGTCCCCACCATCGTTCCCCACCTCGGCCGGGCCATTCTTGGAAGTGCTAGGTGACATCCATCCTCCAGTTCCCAAGGCCTTATCTCCAGTTGCCTGAATCTCCATTCATCAAGGTCTCGGGGACCCAGGACCCCACTGCCTGCCTCTCGCAGAGGCCCACGTCCCAGATCTCGGGCCCCCAGTGGCTGGTTCCAAATCCCACTGGAATGCCCGGTGCCCATTCACGGATGTCTGGGCCTCTGTGAGTCCGTTCATCCTGGCCTGGTGTCTCCACTGGGCTAACCCATGACTCCAGGCAGGCGGCTCCCTGCTGTGCAAGGGTCCAGGGATTCCAGGCTCCTTCTGGGGGGTCTGGACCCTCCGCCGTCCCTGGAGCACATGAGGGGCATGAACCCTGTTCACAGAAGGCCGTGGCCTTACACCCTGGGACTGTGACAGCGGTGCCCCGGCCCCTGCACCTCCGAGTCTCCGGGCACCTTTGATGGCGAGTGTCCAGCACTCGCCTGGGTGTCAGGGCCCTGCACCCCGCTCCCAAGTGCCCGAGTCCCACGTGCCATGAGTCTGGGTGTTGGGGGGCTCTGTTCTCCTTTCACCAAGGATTTCACCAGTATGGATCCTGAGAGGTTTGCACCCCACATCCCAGGTCTCCGGGCCCCACGGCCGGTTCCAAGTTCCACTGCGTCTTTGGACGCCTGGGGCCCATTCACGGGTGTCTGGGCGTCTGTGAGCCCATTCATTCTCGGCCCGGGGCTCTGTGCCCTATTCATGCGTGGCGCTGGGCGGGCTCGCCCCGTCCGCCCCGACTCCGAGACAGGCGGTGCTTTGTCGCCCCAATTCCAGGAACAGCTGCCGCGCAGCCAGCAGGCGCATTCCGGGGTTTGGCTGGAAGCCAATGCAAACCCCGGTATCGCTGGCACCGGGAGCCGTGGGGGCAGGGGTGGGGAATGGCCATGGAGGGAGAGTGTGGACCCTCGGTTTGGGAGCAGGCCAGCGGAGCCTTCCCTCCACCGTGCGTGTCCTGGACGGGCTGCCAGCGGCTGAGCGTGCATTCCAGACCCCTCCTTGGAGCTGACATTTCCTGCCCAGGCTACCCCCGGCCCACCCGCCACTGCCTGCCTGGGAAGGGGGGAGCCTCCAGGCAGGCCCAGGGGCCCAGGCTGAGCGGGTGCAGGGGAATGCCACCTCTGGGGGCCACAGACCCCTGAGCCCCCACCATGATCCTGGCCACTGCCCGCCATGGCTCTAGGGCTGACAGCCCCAGGGGGATGGGGCCCATCAGGCCCCGGTTGGGGCTGACCCCACTCTTCCCACCTCACATCAGGATGTAAAGGGGTGTGCATGTGACATGTCCTGCCCAGGGGCTTCCTGGGGGTCAGGGAGCGTGCTAGCTTCCCAGAAGTCTCCACGGGGGCCAGGACCTGAGCCCCACTTTCTAGGGCCCCACATGAGGGCCTGATCCAAGCTCTGGGTGAGGGTCGGTGTATTCTCTGGGCAGGCCTGCTGGGTGGGGGTCTCCTCTCTCAGGATCCAGAGGTCCAGGCATCCCCCTGGTTGGAGGGTCCTGGCCTCCCCCCCACCACTGCCATCCAGGCCACTCCAGCTCTCTGTGGGCCGGGCGCCAGCCCCTGACCCTTCCCAGGCTCCAGGGCTGCTGTGGACCCACCCCCATTTCTGGCAATATGCACGGGAGCCCCTTCACTCAGGTCTGGAGGTCGGTGGGGGCACCTGAGGCCTTCCTCCCAATCGGCCAGTGGGTGGGCAGCCCTGAGGTCAGCCAGGTGGGCCCCGAGGCCCGTACCCCATTTCTGGGCCTGAGCTGGGAGTGTGGATAGGGCCTGGGGATGGCGTGCAGACAGGTCACTTCCGCCTCCTTCATGGCCTCTCAGTCCCTGGGCTGCGGGGAGGCCCCTGCTGCGAGGGTGTCCTCCAGGGACACCTCCCGAGCCCGCAGTGACTGCCCATCTCGCAGCTGGCAGGGACCCCACCGGGTCGTGATGACTCACAGTGGGAGACTGGGGAGCAGCTGCAGAGAGGGCCTCTGATCCGGGCCTGGGGGCTTGAGGCGCCCTGGAAGGCGCCACCCACCCTTCTGTCCTCGCTCTGGGCCGGGGGACCCCCGAGGCCGGCCATGGTCTCCCTGCCTCCCTCCCCATGGGCAGCTGGTCCCTCCGGCCCCTGCCTGGGTCTCCTGCTCGGTCTCCAGGTGAGGCCGGAAGGCCTGGGGCTCCCACAGATGCCGCCTGCTCTTGG
>NW_011489133.1:0-178 GCF_000754665.1 Bison bison bison
CTTGCTGATAGCTGGTGCCAGGGAAGCCAGCTGCGTGGTGACCCAGAAGCTGCTCAGTCAGCGTGGAACCACAGGGGCTGAGATGGGAGCTCCTTGGGGTTGGCCACCCTGCTCTGAGGACAATGTGGGGGTCCTGGGGGGCCCATCCCACCCTAAGCAGCTTCTCCAGGGTCTGCCA
>NW_011489133.1:3535-4157 GCF_000754665.1 Bison bison bison
CATATGTCAGTAGGAGAAGATTCGGTCTCAGATCTGAAAGGGATCCATCTGCCATCGAAAGTTCTCCGGCAGCACCACCGGCCTGAGGCGAGGCTGAGGCATGGGGAGCAGCCTCTCCAGATGCCAGCCTCCGGAGTGGGGGAAGTGGCCCTGGGATGCAGCTGGGGGCCCAGAGCGGGAGAAAGGATGGGGTGGGGCTGCACCAGCAACGAGGCAGGCAGGCCCAGCCCTCAGGGAGGAGCAGGAGCCACAGGGCGCATCCCACCCGCCCCCTCGTGCTCCGGGCCCTTCTGGCCCCCCCAGCGGGTTAACCTCTCTCTGGAGCAAGTGACCTTTCATTAGGGCATCCTATGGGGGGTGCTGACGGGACAGTTTCCTGGAGCCTGGTGGGCATCACTCTTCCGGGCCACGTAGCACCACAGCTCAGGTGCCAGGCTGGGCAGGCTGGGCACAGAAACATCCAGAGACGGACACGAGCCTTCAGGACAGAGGTGGGGTGCAGCAGAGAGCCCTGAGTCCTGAGTGGCCCTCAAGGAAGAGTCTGGCTTTGAGAGCGAATGCTTGGGGATAGGCGGAGGGAGGAGGAGGAGGGAATCGTAGGAGGCGGTGGAGGAGGTAGTCC
>NW_011489133.1:4257-6075 GCF_000754665.1 Bison bison bison
CCCTGCCACTCGGCAAACCGCAGGTGAGTTCTGAGCAGGGGAATGAAAAGGCCGACAGGAGAGGGGCCAAATCAGGCAGCCCGGGGTGGGGAAAGGCCAGCCCCCAAGCCTGGGGGAAAGCGAGGGGGATGGGAAGAGGCTTGTGCAGGAAGCAGGGGAAGGCAGGGGTGGGCGGAGCCTGGAAACACAGCCCAGGTCCTGGTGGAAAGAGGCGTGGTGCGGTGGCCAGCCCCAGGGAGCCTCTTTCACTTTCTGGTCCACAGTGTGAGAAAGCCTGGGCTCGGGCCTGGGTTTTTGTTTTAATGGATATCTTAAAAAATACCCGATGTACTTTGGATCAAACATCCCAAACCCAGAGGATCAATATGGTATGCAGTGTGGGTATCCCTATGGGGAGACCAGTGACCTCCATCCAGAGAGACAGTCCAGACCTGTCTCACATAGGTAATATAATAGATCTGAAAACATTTTTGTTTAAACTATAACCTTTACGTGTGAAAGCTGTCAATAACTATATATAATTTTTAAAGTCTTTTATGAGATGGTAGCACATTAAACACAGTCCTGCCCTTCTCTCTCCCCACTTGACAAGGGGCCATGGGGATCGCTCCCTCTTGTCGTAAAGCCATGAGCATCCTTTTTGCTGACTGTGCCAGAACCATTATAACCATGCCCTGTGGATGGGATCATTGTTGTTTCCAGCCTGTTACTGTTCTTAACGACCCTGTCCCTCTGCACCTGGGCAGGCACACCCAGAGTCAAGTTCCAGAAAACACACGAGAGACAGTGCTGGCCCTCGTGACTTCAAGAGATCTTGCCAACTGCCCTGACACAGAGATCTCCTTACTGACACTCTCCCTGCTCATGTGATGTGCTCACAAACGTTTTCATCTTTGCCAACGAAACAGGTGGGAAAAGGCAGTTGGCGTAGTTACAATCAGCATTTCTCCCATTATATTTTCACGAGTATTTCTTGTTCTGACCTTCCTGCTCAGACCCGTGTCTATTAAGATACGGTGTTTGGCAGGAGCAACAGCAGGAAAGTGGTGACTTAAAGATATCAGAGGTGTCTTTGCTCATGTGAGGAGCAGTCGGCGGACAGGCAGCCCAGGGTGGCTGCCAGTACCTCTGTGGCACCGTTAGGAACTCATTCTCCTTCCTCTCTGCTCATCTATCCTCAGAATGTGTCTCTTGTCTCGTAGTCACAAAGTGGCTGCCTTGCTCCAGCATTGCACCCAGGTCCCAGAGAGGAGAGGAGAAGGGCTGACAGTGTAAGGCAGGTGCCAGCTGAGTCTGCTTGATGTTCAAGGAAGTTTCTTGGAGGCCACACCTAGCAATTTGCCATCGGATCTCGTCAACTGGAGCCTCGAGCCACATCAGCAAGGGGCCGGGAGAAGTTGAGACAGTTTTCTCCTGCCCGGCAGGAAGGAAGGGAGAAGGGCTTGTGTGTGTGTCTGGCAGCCTTAGTTCCTTCGCCTCCTCTTTTAACCAACTTATGTCTTTGTGTCACCGATTAGCGGGAGCCCCTGGGTCTTGATGACATGAGTTACAAACCCTGGGTTGTGGTACAATCAGCATCCCGGTCCCCTCCCGGCCCTGGAGGCTGCTGCGGCTCTGCGCCAACCCTGGGGCTCTGACCGTGAACCCAAGCACCCGCTGTCAGAGGCGCTGCCGGATGTGTGGAGCCAGCGGCAGGCTTCTGGGTCTCTGGTGCCCCCCCTGCCTGCCCGGGGCCCAGACGCAGGAGCCCTGAACTGGACCAAGGCCCTAGACTGTACCTGGAGCTCAGAGGCCCCTTGGGAGGCGGTGGGGCGGGGC
>NW_011489133.1:7064-8608 GCF_000754665.1 Bison bison bison
CTCTGATCGGAGGGTCGCTCGCGCCGGGAGTGCAGCCCGGTGGGCGGGGACTCACGGAGGCGGGCCGCGGAAGGACCCTTCCTAGAGAGTTCCAGCAAGCACAGGCTCGATCCGCCTTTCCTTTACAAAGACTTGCTGGGTGGCCGCTGAGGAGTGGCCGAAGGAGGTGCGGCAGAGTGGCTGGGACCCTGTGGATGGGACGCTGGGAACAGCGTCACGGGAAACAGGGCGTAGTGGTTTCTGAGACGGGAGTGGGCCCTCCGACCCAGAGGCAAAATCTGCTTGCGTCAGCCTTGACAGTGTGTAAGGTCACCCAGAGGCGAGTGCAGATAACGGAGAAGTCGCGGAGGAGCCTGTGAGCGGAGGGCGGAGGGCGGAGGGCGGAGGTCGGAGGTCGGAGGTCGGGGGAGGGTGCTGTTGCCCCATCAGCTGGGGGCTCTAGGCGCCGGAGGGGTGGCAGAGTCAGTGTTGGAGCGCCCCTGCCGCCCATCACTGCTGCCTGCCGAGCCTGACTCCACCCAGGACCCCTGGACCCCAGGCGGCTGGAGAGGGCGGCTCTCAGGCCTCCAGCCCCCGGGGTGCGGAGGCCGAGAGGGAGTAAGAACAGACACCCCACTCACACGCGTGGGGGCTGGGGCTCCCGGAAGTCCAACTTCATCTCGGACCCCTCGGATGGGCTCATTACTCTGGTGTTCTCTTAGCATAAAAACAAGGGAGGAAATCACAGAGGAAAAGGCAGATTTGACCTCAAAACAAAGCAAAAGTTGTATGATCCTATGTCAAAAAAACACAAAAAACGTTTGCACAAAGTTAAAAGGCAAATTACAAGGTTATAGCAAATAGCTGTCACGCTAATGGTCATGTTGATTCCCTCAATCTACGAAGAGCTCCTATAAATGATGGGGAAAGATAATATCCCAATAGAAAAAGTTAGCCAAGAATGTAAACTGATAATTCACAGAAGAGAAATACAAGTAAATGTCCAGTAAACGTATGAAAATCTCATTGACAATAAAAATTCAGGACGTCCCTGGTGGCACAGTGAATAAGAGTCTGCCTGGTAACGCAGGTGACACGGGTTTGATCCCTGGTCCAGGAAAATCCCATATGCCAAGGGACAGCTAAGCCTGTGCTCTAGAGCCCACAGCCACAACTCCTGAAGCCCGGGTGCTCCAGAGCCTGTGATCTGCAGCAACAGAAGCCGCCACGACAAAACGTCTTCACCACAGTGAAGAGTAGCTCCGCTTGCCGCAAGTAGGCAAAGCAGCCCAGCGCCGCCCAAGAAGTGTTTTTCCTTTTTTTTAGATAAAATATTGTCCAAAAGTGGGGAAGTGGAGGGGAGTGATGTTGCTAACAAGAATTTATTATTTTGATGTGTTTTACATTTCTTGAGAGCCCCTTGAACAGCAAGGTGATCCAACCAGTCCATCCTAAAGGAAATCAGTCCTGACTGTTCATTGGAAGGACTGATGCTGAAGCTGAAGCTCCAATACTTTGGCCACCTGATGCGAAGAACTGACTCGCTAGACAAGACCCTGATGCTG
>NW_011489133.1:8708-13260 GCF_000754665.1 Bison bison bison
CGACAGAGGATGAGACAGTTGGATGGCATCACCGACTCGATGGACATGAGTTTGAGCAAGCTCTGGGAGTTGGTGATGGACAGGGAGGCCTGGTGTGCTGCAGTCCGTGGGGTCAGTCGCAAAGAGTCGGACACGACCGAGCGACTGAACTGAACTGAGCTGAACATCAAGCTACTGAACTGAACTGAACTGCACATCTGTTGGGTCCTAGTGTACGTGTTCAGTTTTACATGGCCTTGAGTATTTTGCCGTCTCACTGTAAGCCTTCCGGGAGCATCATGGTAATGGCTGCGTCCCACTCACCCACAGCATAGAGAGCTTATATCTGACTCCCTGCGTTGACATTCAGGCTGTTAACATTTTTGCCACTGCACGTGCCGTTGCCCTGAGCATCTCGTATGTGGATATTTCCTGCCTTTTGGTTTCCTTAGCGTCCCAGAAGTGTGGTTCCTGTACTAAAGTGTGTGGGAAATACAAGACCCTTGAAACATTTCCAAACTGCTTTCAGGAAAGACGCCCCAGCCCCATCCCCACGAGCCATGCTCACTGCTGGGTTGGCAACAGTGAGTGCTAAGTCGCTTCAGTCGTGTCTGATTCTTTTGCGACCCCATGGGCTGCAGGCCACCAGGCTCCTCTGTCCCTGGTATTCTCCAGGCAAGAATATGGGAGTGGGTTGCCGTTCCCTCCTGCAGGGGATCTTCCCGCCCCAGGGAATGAACTGGCGTCTCTTACGCCTCCTGCATTTGCAGATGTGTTCTTCACCACCACTCCACCTGGGAAGCCCACTGGCTACAGTAGATATTCTTTTTTTCTTATTGTCGAAGCTTAGTTTTTTGAATACATAAACCATGACACGCACAGGTTACAAAACCCAACATGTTTCAGAGTAAATGGAGAAGAGTCAGTCTCCGCTGACACTAATTCCCTCTGCCAGAGATTTTCCTTGCTTGGTTTTTGTGTTTGTTTGATTTTTTTTTGGGGGGGGTGTAATTTTTAAAATCATTCATTTGAAAAACTTCATAGGAGCTTGCTCTTTTTTTACTGTGGTGAAATACACGTGACATAAAATCCACCATCTTAGCCATTCTTAGGTGTATGATGCAATACAGTTCAGTGGCATTAAGTACGTTCGCATGTGAATATCACCACAGTCTGTCTCCAGAACCTTCTCACCTTCGCAAATGGCAACTCTGCGTCAAATAACAGCTTCCACCCTCTCTCCATCCCCCCCCATCACCCCCCACACACCTTTCTACTTCCCGTCCTGGGAATCTGACTCCTCACACGAGCAGGATCACACAGGGCTTTTCCTTTGGGGTCGTTTTCCGTGTTTATTTCCATCTCTGCTCCCCTCACGGTCTCCGCCCTGGGAGCAACTCCTGGGGGAGGACCTGCGGGGTCAGAGGGTTGGCCAGGGTGCTCCCCACTGTAGGGCACTGGGGCCCCCGTATCTGAAGGCGGCTGCCCCCTCCCCCGGCTGTTTCTCCTCCAGACGCTGAGCCCCCAGAAGCAGGCGTTCATCATGGAGATCCTGTCCGGGTGCCTGGAGTACCACAAGCTGCTGACCATCGTGGTGGACGCCTTCTACGTGCGGGACGGCCGGCTCTGCCTGCGGGCCGACTACAGCCTCTTTGAGGGTAGGTGTCCGTGGCCAGCCGCGGTCGGGGGAGCCCATGGGTCCCTGTGGGCCAGAGCCCCGCAGACCCTCAGTAGCAACTGAGACCCTCCCCCAGCAGGCCTCCGAGGTCCTCAGCCTCCCTTCCCTCCCTGGACCCTCCCGGCTGCCAGAGCGCAGGTGGCCAGGGGACTGTGTTTCCCTCCTTCACTGACGTGGAGACAGACTCCAGGCATGCTGACCACCAGGCCCCAGGACGCAGGCCTCCGCAGGCCTCGGAGGGCTGGCCTGGCTGGGAGAGGTGGCTCTGGAGGCCAGTCTGGGTAACAGGACTGGTCTTCATCATCAGCTGAGCTCCTGGCCCCACGGCCTGAGGACCACGTGCAGAGCCGGCGTTCTGGCTGTACTCTGGACGCTCCCAGAGGGGGTTCAGTAGAAGGAGGCGTTTGGGGACTTCCCTGGCCGTGCAGTGGTTAAGACTCCGGGCTGCCAGTGAAGGGGCCGTGGGTTCGATCCCTGGCCAGGGAACTAAGACCCCACGTGCTGTGCAGTGCTGCCTTCATGGGTGTGGTGACACCGGGGGCAAAGTGGCCGGTGTCTGAGTCGGGGAAGGTGGTCCCGCCCCTGGGCCTCGATGGCCCTGCCTGGGAGGGAGGGGTCGGGACTGCAGGGAGCACAGAGGTAGAAGTGGTGGGGGGCACGATGCCGGGGCCAGGGCTGGGCTGCTGGCCCCCCGCCCCCTAGTCCAGCGGCTTCCAATCTCAGAATTCACAAACTGAAATGCAAGATGGTTTTACTTTTACCCCAGAAGTTTTGGGATTTCTGGAAATGTATCCAACGAGCTACTACAACCTGGGAGTGCTTGAAGCCCTGGAACCCGGCCCCCCGGGCCCCGCCCCGCCGCCCCCTCGCCTGTGCTGTTGCGTCAGGCTGTCATTTTCACGGGGGCCGAGGGAGGCGGGCGCCCTTGGCTCTGTTCGCTGCCGCCGTCGGGCCCTTAGCTCCGGGTGCCTCTCCCGGGATCGAACGCCCGGGCGGGGCCCCAGCATCCTGCTCCCCAGGCCCATGCCCTGTCTCCCCGCAGTGATCTGCTACTTGGCCACGTTCCAGCTGGAGGAGCTCGGCTTTCAGCTCTTCCGGGATGTCGTGCGGTCCCAGCCCGTCCACAAGGTGTGCCAGGTGAGCCCCTGCCGCCCCCAGCCCCAAGCTCTGTTCTCAGACCCCAGGCCCCACCCCTCCTTGCTGCAAATGTGCCCTTTTCAGGCCTGGGGAAGCTGGTTTCTGCTCTTCACGGTCCGGCGTGTGGTCACTGCTGGATGTGAGCTGTTAGTCGAGACAAGGCGTCCTTGCCTGTTCATAGTCTGGGCCTCTGGAACCTTCCGAGCTCCAGGCAGCCTCTCCTCCCTGCAGCAGGGGCTGTGCGGCCTTGGGGGGACGGGAGTGGGCGCAGTCCAGAGCAGGTCCTGAGGGGTGGCAGCCTCCGAGAGGGCGCCTGCAGGAGCCCACCCCCTGCACCCGCCCCAGGCCGTTTCTGTGGACACCTGTTCACTCGGGTAGAAAGCTCAGGATGCCTGGGGCCTCAGGGCCAGCAGGACCGTGAATGGGCCTGAGGTCCACTGCCCTCTGCCGGCCACTGCCACGGGCATTTGCTATGGGCCTGGCTTCCTCTGCGAGCAGCTCTTGGTCCACCCTCACAGGGACTGGGTGAGGTCACTCCTACAAGCACTCAGCCCACAGTTGAGGAAACTGAGGCACAGAGAGGTTCGGTAACTAACTCGACATCACACAGCAGCTGAGCGGCAGAGCTGGCTCTTGGGCCAGGCTTTCAACTGCTGGCTGTTTCCTCCCTACTTGGCTTGGTGGTGGGGGGGCAGCCCCCAGGCCAGGATAATGACTCCCGGGAGAAGAGAGGGACAGCCGAGGCCCCAGGAGTGCTTTGGGGCCCCTCTGGAGGGAAGCCGCAGGCGCTGCAGGGGCAGCCCTGAAGGGAGAGGCGTGGGGCCAGGGGGAGGGGAGCCAGGAGCCGGGACACTCCCGGGACCACCGCCCCAGAGATCTGCACCCGCCCACTGGCAGGTGACCAAGGCAGCACGTTTAGCCACTCATTTTCCTCTCCATGTTAAACGTAAGCAATTCACAGTGCGTGGACGTTTGCAGAGTCAGCGTAAGCGAGGGCTTCATTTCGTGACAGCATTTTCTGAGCGCTATTCAGAGACAACCCCCCCTCGCCCCGGGGCCAGCTTCCCAGCTGGAGTGCCAGCACTTGGTTCACACTCCGCTGTCAGAGTCTTGAAATTCTTATGATTGTTGAGCAAAAGGCCCACGAGTGAGTCAGCCTGCCCCGGGTCCGAAGCTGCGGAGCCGACCCTGCACCAGCCTCGGCCTCCCGGCGGGTGCCCACGGCTACCACGCCCTCTCCAATGCGGCTTCCTTTCAGAGAGCCCCCCTCCACGGGCGGACGGGGAGCGGTGTGTCCCTAGATGGGGGTCAACAGACCCCCTGTGCTGAGAAGAGGAGGGGGTCCGGGGGTGGAGTGGTGGGCCCCAGGAGCAGTGGTCTGGGAGGAGGAATTGCAGAGACCCCATGCCCCAACCATAGGGACTTGACTGCCTCCTTCATCAGAAAGTGGGAACAGGAATTAGAAGATGGAGCTAACACCGGTAGGGGGTAGGCGAGGAGCTGAGACAGCCTCCGTGGTGCCCAGGGGGTAGACAGAGGCCCCGAGGGGTTGGGGCGTGGGGGAGCAGGGGCCAGGCTGCTGAGTGGGAAGCTGTGGAAGGCTCTAGAAGGACCCCTGGCAGCTGCTCCCTGGGGAAGGGCATGGAGGCCTGAGCAGAAAGAAGAGGGGCGGACATGCCTGAGGGGGTGGTGGGCCCCAGAGGAGGCAGCAGCAGGCAACCAGAGGCCCTGCCCCTGCCCCCTGCCCACCGCCACCCC
>NW_011489133.1:13587-16592 GCF_000754665.1 Bison bison bison
AGGGGGCAGGCCAGGGGGGCTGGACCCCTGCCTGCGGCCTGCTGAGGTCTCCTGGGGGTGCGCCAGCCACAGCTGCCCCCCCAGCACTGACTCCCCGCTGGGGGCCCCCCGGGTCTTCACTCTCACCTAGTGGGTCTGGCCCCCGCCGCTCCCTCCTTCCTCAGTTCCTCAGGTTCCTCTTCAACCCCTTGAACCTCGGCTCGTGGATCAAGGATGAGTGGAGCCTCATCTACGAGACCTCCCACGTGAAGGAGAACTGGATCGACCCCCTGATGAGGTGGGCAGCGATTGGGTCTCACCTGGGCGCTGGGCATCCTCGAGGGCAGCCAGCTCGTGACCGGGGCATAGGAGGGGCCTGCATCTCTTCCCCAGCTGCCCCCGGAGCGCCACTCCTGGGCCCGTCACCCCAAAGCTGTCCCCACCACCTTCCGCAACCTCCCTCAACAGGCTCAGGCCAATGCCGGCTGGGCTGGTGCAGGCCAGGACCCACGGGCAGAAGGACCTCCAGTGGGCCTGCCAGGGCCAGTGTGCAGCTGCGCCCCCCTGCAGCCGGCCCTCTTTGCCAGGGTCGGGGGAGCCACCTTGTCTTCCTGGGGACGGGCTGACAGGTGGTTCTGGCAGTGGCAGAGCCCTCAGGTGCCAGCCGGGTACAGGAGGCCCCCCACCATGTGGGGGAGGAGGCCCAGCCCTGAGCAGCGGGGTGCCCCCAGAGCCAGCCCTTCACGAGGGGGAGGGCCTCACTCCAGTGGCTGGACTCACTGCCTCCCGGGGGGCTGCTCCCAGCCGCCCAGGCCTGCAGACCCTGCAGCCCCGCCCAGCACCCCGTGTGCAGCCTTCCCCGCCCACTCTGTGAGCAGCCCCCTTCCTTACATTAACCCGCCCCGCCGAGACCCCAGCCCTGCTGACCCTCAGACACGCCCTTCCTCCTCCTGGTGACCTTGGACCTCAGGCTGGGGCAGGAAAGAGTCACACCAAGCAGTCTCCCCAGGAGGCATCACCCACTGGCTATGTGGGCAATGGCCGGTGGTGCCCACTGGCATGAGGAGGCATGGAGGGGAGGAGCCCAAACCTCGGGGGCAGCCCAGCAGGGCCCTTCCAGAACCCCTGGTCTGGGGCACCCCCACCTTGAGACTCCCTCCTCCTCACCCCCTCCCACGGCCTCCTCTGCGCCCGTCACGGTGGTGCAGCTCCAGGAAGCTTGCTTTTGCCTCGCCAGCTTGCTGCCTGCTCACAGCCCCCTCCCCCGTGCTGAGGGGCTGTCCCCTCAGTGACCTGCACAGGCAGCCCATCCCAAGCTGCTCCCACTTTGCTTTTGAGGTGGCAGCCGGAAATCCAGGAGCTGATCGACCAGCTGCAGGGGGAGCTGACCAGCCAGCTCTCTCCTCCAAAGAGCAAGGCCAAGGTCACAGAGCCCAAGGAGCTCAGCCTGACCACCCCCAGACCCCGTGCCATCCCCGTGCCTGAGCCGGTCCCCCAGGTGGCCAAGACCAGACCTGTAAGTGGAGCAGGTCTCCGTGGACCCGGCCTGTGCAGGCAGGGAGCATGGGCTGTGTGGGCTGGGGCGGAGCTGGGTTCTTCCAGGGCTGAGGGTGCATGGGCCAGACCAGGTGCATTCGATGCCCCCACCACCCCATCTCACCCAGAGAGGGAAGCCTGGCTGACCCAGAGCCCGCCCAGGGGAGTGGGCGCCCAGGGAGTGAGGTCTGGTGAGTAGGCGTGGAGTGAAGCTGGTGGCCGCAGGGTGCAGGCCTGTCTTACTTGGCGCTCAGAGCCCTCTTTAACCCTGTTGCTATGCACCTCTCCCTCCCCATAGTGTACGCGCGCGCGCGCGCGCGTGTGTGTGTGTGTGTGTGTGTCTGTGCGTGCGTGTAGGCTTTCCCCACCTCGGGGTCTCTGCCTGTCTATCCCATCTGCCTAGACCCTATTTTGCTGCCTCCCGCTCCCCTGCGTTGTTGACGTCTCTCAGTCAAGATGCTTCTTATTACCAGGTAAAAGAGCTCAGTCTGGCTTAGACAATAGAGGACTAGTTGACTCTCACGGCTGAATTAGGATGGGCTTCAGGCATGGTTTGATCAGGGTGCTGGAGCTGCTGCTGTGTGACTGTCTTCCCCCTAGTTCCCTCTGAGGGTCAGCTTGATCTTTGGGCTGACTTCCCTCATGGTAGCCAAACATCCAGGCTTCATGCCCACAACTCACTGTCCAGGGCGTGAGCGGAGACGCCTAGGGCCAAGAATTCTGTGGCAGTGTGATTAGACCAACTGGGGTTGCGTGTCTGCCCTTGACCTGATGACCGTGACTGGGAGCGCAGTGTTCCGACCGGTCTTGGGCTCTACCCTGAGTGCCTGTGATGGACTCAGCTTCCCAGAACCAATCGCATCCCCCAGCAGAACTAAGGAATACGTGAAGGGTAAAGGGATGGCGCTGGACGGTCTCAGGCTCCCAGTCCACTCCCACCACCGGTCTGGTCTCCTTACAGTCTCTTCCCTGAGAGGCCTTCCATGGACCCCCTGGCCCCTGTCAGCTGTCTCAATTTCCTTTTCGTTGACCCAGATCCTTTCCTTACTGACATCAATTAGTCTTTATGGCTTTTATTAGTCTTATTAGTTTTCATAGTGCAGCTTGGCACCTCGGGTCTCCCTTCCACTGCCCCCACCACCACCAGGTCCCCAGGAGCACCTACCAGGCGCCCAAGGAGCAGCGGCTCCTGGAGATGACCAAGAGATACAACCGCTGGAAGGCCGAGGTCGGTGGGCTGCAAACGGAGACCCCCGTGGGGGTGCCGGCGGGCGGGGAGGGGAGGGGTGGCTAGCCGGCCTGTGCATCTGTGGCCGGGGGACCGCGTGGCGGCTGGCGGGGCTGCAGCCGTCTGTCCCTGTGCAGGAGCTGCTGCTGCAGGCCAACTTCGAGGAGCTGCGGTGCGCGGTGCCCAGGAGCCGCGGGGAGCCCCAGCTGCAGGTGACACCGCCCCTCATGTCCTGGGCAGGGCTGCACAGACAGGCCCCTCC
>NW_011489133.1:19623-20258 GCF_000754665.1 Bison bison bison
AAATGAAATCTGTCACTGTTTCCATTGTTTCTCCATCTGTTTGCCATGAAGTGATGAGACTGGATGCCATGATCTTCGTTTTCTGAATGTTGAGTTTTAAGCCAACTTTTTCACTCTCCTCTTGCATTTTCATCAAGAGGTTCTTTAGTTCCTCTTCGCTTTCTGCCATAAGGGTGGTGTCATCTGCATATCTGAGGTGATTGATATTTCTCCTGGCAATCTTGATTCCAGCTTCTGCTTCATCCAGCCCAGCATTTTGCATAATATGCTCTGCATATAAGTTAAATAAGCAGGGTGACCGTATACAGCCTTCATGTACTCCTTTCCCAATTTTAAAATGTCTGTTGTTCCGTGTCCAGTTCTAACTGTTGCTTCTTGACCTGCATACAGATTTCTCAGGAGGCAGGTCAGGTCGTCTGGTATTCCCATGTCTTCAAGATTTTCCACAGTTTGTTGTGATCTACACAATCAAAGGCTTTGGCATAATCAATGAAGCAGAAGTAGATATTTTTCTGGAATTCTCTTGCTTTTTCTATGATCCAGCGGATGTTGGCAATTTGATCTCTGGTTCCTCTGCCTTTTCTAAATCCAGCTTGAACATCTGGAAGTTCTCAGTTCACATACTCTTGAAGCCT
>NW_011489134.1:0-287 GCF_000754665.1 Bison bison bison
AGCTGAGTGCCGAAGAATTGATGGTTTTGAACTGTGGTGTTGGAGAAGACTCTTGAGAGTCCCTTGGACTGCAAGGAGATCCAACCAGTCCATCCTAAAGGGGATCATTCCTGAGTGTTCATTGGAAAGACTGATGTGGAAGCTGAAACTCCAATACTTTGGCCACCTGATGCGAAGAGTTGACTCATTGGAAAAGACCCTGATGCTGGGAAAGATTGAGGGCAGGAGGAGAAGTGGATGACAGAGGATGAGATGGTTGGATGGCATCATCAACTTGATGGACATGA
>NW_011489134.1:3889-5994 GCF_000754665.1 Bison bison bison
TGAATGTAGGTACTTATGTTCACCACGATAAAAGCACCAAGCAATTTTCTAGACATTGCTAAGAAGTGGGATATTCATGAAGTGAAGGGAGGTGAAATTGAATACGAGCAAACAGTGATTCATTTGATGTGGAATAAATGTGTGATCTTCAGTGGGTACATTTGGGTGGATGATGAGATTTTAAAGAGAAAATAAGTGCCTGGAAGCTATTTGGCCAGTTGGCAGGCCATCCTAAGATTTCTGCAGAAAAATCCCCTTTAGGGTGATAATACCATTTTCATAATCATTAATTAGTTACTCTTCTAAGCACAGTTTTCCCATAACCATCAATAATTCCTCTACCCTCGAACCTTAAGACTTAACTTGCCATGTGCCCTGGCCATCTGTATGTCTTCTTAGGAGAAATGTCTATTTAGGTCTTGTGCTCAATTTTTGATGGTGTTGTAACACCAACTGAAGACTCCAATAAAAATTTTTCACACACAAAAAAACAGACTTAACTTTTGTGTTTTTTTTTTTGAAATCAGAATACAAGTATGGTGCGATTAGCCAATTCAAACGATCGTGTGTAGGATGGATTAACAATGAAGCCTTACTGTGTAACATGAGGAACTCTTCTCAATATCCTGTGATAAGCCATAATGCGAAACAAACTGAAGAAGAATGTATATATATGAATAGCTGAACCATTTTGCTGTATAACAGAGATGAACACAACACTGTAGTGAACTCTACATCAATTAAAAAAAAACATGTAATGCAGAAAATAACACACCATTGTAAATCAACTATATCCCAATAAAAATTATTAAAAAATACTTTTCTAATTTTAAAAAAGGAAATATGCAACTTTCAAGTATCACATAAATATTTTGAAGGCCCTGGCTGTGTTTTCATATCAATAAATTACTTTTATGTCATATATCAATATATATTTCTATAAATTACTATTATTATGAAAAAAAAGTGCAAAATACAGCCACACTCTTCCCCAAATCTAACTGATGTTTATGTTTTTCTTCGTTCACCTCTACAATCATAAATATCTATGAAGCAGATGCAGTATATTTTATTAACTTTCTCCTTCTGTCCTATGTCATGTCACCCAGTCTGACTCCTGTATGCAAGTTCTATTCTTGGTATCTGGTTCTAACCGCCCACATGCAGAGAGCCCTCTTCCCACTATGGCTGGATGTTGCCTTCCTTGAGCGAGGTCTCATGGACCCGTGTTAAGAATTCATAAATAGACAACTGACTCTGAAATCTCCATGGCTTTGTATCATCTGCCTACTCTGGATTTTCCTGAGACTGAGGGGGAGACCATGGCAGGAAAGCCAGGCATAGCAGATTCATGGCACCAGGGAGAAACTACTACCAAACAAATACATTGTCAGAGATGCATAGGTAGATGTCCATCGGCTGATGAATGCATAAACAGCATGGGGTATATGTGCAATGGAATATTATTTGTCCATAAAAAGGGACGAAGGATGGGGACTTCCCTGGTGGTCCTGTTGTTAACAAGACTCCTTCCAGTGCAGGAGATGTGGGTTCAATCCCTGGTTGGGGAGCTAAGATCACACGTGTCACGAAGCAACTAAGCCCAAGTGTGCCAATTACTGAGGGCTTGTTCTCTGGAGTCCCCACGCCACAACGAGAAAGAAATCCGTGCTCAGCAACCAAAGATATTGCTTACAGCAAGGAAGACCCCCAAGGGCTGCAACTGAGACCGCACACGGCCAAAGAAATTAATCTTTAAAAAGCACTGAAGTACTGGCATATGCTATGGACAGGGATGGACTTTGAAAACATCATTCTAGATGAAGGACTGCTGCTGCTAAGTCGCTTCAGTCATGTCCGACTCTTAGGGACCCCATGGACTGCAGCCTACCAGGCTCCTCCGCCCATGGGATTTTCCAGGCAAGAGTACTGGAGTGGGTTGCAAATCAACCATAAAAGGACAGTATTGTATGATGACACGTACATGAAATGTTTCAGTTCAGTTCAGTTCAGTTCAGTCACTCAGTTGTGTCCGACTCTTTGCGACCCCATGAATCGCAGCATACCAGGCCTCCCTGTCCATCACCAACTCCCGGAGTTCACTC
>NW_011489134.1:8437-10570 GCF_000754665.1 Bison bison bison
TTTGTATCAGGTGGTCAAAGGACTGGAGTTTCAGCTTCAGCATCAGTCCTTCCAATGAATATTCAGGACTGATTTCCTTTAGGATGGACTGGTTGGATCTCCTTGCAGTCCAAGGGACTCTCAAGAGTTTTCTCCAACACCATAGTTCAAAAGCATCCATTCTTCGGCACTCAGCTTTCTATACACATGTGTATATATTTTCTTACTTCACCTCTGGGGAGTGGACCGTTTCACCATGAAACATATAACAGAAAATTCTATAAAACACGATTTTTTTTTCTTTTTTTGCTTTCAGTAATTGCCCTCTTCATTTGAGCTGTAGAATTTTGCTACAGAAAATTGGATTTACATGCATAGAATCAAAATGAGCCCAGAAATCATGGTTAATTTGACTACCAAGAATTATACACCCCCTCAATCTCTCCCTCTCCCCACATACACAAACACACACACCTTCTTCATGTGTACTTTTTGTTTTTTATTGGTCAGAGTTTTTCAGCATCTCTGAATTTTGCCTTCTCTCTGCAGATAACTTGAAAGGAAGCACCTCCCACATCTGAATTTCCTTCTTCCCACCCCTACTGTCTTTCCCATCCCTTTGGCTATCTCCTCTGATTTCTTAGACTATAACACAACAGACTCCTAAATGGTTCTGTTTCAGTCCTGCCTGGCATAGCCCACTGTACCTTCCACAAACACACAAAGAAGCTCTTCTGAAATGTGCATTTCCATGGAATCACTGATTACCTAGAAGACCTCCTTCACTTTCTCATTCTTTATCTCCAGGGAACCCCCAATACCACCACCCCGATCCTGCTCCACATATAATTCCAGCTCTCTGAATCCCCACTGCCTTGCCTGCAGAATATTAATTTTTCTTGAGTTTTTTTCCCCTAGCTCCAACGTATTTTCCCTGAAAGTAGTGTTGCTTCTATTTCTGATGGGGAGTTAGAGAAAAAAAAAAATCCATCTCAATACAAAACTCGACTTTGAGCTGTTTTAGAAAGATTTTCCCATCATGCCTCTCTGTTCCCTTCTATAGACAACTCCACATGTATGGTACCACGTCCATTAGATATTTGCTATATGGTGTTTTATGGCTTCCCTGGTGGCTCAGTGGTAAAGAATCCTCCTGCCAATGCAGGAGATGTGGGTTTGATCCCTGCATGGGGAAGATTCCACTGGAGAAGGATATGGCAACCCATTCCAGTATTCTTGCCTGGGAAATCCCAAGGACAGAGGAGCCTGGAGGATTACCATCCATGGGGTCACAAAGAGCCAAACACGACTCAGTGACCAAACAAAACAACAACAGCAACAAGTGATGTTTTAAAGTTTAGTTGTTTTTCATGACTTTCCACAAAGGTGAATTTATGTTGTGGTCTATGTGAAAGATCCATGACCAGTGATGGCTTTCTTATATTCTTTTTACCCTTTTGTTCATGCACAGAGTATACACAGCACCCAAATTCACCAGTGGTGGTGTACGCGCAGAGCTGATTACGTGGAAATGTTGATAAAACTGTGGCTCCTTGCCATGAAAGAATATGACAAGTGTGCACACAACACCAACATCACATTCATGGAAGTCTAACTCCTCTGAAATTCAAAAGAAGGTCAAGTATCAGAACACCGGACCTATATGACATTTTTTCTTTTCAGTGTTGTGTTGATACGTGAAGCCACTTTCATTCAATGCAGGAGATGTGGGGTCCATCCCTGGGTCAGGAAGATCCCCTGGAGGAAACGGCAACCCACTCCAGTCTTCTTGCCTGGAGAATCCCATGGACAGAATAGCCTGGCGGGGCTACAGTCCATGGAGTCACAAAGAATTGGAGACGATTTGGTGACTAACACACACACACACACACACACACACACACACAATTATTATGTTGGGCATCCAGTGGTTTCATAACCAACCAAAGGTTTAACATGTTTCTTTAGAGGTAAACAATTCCACGGATAACAAGGGCAGAACAATACAATTACTTCAGTTCAGTTCAGTTCAGTTCCTCAGTTGTGTCCGACTCTTTGCGACCCCATGAATTGCAGCACGCCAGGCCTCCCTGTTCATCACCAACTCCCGGAGTTCACTCAGACTCACATCCATCGAGTCAGTGATGCCATCCG
>NW_011489134.1:11325-11807 GCF_000754665.1 Bison bison bison
CAGCCCAGCATTTCTCATGATGTACTCTGCATATAAGCTAAATAATCAGGGTGACAATATACAGCCTTGACGGACTCCTTTTCCTATGTGGAACCAGTCTGTTGTTCCATGTCCAGTTCTAACTGTTGCTTCCTGACCTGCATACAAATTTCTCAAGAGGGAGGTCAGGAGGTCTGGTATTCCCATCTCTTTCAGAATTTTCCACAGTTTATTGTGATCCACACAGTCAAAGGCTTTGGCATAGTCAATAAAGCAGAAATAGATGTTTTTCTGGAACTCTCTTGCTTTTTTCATGATCCAGCACATGTTGGCAATTTGATCTCTGGTTCCTCTGCCTTTTCTAAAACCAGCTTGAACATCTGGAAGTTCACATATTGCTGAAGCCTGGCTTGGAGAATTTTGAGCATTACTTTACTAGCATGTGAGATGAGTGCAATTGTGTGGTAGTTTGAGCATTCTTTGGCATTGCCTTTCTTTGGGAT
>NW_011489134.1:12617-12890 GCF_000754665.1 Bison bison bison
TCACAGCTATTTGTAAGGCCCCCCCAGACAGCCATTTTGCTTTTTTGCATTTCTTTTCCATGGGGATGGTCTTGATCCCTGTCTCCTGTACAGTGTCACGAATCTCATTCCATAGCTCATCAGGTACTCTATCAGATCTAGGCCCTTAAATGTATTTCTCACTTCCACTGTATAATCATAAGGGATTTAATTTAGGTCATACCTGAATGGTCTAGTGGTTTTCCCTACTTTCTTCAATTTCAGTCTGAATTTGGCAATAAGGAGTTCATGATC
>NW_011489134.1:13623-35776 GCF_000754665.1 Bison bison bison
AGCAAAGCGCAGCCGTTGCTCCTTACCTTGGAGGAGGGGTATCTCCTCACCGCCGCCCCTTCTGACCTTGAACGTGGAATAGCTCCTCTAGGCCCTCCTGCCCCCCTGCTCCTTTAGACTCAAATATATATGGTATGTTAAAGGGCTAAGTCTCTGCCTAAGTTGCAGCTAATTTGCTGTAACAAGTCAAAGACACAGTGACAAGCGCAAGAACAAAGGACACTGCCACTGGAGGCTCAGACCTTTCAGAGCTGAAGAGAGTTACAGCACACATGACCACAAAGGCTGTGTGGGTCAGTCAGGTTTTGGAAATTCTCCCTGTAGTCACCGCAGGGCGTTTCAAGACAGACCCTTGAAGCCACAAGTATTTTACCCTGAAGAGGTGCTTAGTGCTGCACAAAAGCATCGTAAGTGCCTTCACAATTGCTCTATACTGGCCTTTGCTCACCTTTATACCTGCTTAAAGCATAAGAAAACTCTTGAGAGTCCCGTGGACTGCAAAGAGATCCAACCAGTCCATCCTAAAGAAAATCAACCCTGCGTATTCACTGGAAGGACTGATGCTGAAGCTGAAGCTCCAATACTTTGGCCACCTGCTGGGAAGACTCGTCTCGCTGGAAAAGACCCCAATGCTGGGAAACATTGAGGGCATGAGGAGAAGGGGGCTACAGAGGATGAGATGGCTGGATGGCATCACTGACTCGATGGACATGACTTTGGGCAAACTCTGGGACATAGTGAAGGACAGAAGAGACTGATGTGCTGCAGTCCATGGCGTCACAGAGTCGGACACGACTTAGAGTCAGCAACAGGAGTGACAAGTATGAGAAGGAAACAGCCATGATTTTGGCCCCAAAGTATTCAGGAGCTTGTCTACTAATTAGTTTAAGGGCTTCATAGACTGTGGGTGCTGGCTATGATAATTAATGAATGATAAAGGTTATATACGTGTGTGTCTATTTTCTGTCAGTGCTTTAAGAAATAACCACAAACTTAGCAGCTTGCAGCAAGCCCCATTCCTATTTTAAAATTGTATTGAAGTATAGTTGATTTGCAATTTCATATTAATTTCTGCTTCAGTTCAGTCACTCAGTCATGTCCAACTCTTTGCAACCCCATGGACTGCAGCACACCAGGCTTCTCTGTCCATCACCAGCTCCTGGAGCTTGCTCAAACTCATGTGCATTGAGTCAGTGATGCCATCCAACCATCTCATCCTCTGTCGTCCCCTTCTCCTCCTGCCCTCAATCTTGCCCAGCATCAGGGTCTACTCAAATGAGTCAGCTCTTTGCATGAGGTGGCCAAAGGATTGGAGTTTCAGCTTCAGCATCAGGCTTTCCAATGAACACCCAAGACTGATCTCCTTTGGGATGGACTGGTTGGATCTCCTTGCAGTCCAAGGGACTCTCAAGAGTCTTCTCTAATACCACAGTTCAAAAGAGCATCAATTCTTTGGCACTCAGCTTTATGGTCCAACTCTCACATCCATACACGACTACTGGAAAAACCATATATATACACACATATATATTATGTATATATATAATATATATAAATATTCTTTTTTATAACCTTTTCCATTATGGTTTATCACAGGATGTTGAATATAGTTCCCCGTGCTATACAGCAGGGCTTTGCTGTTTATCCATCCTATATATGACAGTTTGCATCTGCTAACCCCAAATTTCCAGTCCATCCCTCCCCCACTTCTGCTCTGCCTTAGAAACCACAAGTCTCTTCTCCATGTTTGTGAGTCTCTTTCTGTTTCACAGATATGTTCATTTATGTCATATTTTAGATTAGACAGATGAGTGTTATCATATGATATTTGTCTTTGCCTGACTTACGTTACTCAATATGATCATCTCCTAGCTCCACCCATGTTGCTGCAAATGGCATTATTTCATTATTTTTTGTGGCCGAGTAATATTCCACTGTGTAGATGTACCGCATCTTGTTTATCCATCCCTCTGTCAATGGACAGCTACGTTGTTTCCCTCTCTTGTAAGCCCCGTTGCTTATTTCATAGTTCTTTATGCAGTGCTTGCTGGTTCCACCGAGTTCTCTGCCCTGGGTGCCCCAAGGATGAAATCAAGGGGGTAGTCAAACGGGCCTCTTACCTGCAGGTCCTGGAGATAAATTGGTTTTCAAACTGCGTAAAGGGGCTGGTAAAATGCATGTCCTGTGTAGAGCTGTGGTCCCCTTTTCGTCACTTACTATCAACGGACAATTGTTCTAAGAATCTGGACTCACCCTGCCCTAGATTCCTTGGCTCATAACCCATTTCCTCCTTCTCCACAGCAGCACAGCTGACCTATTGTTTCATGCTTCAAATCTCCCTGCCTTTTTTTTTTTTCCCTGTAGCATTTCTCTGAACACAGCCAGGAGCAGGTCTCACCAGGCTGTGAGCTCATTCAGACAAGACGGAGTAATCTCTGCATCCTGAGGTCCGTGCCTCACTGCCATCTACAAATCCACCCCTCTGTCATTTCATCATTGGATTAGCTTGGCAGAGCTGCCACCTCAAAGTATTTTGTGTGGAGTGGCTTGAGGATAGAAATGGGTGGTCTCACAGTCCTGGAGGCTGGAAGCCCAAGATTAAGGCTTCCCTCCTGGGTGTGTCGACGGCCGTCTGCTCCCTGTGTCTCCACATGGCTGTCCCTCTGTGTGCATCTGGGACCTGCTCTCCTCTTCTTATAAGGACCCCTGTCCTATGGGATCAGGGCCCACCCTAGAGACCTCATTTCACCTTCCTCCCCTCTTTAAAGATGCTTGCGTCAAAACACAGTCATATTCTGAAGTCCTGGGGTTTAGAACTTCAAGATGTGATTCTGGGTGAGGACAGAGTTCTGTCTCTAACAGCCCTGTGATGGAACATATCCAGAGGCTCCAAGGATTATGATGTGGACATTGGCAGGGGTGGGGGCCTTCCTTAGCCTTGCAGAGAGTTGATCTCTTGAAAACTAGCAAAGAGCTGGGTATACAGTGAGAAATGAAACCCAAGTGTTCTTGACATGGTTCTGAAACAACAATACAAGTTTTCACAGATGGCTTCAGGAGACTCAGGAAGACTTCTTCTTGGAGTTCATCATCAAGGAGGTCTTGAACTTCCTGATGGGAGGTCACTCTGATTTACATGGGCCAGTGTGTCAATTTGGGGCTTCCCAGGTGGCTCAGCCTGCCAGTGCAGGAGATACAGGAGATGTGGGTTTGATCCCTGGGTCAGGAAGATCCTCTGGAGGAAGAAATGGCAACCCACTCCAATATTCTTCCTGGAGAATCCCATGGACAGAGGAACCTGATGGGCTACAGTGCGTGGAATCACAAAGAATCAAGACACAGTTGTGCATAAACACCTTACATGCCAGTCCAACTCTGGCTCATAATGAAACCATCCCTGACCTTTGATATCTTGAGATATATAAAAACCACACCTGTGTTATTCTGTTTAGTTGTAATAGTCTAACTTTCACATTATTATCCAGGTTGATAACATCCAGTAAAGAGATCCCTGTGCCCAATACAACAGTACTAGCTACATGGGACAATTTAAGCTAAAATCAGGATTAGCTACAATTAAAGCTTCAAATTCGGTTCCTTGGAGGTACCTGCCACCGGTCAAGCCCTCCAGGGCACATGTGTGTGGTGGGCTTAATCGTGGACCACAGAGATGTAGAACTTCTCTATCCTCACAGACAGTCCGGCTGAATGGCCCTCGTCTAGACAATAATATTATGATTTTTTCATGATGTGGTTCCCTCAAGATTATGTAACCTGATTAAGGGTATTACAAACTGCATGTTGATTTCTTGTTAAGGTGATATTTATGATGATTAATTTCTACGAAGAGATAATTACCTACTAAATACAGGATGAAAGAGATGAACATCACCATTTATACTAAGGATGTCAACCAACAAGGAAATGTAATTGCTGGAGATAGATCTGTCTGCTTTGTGCATTTGGTTCCATGACCCGACAGATTTCCCAAAACGCCCTGCCAGTTTTCATCATTAATGATGGATTATCCCCCCTAGAGACTCCCAAACTCTTGGTTTCCAGTTGATTGTGTTCAGACCTGATCTTCCTTTAAAACAAAGTCGAGTAAGCATTCTCAAGCTGTGGAAATCACTTGCTGATACAGACACAGTCAGTGCTTTTGATAAGAAGGAAAAAACTTCCCTTCAGAGCTCATTAGTGCAGCCTGGGTGTTTACTGTTTACTGGGTGGCCAAGACAATCTTAAAGAAATCAACCGGAAAATTCATTAGAAGGACCGATGTTGACGCTGAAGCTCCAATACATTGTCCAGCTGATGTGAAGAGCTGACTCATTGGAAAAGACCCTGATGCTGGGAAAGACTGAGGACAGGAGCAGAAGGGGGCGACAGAGAATGAGATGGTTGGATGGCATCACCAACGTGATGAACATGACTTTGAGTAAACTCCAGGAGTTGGTGACAGACAGGGAAGCCTGGCATGTGCAGTCCATGAGGTTGCAAAGAGTCGGACATGACTTAGTGACTGAACAACAGATGGCCAAGAGCTGCAAAGCACCATAAAAATCCTTCCTTTTTATTTACGTAAGGCTACCTGTAAATGCTTAAGTGCATTCTGTTTGAAGCCACGTACCCAACAGAGGTTTTTGAACAATCTTTAAAGATGGACCGGTCTTTGAAACAAAGGACCTTTTTGTACAAGTCCTCATGGTACTCTGTGGATTCCTTATGGATACTCAGAAACTAGAATTACTTGAGAAGAGACACAGTGGAGTTCGGAGGGAGAGCCTGCTTGTACCGAGCTATGCCATGTTGGCAGCCCTAGGTCCAATAAATCTGTGCAAGTGGATGTTTATGAACTCATCGCTGGTATTTATAAAGCATGGCGACCACGTGCTGCAGCTACAGAGTCGATGTGCCTAAAGCCCACGCTTCAAAACAAGTCAAGCCACTGAAACAAAAAGTCCGACACTGCAACTAGAGAAAACCCAAGCACAGCAACGAAGACCAGGAGCAAAGTTACAAAAAGACGATTGTTGTTAATATCATCTAAATGATGATGACAGTCACTGTGATAATGCTGATAAGTTCTTGATACCTGATAGATATACAACTTCTTGCACGATGGAGTAGATATAAGAATATCTCCACTTTCCAAGTTCATGAAGTGAAAGGGAGACAGAGGTGGCCCATGTATGCCTTGAGCTGTTGAGTTAAGAAGCCTTTACACAACGCTGCTGGTTAGTTAACAGTGGTTCACACTAAACTGCATGATTTGGGGGAAAATATCCCCAGGACTCAGCCATGAAGAATGTGTCTGCCAATGCAGGAGCCCCAGGAGACAAGGGTACGATCCCTGGGTCGAGAAGATCCCCTGGAGAAGGAAATGGCGACCCATTCCAGTATTCTTGCCTGGGAGATCCCAGGGACAAAGGAGCCTGGTGGGCTACAGTCCATGGAGTCGTGGGGCTGCTATAAACTAGTTAATTTTTTAAACTACTCATTAACTCTAATAAATATTAACTACTAGAAGGCTGTTGGATCCATGTGTCTGCACCTTGATGGGAGGCACAGGACAGGCCTCTAAATTTGCCTGTCAGCCCAGAGAGATGCTATTTGAAGCCATCAGCCTGTGTGATAGCTCATCTGGCAAAGGTGTAAATAGTTCCTCCATTTGTGAGAAATTGGAAGGATACATCTATGATTGGTGGAGAAACTTGAGGCTGAAATTTGAATAGAGCTGGGCATCAGAGAATCAAGGCTTTCCCAAGGGAGTGTCTCATCTGGGACTGAAACGATGGGTCTGTCTGCACAGTGACCTCTTTGATGTGTGTGGACCACAGTCATTCTCCCTAGTGTCTGAGGTCCCAAGGCTGCCATCACAAGTGATGTCAACATGAAGGTGAGCACAGGTCTGGCTCCTTCTGGAGCCTCTAAGGGAGGACCTGTAGCATATATCTCCCCCAGCTTCCGGCGGTCACTGTCAGTGTTCGATGTCCCTTGGCTTGTATTCATATGTGATCACTCCAATCTCATCTCTGTCACACTCCTTGGCCTTGTTCCATCTGTGTCTCTGTATCCAGATCTCCCTCTAATTTCTCCTATGAAGATGCTCTTCATTGAGCTAAAAGTGTCAGTCACTCAGTTGTCTCTGACTCTTTACAATCATGTGGACCATAGCATGCCAGGCTCCTCTGTCCATTGGATTCTCCAGGCAAGAATACTAGAGTGGGTTTTCATCTCCTCTTCCCGGGAATCTTCCCGACTGAGGGTTCAAACCTGGGTCTCCTGAATTGCAGGCAGCTTCTTTACCATCTGAGCCATCAGGGAAGCCCTTATTGACTGACACTAATCCAGTACGATTTTACCTTAATTGCATTCACAAAGAGGGGCTTTTCAGGAGGCTCTAGTGGTAAAGAACCCACCTGGCAATGCAGGTGACATAAGACATGTGGCTTCCATCCCTGGGTTGGGAAGATCCCCTGGGGAAGCAAATGGCCTCCCACACCAGTATTCTTGCCTGGAGAATCCCACGGACAGAGGAGCCTAGCGGGCTACACTCCATAGAGTCACAAAGAGTCGGACACAACTGAAGCGACTTAACCCGCACACACACACGTCTGCAAAGACCCCACTTCCCACAAAGGACCTATTTGCAGGTGCCAGAGTTTAGGACTTGAAAATTTGAAGTGAGGGGAAAAGGAGACACAGTTCAACCCATTCCATGTGGTAATCACCCACTGAGATGACAGTCTCAGAAAACATGAACAAACGGTATAAACAGGAACCCTAAATTCATGACGTCAAGCCGTGCTTGATCCCCAGGTGAGCATCATCACACGTAGGACTGGGAGGGCTGGTGACCTCGTTCTGGCAGCTGACCGAGGAGTATAGGTGAGAGGTGAGCTGTTAGGAGTTAGAGCCTTCTCACTCTGGAGGGCTGGGCAGGTGCAGACCTTGGGGCCTGGCAGACTGGGAAGAGATGGGAGGCCTGGAGCAGAGGGACTCTCATCAGTATCACCAAGGAGCATGGCTCCCCAAAGCAGCAAGGAGGCCAGGCTTGCGGAACCCACAGAAGGGGCCTTCAAAAACCCAGCAGGACCTCCACTCTGGGTGCCATGAATGCTGGGCTTTAGCAGCAACAGTCTGTATCCAAGACCCAAACTCAGTTGTCATGAGTTGAATTGAAACATCGAGGTAGGACCGCTGTCTTTTTTTTTTTTTAATAATTTTATTATTTTATTCAGTTTGGTTCAATCACTCAGTTGTGTCCTACTCTTTGTGACCCCATGGACTGCAGCATGCCAGGCCTCCCTGTCCATCACCAGCTCTTGGAGTTTACACAGACTCATGTCCATTGAATCAGTAATGCCATCTAACCATCTGTCTCCCCTTCTCCTTCTTCCTTCAGTCTTTCCCAACATCAGGGTCTTTTCCAACAAGTCAATTCTTCACATCAGGTGCCAAAGGATTGGGGTTTCAGCTTCAGCATCAGTCCTTCCAATGAATATTCAAGACTGATCTCCTTTAGCATGGACTGGTTGGCTCTTCTTGCTGTCCAAGGGACTCTCGAGAGTCTTCTCCAACACCACAGTTCAAAAGCATCAATTCAACTTTCTTTATGGTCCAACTCTCACATCCATACCTGACCACTGGAAAAACCACAGCCTTGACTACATGGACCTTTGTCAGCAAAACAATGTCTCTCCTTTTCAATATGTTGTCTAGGTTGGTCATAGCTTTTCTTCCAAGGAGCAAACGTCTTTTACTTTCACGGCTGCAGTCACCATCTGCAGTGATTTTGGAGCCCAAGAAAACCAAGTCTGTCATGGATTATTTTATCACCTGTACATATTTTGGCTGTGTTGGGTCTTTATTGCTGCATGAGCTTTTCCCTAGTTGCAACGAGGGTGGCTGCTCTCTGGTTGTGGTGTGAGGTCTTCTCATTGTGGTGATGTCTCTTATTGTAAAGCACAGACTCTAGGACACACGGGCTTCTGTAGTTGTGGCTCCCAGGTTGTAGGCCACAGGCTCAGTGGCTGTGGCACATGGGGTTTGTTTCCCCGAGGCATGGGGGATCTTCCCAGACCAGGGATCAAACCCACGCCGCCTGCAGTAGCAGGAGGATTCTTTACCACTGAGCCGCCAGGGAAGCTCCAGGACCCCAGTCTCGATGGTTCCACAGTCTAAGCAGAGTAGACAGGCCTCAGGCCCAGAGAATGGTCACCAGGCTTGGAGTGTAAGTGGAGGCTGCTTCTTGGGCTAAAACCCAGTTATCAAAGTAGGAACACAGGTCAGAGTGGGGGACAAGACTGAGTTGGAAGGTCAATGAGCCTTTCCAATATTTCCACCTGAAGCGGAAACATAAGAACAAGGTGATGAGGAGAAGTGAGAAACGTCTGAATGTGCAAACTCAAGGGCAGCCACGTGTCAAGGTAAAGGTCGGAGCCACTGGGGATGGATCTGGCTTACTTTCATCACCAAAAGTCCCTTGAAATGTCTGATTTGGGGTTTCATTTGACGTCCTGAGAAAGACTCAGAAGGCTCTGACCCCTCCCTCACCTACAGACCGTCAATGTCAAGATCCTGATGCCAACCTGCAAGGCAGCATGGGAGAGAAGGTCGGAAGAGTCAGTCCTTGAAAACGATGCTCTAAAAATAAAATGCAACCAGAGACTCATGTTTTAAACATGGACGGCTCTGGCACTGCGGCGGCCCTTTGATATAGCTGTTTCGCTGTAGGCTGAATTAATTAATTAATTTGCATCAGGCCTCCGGACTCAGAGGGCTTCTTTCTAAACTCATCTGCATTTCCATAAACACGTTGGTGAAAAAGGAAGGCAGAGGAAGATGAGGAGCCCCACCTTGTCTGGAATCCCCTGGCATGGCTTCCGTGTGGGGAGGCTCACATCAATTCTTGGGATGTGGTGGATTTTAATGCCTCACTGAGACACTGATTTGTCTCTGGGAGGGACCCAAACTTCAATCTTGAATGCCCCTCAGGCTATTTATGTTGTGGATAGGTCTGATGTCTGGTGGTGCAGGAACGTCTTTTTGACTCTGTCGTGGGAGAAATTTGTGGCTGTTCAAGCTCATTTTGAGTCATAATCAGTGATGAGAATGCAGATTTTTTTTTTACTCCAAGTTTTATTCTTTAGACTATACTAGGCACTCATGAAATGACAACACATATTACAAAACTCTTAAGAGTCTTAAAGACAGTCAGGTAATACAGTAAGAAACATTTATGGAGCAGGGTGTAGATAAGGACTGGAAGGCCATGTTCAACCTGCTGCCTGCATTGTCTGACCTGTAAAATATTTTTTTTTTTTGAAACTAAAAGCTAGTTCTTTGAAAAGATAAAAAAAATCAGTAGATCTTTAGCCAGTCTCATTGACAAAAAAGGGAGAAGATCCAAATCAATAAAATCATAAAGAAAAAGGAGAAGCTACAACTGTCACCGCAGAAATACAAAGGATCGTGTGAGTGTGTGCTAAGTCGCCTCAGGCGTGTTCGACTTTGTGCAACCCTATGGATTATAGCCCACCATGGAGACTCTCCATAGGACTCTCCAGGCAATAGCACTGGAGTGGGTTGCCATGCCCTCCTCCAGGGGATCTTCCCGACCCAGGGATCAAACCCATTTCTCTTATATCTCCTGTGTTGGCAGTCAGGTTCTTTATCATTAGTGCTGCCTGGGAAGCTCATAAAGAATTGTAACAGACTATTATTAACAAGCATATACCAATAGATTGGACAACCTAGAGGAAATGGACAAATTCTTTTTGTAATTGTAGTAAAGTTGATTTGCACTGTTGTGTTAGTTTCTAGTGTTCAGCAAAGTGATTCAGTTATAGACATACATACATCCACTGTGGTGTTGGGGACTTCAGAGTCCCTTGGACCGCAAGGAGATCCAACCCGTCCATCCTAAAGGAAATCAGGCCTGGGTATTCATTGCAAGGACTGATGCTGAAGCTGAAGCTCCACTACTGTGGCTACCTGCTGCAAAGAACTGACTCATTGGAAAAGACCCTGGTGCTGGGAAAGATGGAAGGCAGGAGGAGAAGGGGATGACAGAGGATGAGGTGGTTGGATGGCATCACCGACTCGATGCATATGAGTTTGAGCAAGCTCCGGGAGTTGGTGATGGGCAGGGAGGCCTGGCCTGCTGTGGTCCATGGGGTCACAAAGAGTTAGACACGACTTGGCCACTGAATAACAAAAGCAACAATATGCTGCTCAAAACAGTAACAAACGGAATCCAACAGCACATTAAAAAGACCATACATCATGATCAAGTGAGGTTTATCCCAGGGATTCAAGGCCTCTTCAATATACACAAATCAAGCCATGTGATGCAGCGTATTGACTAACTGAAACACAGAAAGCATACGCTAATCTCAATAGATGCAGAGAAACTTTCAACCAAATTCAAAACCCATTTGTGATAAAAACTTTCTAGAAAGTGGGCACAGAGGGAACCTACCCCAACATAATCAGTTCAGTTCAGTTGCTCAGTCGTGTCCACAACGTACCCCAACATAATAAAGGCTGTATAATATGACAAACCCACAGCTAATGTCATTCTCAGTGGTGAAAAAAATGAAAGTATTTCCAAGATCAGGAATAAGACAAGGATGTCTACGGTCCCTACTCTTAATCAACATGGCTTAGGAAGTCCCAGCCGTGCAATCAGAGGAGAAAAATAAACAGAAGAAATTCAAACTGGAAAGGAAGAAGTGAAACTGTCACTGTTTGCAGATGACATGTCACTGTACATGGAAAATTTTAACAATGTGGCCAGACAACTACTAGAGCTCGTCAAGAAATTCATTAAAGTCACAGGACACAAAAGAAATATACAGAAATCTGCTACATTTCTATGCACTAACAATGAACTATCAGAAAGAGAAAACAAATAACCCATTATCCATTGCATCAAAAAGAACAAAAGACCTAGGAATAAACCAACCTAAGGAGGTAAAAGAAAATTTTTACTTAAAATATTTTTAATAGTTGGAAAAAATCAAAAGAAGGACAGTTTTGTGGCATGAATAATAAGTGAAACTCTACTCTCACTAGGTCATCGGCAATCATAATCTTTACTCAATACTTTGAGTACTTACTCAAAGGGGGTGAAAACTTAAGTCGACACAAAATGCTGCAGATGCGTGTTTACAGCAAGTTTATTCATAATTGCCAAAACATAGAAGCAATTCAGATGTCCTTCGAGATAAGTAAATTGGAACTTCAGATGGGGAGTACTATTCAGTGCAATAAAGAAATGAGCTCTCAAACCATGAAAAGAGAGGGAGTAAGTTTAAATGCATATGACTAAGTGTAAGACGTTAATCTGAAAAGGCCACATGTTCTGTGATTCCAGTTCTATGACATTCTGGAAAAAGCAGAATTGTGGAGATGATGGAAGTTCAATGATTGTCAGTGGTGGGTTGAATAATTGGCGCTTATGGGAAGTTTAGGGTAGTGGAGATATACCTTGTGTGATATTATAATGATGGGTACATGTCATTATACATTTGCCCAAATCCACAGAATACACCAACCCAAGAATGAACCCTAATGTAAGCTTTGGGCTTTGTGTGATGGTCAGGTATCACTGCTGGAAGTTCATCAGTGGTAACACATTGGTTAAAGTCAATTAAGACACTTGCTCCTTGGAAGGAAAGCTAGACAGTGTTTTAAAAAAGCAGAGACATCACTGTGCTGACAGAAGTCTGCATAGTCAAAGCTATGGTTTTTGTAGCAGTCCTGGAGAGATGTGAGAACTGGACCATAAAGAAGGCTGAGCACCGAAGAACTGATAGTTTTGAACTGTGCAGAAGACTGTTGAGAGTCCCTTGGACTGCAAGGAGATCCAACCAGTCCATCCTAAAGGAGATCAGTCCTGGGTGTTCATTGGAAGGACTGATGCTGAAGCTGAAACTCCAACCCTTTGGCCACCTGATGGGAAGAGGTGACTCACTGGAAAAAAGTCACTGATGCTGGGAAAGATGGAACGCAGCAGGAGAAGGGGATGACAGAGGATGAGATGGTTGGATGGCATCACTGACTCCATGGACGTGAGTTTGAGCAAGCTCTGGGTGATAACAAGGACAGGGAAGCCTGGCATGCTGCAGTCCATGGGGTCGCAAAGAGCTGGACACGACTGATCAACTAAGTAGTTCTTTGCTTTCTCTCTTTCCCTCGAGAAACTCGTCCTGAGATTCTGTCTGCCTCTCTGCTTTTGTCCGCCTGCATTCCTTCAGGTCCTCTGCGTGTGCACGCTCGCTGATCTAGTCAATGGGCACGCAAACAGTTTACCCTGAATTAGAGGGTAAAGCAATTACTTTCCTAATCAAATAAAATGAATGGACTCAGGAAACAGACTAGATAATTTCTTGTTAAGAGCAAGCCTCCCTTTGAAAAAGAGCATCGCGTGTCTCCAATTTTGTATGCAAAATGCATCTGTGAATGAGTCTAACACATTTAGTTACTTTCAGAAAGTGACAGGTCATGCTTCTTGAAATAATTCAATTTATCAAGGGTATGGGGGGTGGAGTGTGGGCAAGAATCTTAAATCATCGGAACAAGGGTGTCAAGCATATTCCTTAAAATCTGTTGGAATGTTCAGTTCCTAAGACAACATATTCTTGTGTCCTTGGAAAGAGACATGGAGGTTTAAAGTGATTCATTCTGGCAGTTTTAGCATTGTTTACCCCCCAGTGCTAAGATCAGTTTTTCATCCTTTGTATCAGCTGAACTGACTTTCTCCTGCAAATATTGAATGCTCCTCAACAAGCCTTTCACAGTGAAATAATAATTCCTATAAATCCTCTTCTCTAAGAAGGCACTGGGATTTAAGACTCCTTCAATATAAGATTTCTGGGCCATCTCCACTCATCTCTGCTTTAGAGATGAGTTTCTAAAGAGGAACCAGGCAGTGCATCCCTTGCCGTTGGATGGCAGTTAGCTTGTTCTGTGCTGGGCTCCAAAAGGGAAGATTTTTATTTATGTTGTTTTGGTTAGTCGCTCAGTGGTGTCCGACTCTTCTGCGAACCCCATGGACTGTAGCCCACCAGGCTTCTCTGTCCATGGGATTTCCCCAGTCAAGAATACTGAAGCGGGTTGCCATTTCTCTCTCCAGGGGATCTTCCCGAACCAGGGATGGAACCTGAGTCTCCTGCTTTGGCAAGTGGGTGTGTTTCCCTCTGAGCCATCAGTGAAGTCTGCAGATTTTTATCCTGACGAATAAACACAACTCAGTCTAATCTGCAGACCACTGAAGTGGTGTGTGTTAATCAGTGCAGAGAGCCACTTGAACTATTTTCCATACGATATTCACAGGTGAAAGGTTTTCATCAATAGTGCCTTGGAATATTTTCTTGGAATATTTTCTCTCCGGATGTCACGTAGAGAGAATCAGAGCTCAGTGAGAAGACCCACTTCTAAAGGCACACGTGGGTGGGAGGTAATACTTCACTGCCGCAGCGAACATTCTGATGCTTTCTTTGGAATTTATGTTTCATTTGCGGGTGAGGAAATGCCTCTTTAACTATATTTAAATGGAGGCTGCATGAATATTTAAAATGATGGTAGCAGCCAAAGGAACATTTTCCTCATGAAATGAGCAACACAGAAATTCTCCCCACGACTTTCTCTGCAGGGTTTCAAAGCTCTAAGCCCCTTCTCTGGAAACACTGGTATTCAATACTCTAATTGTAAAAATAAATAGATGGGGAATAAATAGCCTAATGCTAGTTTGCTATACTGCTGCATTAAAGAGACGATTAAACAGACCCTCAAAATACGGAACGCTATCACCAAATTTAGTATAAAGACCATGATGATGCCTGGCCTGTTTCTGGACCTTTTCAAGTACTGAATCCTCACACCCCCATGCAAACAGACTGCAGCAATTATCTCTGCTTTGTATATAAGGGAACTGAACCACTGTTGCGGCTCAGTCACTCAGTCGTGTCTGACTCTTTGCAAGCCCATAGGCTGCAGCCCACCAGGCTTCCCCATCCTTCACCATCTCCCAGAGTTTGCTCAAACTCGTGTCCATGGAGTTGGTGATGCCATCCAACCATCTCATCCTCTATCATCCCCTTCTCTTCTTGCCTTCAATCTTTCCCAGCATCAGAGTCTTTCCCAATGAGTCAGTTCTTCACATCAGGTGGCCAAAGGATTGGAGTTTCAGCTTCAGCATCAGTCTTCCCAATAAATACTTAGGGTTGATTTCCTTTAGGATGGACTGGTTTGATCTCCTTTCTGTCCAAAGATTCTCAAGAGTCTTCTCCAGCACCACAGTTCAAAAGCATCAGTTCTCTGGCGCTCAGCCTTCCTTATGGGCCAACTCTCACATCTGTGCGTGACTACTGGAAAACCATAGCTTTGACGAGTCAGATCTTTGTTGGCAAAGTGATGAATCTGCTTTTTAATACGCTGTCCAGGTGTTGTCTAAATTGAAGCATAGCGGTGTAAAATGGTTGCTTGGAGTTCAGACATAAGTAAGGCAAGGAGATGGGTTATGTACCCAGGCGTGTTTAGTGGCTGTGAATTCCTGACCTTACCCCAAAGGGTAAAGCATGACAATATCGGATTCAGTAAAAATACTTGTAGTGAACATTGAATAAGCACCTGCTGTATACAAAAACACAGGGAAATGAACCACAGGGTGGTATGGGATAGCACAGGGAAACTATATTCAACATTCTGTGATAAACCACAATGGAAATGAATATAAAAAACATATCTATGTGTACAACTGAGCCACTTCCCTCTACAGCAGAAATTGATGCAGCATTATAAATCAACGAAACATCAATAAAAAATTAACAAACAGAGGAAAAAACTGCACCTCTATGGACAAGACATGACCCCTCTGAAAACTTGTCATGCATGGGAGAGAGAAATGAAATGAAATAACTGTAGAATGAAATTTTGGTAAAATAAGGGGGGAAAAACATGCAATTGAAGGAATACACTAAATTCTCTAAGGATTACCTCTATTTATTTGTGTGTATGTCTCTGTTTTAAATGAGAACATCATAATAATATTGTGTCTATAAGATCAATGAAATTTTTATATTACTATTTCACTGAATATAAAGTTTCATTACTAAGGGCTCCTTAAATTCATAGGTGACAAATCTTTCTTATCCCAATTTACAACTGTTATCACTCGAGTTAAGATATGGGATTAATGCTATTCCAAAAAAATAAGAACAAACACGCCTCTCTAGAATTGACCAGCATTTCTCTTGGGCGTTTTTCTGAATTTTATACAGCTGCCAATCAAGTCTACTTAAGGGATATTTTAACATAAAAAAATAAGACTTAGAGTCGGACGATAGGGAAACATACTTTAATAAAAACATTACTGGACTGCAGTTTTACCAGTCTGCAAACGGAAATCATGCTATCTTACCACTTAGCTATCAGGATGCCTACCATGAAGGGAAGTGTCCCTGCTAATTATAGGGAGCAAAATTGACACATAAAATTAACCATCACACCGAGGACAGAGCTTTTATGTCACACACCTGTGTGCCTCTTCAAGAGTAGTCTAAACATGGAAAAAAAAAAAGCAAGTGGCCAGCCAGTGTTTGCTAAAGCAGTTGAACACGTTTCAACACCCTTCAAAAAGTTTGTCTCTGACGTCTGGAGGTTTTTCTTCAACATGAATGCACAGCATCTGTCTCACTCTAAAACTTAATATAGTGCAGCTGCACATCACTTTGGGCTTCCCCAGTGGCTCCATGGTAAAGAATTTGCCTGCGATGCAGGAGGCACTGGAAACACAGGTTTGATCCCTGGGTCGGGAACAGCCCCTGGAGGAGGAAACACCAACCCACTTGGGTATTCTTGCCTGGAGCATCCCATGGACAGAGGAGCCTGGTGGGCTACAGTCCATGGGGTTTCAGAGATTCAAACATGACGTGACAGAGCACACACACACACACACACACACACATCACTTAAACTCCCATTCCTCGCTTGTTTGCCAGTTTCAACTCATGCGTCCGTTTTACTGGCAATGTCCTGAAGACAGAAGTGAGAGCCGTGACTTTCACATCAGGTAAGGGAGTGCGGGGAAAGGCGTGGTACACAGCACAGCCTGCACAGACGCTCCTGCTGCTGATGGCAATAATGTGTGCTCAGTCGCTCCAGTCGTGTCTGACTCTGTGCAACTCCATGGACTGCAGCCCGCCAGGCTCCTCTGTCCATGGGATTCTCCAGGCAAGAATACTGGAATGGGTTGCCATGTCCTTCTCCAGGGGCTCTTCCTGACCCAGGGATAGAACCCACATATCTTGCATTTCCTGCATTGGCTTGAGGGTCAAATAGAAAAAGCAACCTAATCATCCATATTTACATCTGACAATCACATATAAGGGAGATTGTTAACTCTGAAGTTTGACAAACATCTCACAGTGGAGGCCTCTGTACTGTAAAATATCAATAGACAGTATTTGTATTAGTCCTTCCTTTTCATCATTAGTCAGGAACTGAGTTAGAGACCTAGGTTGTCCTGCAATAACGGAGCTAAAATATAGATATGATAATGCAAACTGACTCCCTGCTTCTACGATGTCATTAAGTCTTGTAGCTACATATTTAACCACTAATTAGTACCAGAAGTTCAACGGTTACACAATGGCAAGCTTCTGCCTCTATTGCTCCTGGCTTTTTAAACACAGACTTAAAGGCAGAAATCTGTAGGGTGGATATGCTAAAGCTGAAAGTCCAGTACTTTGGCCACCTCATGCGAAGAGTTGACTCATTGGAAAAGACTCTGATGCTGGGAGGGATTGGGGGCAGGAGGAGAAGGGGACGGCAGAGGATGAGATGGCTGCATGGCATCACTGACTCGACGGACGTGAGTCTGAGTGAACTCCGGGAGTTGGTGATGGACAGGGAGGCCTGGCGTGCTGCGATTCATGGGGTCGCAAAGAGTCGGACACGACTGAGCGACTGATCTGATCTGATCTGATCTGATATGCACCAAAGGATCTAATTTCTTGTTCAGTCACTAAGTCCTATGTGACTCTTTGCGACCCCATGGACTGCAGCGCATCAGGCTTCCCTGTCCTTCACCATCTCCAGGAGTTTCCTCAGATTCACATCCATTGAGTCGATGATGCCGTCCAGCCATCAATAGTAGGTCAAAAAGATTAATTTAAATGTCATTAGAAGCAAACATTATTAGAGTTAATATCCTTAACAATCATGGGATAATTTGAAGAAAAGGAATTCGATCTTACCTGCTCATTAGAGATTAAAAAAAAAAAAAAAACACGAATGAGTATGTGTACAGATTTGTGACCCACTTAAATAGCCCTGTTACAGATTTATAGAAGATAATTATTTAAGGAAAAAAAACCAAACAAGGTTAAGTGTGAATCTTGAAAACAGCATTGTAGATAGACGCTTTACCGTCTGAGCCAACAGGAAGTCCATATAATTACTAGCTCTTCAAGAGTTGGACACGACTGAGCGACTGATCTGATCTGATTCTGAAAAAAATGTACAGTCTCTGCAAATAAAGCCCCATGTTATTCGTGCTCTGTTTTTAGTCCTCATATCGGCTCTTGGTACAGGGTAATAATGACTTCTCAATCGCTGAAGTCTGACTTGGTTTATTTTTTGCCCCCTCATGTACTTCTGATCTATCTTTTCCAGTTTCCTCACTTTCTGTTCTGGAGAAGGAAATGACAACCCACTCCGGTTTTCTTGTCTGGGAAATCGCATGGACAGAGGAGCCTGGCGAGCTACAGTCCACAGGGTTGCAGAGGGTTGGACACGACTGAGCAACTGAGCACACAGGCTTTCTAGTCCATCTGTAAGCTGCAAGGACCCTTCACAGAAGAAAGGCTGCAGCTTCTATGAACACAGACAGATGCCTCATCCCAGCATATAAGGTCTCTTCAATGAGAAAAAAACCTTTTCTTCTGCTTTCTAAAGGAAATGAAAAGCCTTCTGGAAAACTCCATGGAAAAGGCAGTGACTGAAGGCTTCTGGTATACAACTGAAACAGGAGATTTCAGAAATGATCCAATCTATGTATCTGCAGCATGCTTTGGGGATCACTCAGAAATAATACCATGCTCTACATCGGATAGCAGTTGGGCATCCCTGATCATTCACTGGGTAAAGAATCCGCCCGCAATGCAGGAGACCCAGGTTCAATCCCTGGGTTGGGAAGATCCCCCGGAGAAGGAAATGGCAACCCGCTCCAGTATTCTTGCCTGGAGAATCCCATGGACAGAGGAGCCTGGCGGGCTACAGTCCATGGGGTCACAAAGAATGGGACATGACTGAAGAGCTAACACACTTTCTGAACTTATGAGGCACTGCAATTTGAAAGCAAATTTAGGTATTCCTGTCATGTGTACAATTATAAAAAGCAGAAATGATAAACTTTTGAAATATGTGATATTAGACCTTGATTTCAGCTAACTCTTATTATCTAGTATCTCAGATGGTCTGATTAAAGTCGTGATAATGGTTCTTAGCATACAGTGACAAACACATTCAAGTCGTGTTTGAATGGCTGAAAAATAAATCTGTGTTCTCTAAGAGTGAAAACGCAGTTGGTCTGAATGCACTGCTCCTCGGGTGTTTGATGGAATACTCTAAGCAAATGAATTACTCCTAGGGTGAGCTTTCCAAGAAAAATTGCGACTTTTTTTTTGTGGCCAGTGCATGGCTGGGTGTCTGTGGCTTCTCCAGTTCTCTGTGTGAGAAAATTATACTGTGGTATAAAAGCTAATTTTGGAATCTTTCAGGAAAGAGACACTGAGATATTAAAGATATTAATAAACATAACCCAGAAAAGACTGCTCGTTTGCAATGCATGGACTCCCAAAGCAAATATCACGGTCTTTAAAATGAGATTGACTGTCTCGCCGTGGGCACAATTTTCTATAACCTGACACTCTGCAAATACAACTCAGGATTAAGGTTTCTTTTCTTATGATTTTTTACAAAACACTGCAACCTTGTCAGTTAGATTGAGATAACAAGGGCTGAAACTCAGTCCTTGAAATACCCCGTGATGTTCATTTACTAGAGAAATTAATGCTATTTAAATGTGTCGAATCTCAGTGGATGATGATCACTGCAAACCTCCAACCAGACATGAAGTCATTATCTGCATTCGCACAGTATATTTTATCTCATAAAGGAGTTCAGTTCAGTTCAGTGGCTCAGCTGTGTCCGACCCTTTGCGAAGCCATGGACTGCAGCACGCCAGGCCTCCTTGTCCATCACCAACTCCCGGAGTTTGCTCAAACTCATGTCCATTGAGTCACTGATGCCATCCAACCATCTCATCCTCTGTTGTCCTATCCTTCTCTGAGATCATAATCTGATGGCAAAGGTCTGAATCCAGGTAGTAAGATACACATGAGCTATAAGGTACGTGACTTCATATAGTCAACAGATATTACACATCTTTAAGTTACTGACAGATTAGGTGTATAGGTTATATTATGGCATATTCTGCGTCAACACAGAAGTCAATTGGTGCCCATGTAACTAATTATTAAGTCTACGGCTAGTGTTTCGGCTACTGTTCACAAACGCTTCCGAGGAAACCATCTGAACGCTGAACTCTGGAAAATGCCAACAAGAACTGCAACGGTGGTTGGTTCCTAAATTATTATGTTTGCCACACTTGTGGCATTCCTAAAGATATCACCCACTCAGAACGGATGGTCTATTTAACAAGGCCGTTCCCTACCTGCAAAAGTGGAGGGGTGAATGTGATGGAATACACGACATCATTTTTCACTCTCAAATCACGTTTAAAAAAAAAAAAGAATGACAATGGTTTATTATCCACACACCTCAAAACAGCCTAATATGAGCATCACTGTACTAACTGAGAACTTCACAAAGAATGGACCTAAAGAAAACAAATCTCTTGAAACTGACATGACAAGGTTGGTCACACTGATTTCTCTGGTGGGGTGGAGGCAAGATTGCTCTGAGTTTAATCAGCCACTGTTAAAACTTACTCTCTCACAAGCTTGACCAGTCAGTCCTAAAGGAAGTCAACCCTGAGATATCATCTCATGATGAGAACCTGTCACAATGGCTATCATCAAAAGAAAAAAAAGTACAAATAACAAGTGTCAGTGAGGATGCGGAGAAAAGGGAACCCTTGTGCACTACTGAAGGGAATGTAACTTGGTGCAAACACGGTGGAGAAGAATAGAGGTTTCTCAGAAAACTAAAACCGGAAGTACTACCCGTTCAGTTCAGATCAGTTCAGTCGCTCAGTCGTGTCCCACTCTTCGAGACCCCATGAATCGCAGCACGCCAGGCCTCCCTGTCCATCACCAACTCCCGGAGTTCACTGAGACTCACGTCCATCCAGTCAGCAATGCCATCCAGCCATCTCATCCTCTGTGGTCCCCTTCTCCTCCTGCCCCCAATCCCTCCCAGCATCAGAAGTACCATATGACCCAGCAAATCCACTCTTTGGGGCCTATATCTAGAAAAAAATAAAAACAATCATTCTAAAAGATGTATACACCCCAAAGTTCATAGCAGCACTGTTCACAATAGCCAAGATATGGAAGAACCTACGTGTCCATCAACAGATAAATGATTAAGGAAGATGTCATATATATATATAAATATAGACATAACAATATACATACAACAGAATACTCTTCAGCCATAAACAGACTGAAAATCTGCCGTCTGAGGCTACACGGATAGATTTGGAGGCCATTATGCTAAGTGAAATTCGTCAGACAGACAAAGAGAAATATTTTGTAGTAAGTGTGGAATCTAAAAAAGACGACAAACCCAGTGCATATAAATGTAACATATGCATCATACTGCAGGCAATGAAGATTGCAATAAATACGTCTAAAAACAATACACAGACCTTAATTTTAAAATGTTTTATTGCTAAGAAATGTCATCGACCTGAGCCTTCACAGACTCGCAACAGGAATGTCACAGATGACAGATCACAAGTATCATCACAGTGACAGAGTTTGAGATATTGCAAGAATATGTTCCTTATATGTGTATTGGTCTTTCAGTCTGACTCTTTGGGACCCCATAGACTATAGCCCACCAGGCTCCTCTGTCCATGGGATTCTCTAGGCAAGAATACTGGAGCGGGTTGTCATTCCCTTCTCCGGGGGATCTTCCTGACCCAGGGATCAAACCCGCATAAGAGATAGAAAGTTTTAGGTATAAAATAAGCTACAAGGATGTATTGTACAGCACAGGAAAGGAGACATAGCCAATATGTTATAATAACTTTAGATGGAGTGCAACTTTTAAAAATTAGGAATCATCATATTGTAGAACTGTAATTTAGGTAAAATTGCATAGCGACTACATGCAAAATCATTGTGGGGAAAAAAAGGAAATAGGACAATGAAACTTTGAGATAGAGGGGCAGGCTCAAAATCCATGTCTTCTTTTAAGCCTTCCTTTGAACTTCTACTTGCTTCCCTAAAACCTACTCTTTTGCCTCCCTCCACACCCCAGGGGTATCCCTCTCCAGCACGCAGCCCCTGCTATGCTCTGCTTATGCCATTTTTTAGTGTGTCTTTTGCTTTCTCAAAGAGGGTGAGTCAACCTGAAGAGAAGATAATATCACATTTCACTCTTTTTCTGCTATATAGCATCCTCTGTCCTCTGTCTGTAAGTCTGTTCTGAGGTCAGTAAGTGGCTTTTCCTTGCCCTACACATGGCCAGTTACGACCATTACCAACTCATAATTTCAGGAAAGAAGACACAGTTCACTAACAAAAATACCACCAAAAATTCTACAAAATTGTTGGGATGGGAGGCATGTTAAAACATGTGTTTACACCATATAAGTGTGCTTTTTTACTACCATATACAAAACAGATAACTAATAAGGACCTTTTTTTTTTTTTTAAGTGTAACAGTTGGTTTAAAACTCAACATTCACAAAAAATGAAGATCATGGCATCCGGTCCCATCACTTCATGGGAAAAAGATGGGGAAACAATGGAAAGAGTAGCAGACTTTATTTTCTTGGGCTCCAAAATCCCTGCAGATGGTGACTGCAGCCATGAAATTAAAAGATACTTGCTCCTTGGAAGAAAAGCTATGACAAACCTAGACAGCATATTAAAAAGCAGAGACATTA
>NW_011489134.1:35893-45195 GCF_000754665.1 Bison bison bison
ATGCTTTTGAGCTGTGGTGTTAGAGAAGACTCTGGAGAGTCCCTTGGACTGCAAGGAGATCCAACCAGTCCATCCTAAAGGAGATCAGTCCTGGATGTTCATTGGAAGGACTGATGATGAAGATGAAACTCCACATTTTGGCCACTTGGTGTGAAGAGCTGACTCACTGGAAAAGACCCTGATGCTGGGAAAAATGGAAGGCAGGAGGAGAAGGGGACGACAGAGGATGAGATGGTTGGATGGCGTCACCGACATGATGGACATGAGTTTGAATAAACTCCAGGAGTTGGTGGAGGACAGGGAGGCCTGGCGTGTGCAGTGAGTGGGGTTGCAAAGAGTAGGACACGACTGAGCCACTGAACAACAACAAGAAGGACCTGCTCAGTAGCACATGGAACTCTACTCAATACTCTCTAATGGCCTACGTGGGAATAGAATCTAAAAAAGAGTGGTCGTATGTATAACGGACTCACTTTGCTATATAGCAGAAACTAACATAACATTGTAAAGCAATTCTACTCCAATAAAATTTTTAAAAAAAGAACTAGATGATCTGCATATTGGAGACCAAAAGCAATATTTTCTGATGGGAAACCGTGAAGCCTTTGTAAATATATGTGGAATTTAGTGTCCTTGGAAATGCATGTGGCCCCTGAAAGTTTGGGAGGAGTAGAGACAGTACACTAGGAAATGTCACCTTCGGGTGAGAATTAAATCCAGCCACTTCGAAAAAATGCAGACCATTTCCCCTTTTCCATAATCTGAGAACCAAGCCATATCTGTCCATGAGAAGCTTATCCTGACTCCCTGAGATCACTGCCCAAGAAGTGTGCCTATGTGGTCATATAAAAGCAAATGACCCCTCATAAAGAGGGGAGGCAGTCACAGGTCTAATGTTCCAGGAAGAAGTAAGAATCGTAATTTATGATTTAACCCACAAACACAGAGACCAGGTGGAAATTTACAGAGACCAACACTCTGTAAGGAGTTTCTAAGTTCAGTTTCACGCTTTTGATTTATTTTTTTCCTGTAAATAGCACACGCTGGTGTATATTTTTGTATTCATTCACTATAGCCCTGTGGGATTCCGGGGTGGTTTAGGCAGTAAAAACTCTGCCTGCAATGCAGGAGACCTGGATTTGATCCCTGGGTTGGGAAGATGCCCTGGAGAAGGGAACAGCAACCCACTCCAGTATTCTTGCCTGGAGAATCCCATGGACAGAGGTACAGTCCAGGGGGGTGACAAAGAGTCAGACACGACTGAGTAACAAACACTTTCACACTTTTATTAGAGCCCTGTAATGGAACATTTTTCCTAAGGCTTTATTTTTTCTAATTTCTCAGTGATCTTATACAAACTTGTGTAAGACTCTGCCTTTGAGGTTATTATTTGAAACCATAAGAAGGTGGTTTGGGGCTTCATATTAAACAATTTTCCACTGTGGATTGTATTTATAAGCCTTGATCTTTGAAGGTCCTCGAAGATGAGAGATCTTGCTTTCCAATTTCATGTTTCAAGATATTTTCCCTCAACCATCTGATACAGTAGAACTACCAACCCACTCATCAACTGCAATATTCCTTTTTCAAATAGCAAATGATTTTCTTTAAACGTTATTCATGTTTTTAGTGGAAGGGCATTGTTTCTGCAGGTCAGATCCTAGGGCGAGTTTAGTAAGTCTATGATACATAAAGGAAAAAAGAAAACCACGGCCTACAATTAAAAACAATGAAGAAGGGCTTTTCAATGCGAAGCTGAATGCATAATGTTTTCAGAACAGTCCTTGTGAACTTCCACGGCCATCACATTATCGTGGTGAGCTCTGGAAGTGAATAACTGCCTGTGTTATATTAATCACTTCAGTTTAGTCGCTCAGTCATGTCTGACTCTTTTGTGACCCCATGGAGTGTAGCCCAGCAAGCTCCCTTGTCTATGGGATTCTCCAGGCAAGAATACTGAAGTGGGTTGCCTTTTTCTCCTCCAGGGGAATCTTCCTGACCCAGGGATCGAATCTGCCTCTCTTATGTCTCTTGCATTGGCAGGTGGGTTCTTTATTGCTAGCGCCACCTGGGGAGCCCCTAAGTGGGATTAGCATTCTTGAAGAAGAGACCCCAGGGAGCCTCCATCACCCCTTCCACCCTGGGAGGACACAGTGAGAAGACAGCTGTCCATGAACCAGGAAATGGGATCTCACCAGACAGTGTGTCTGTCCTAGCCTTCATCTTGGGCCAACCTCCAGGACTGAGAGAAATACATTTATACTTTTCACGAGCCACCCACTCCATGGTATTTGTTACAGCAGCTGCAAAGGACTGAGACTGAACCTGACACCTTTCCCACGGTCCATCCATAGGTGAAGACCCTCCCTGTAAGGGCTGAAGGTTCTACCTCTGTCTGGATGTGGGACAGACACATGATGGAATATTACTTAGCCGTGAAAAGGAACAAGATGCCAGCGGGCCTAGACATGGTCAGAGAGAGTGAAGTAAGTCAGAAAGAGAAAAATAGGTATCATGTATTAATACGTATGTGTGGACTCTTGAAAAATGATGGAGATGAACATATGGGAAAAGCAGAAATAGAGGCACAGACACAGACAACAAAGGTATGGGCAGCAAGTGGGGGAAACAGATGGGATGAACTGGGAGATTGAGATTGATATATATGCACTGCTTCCCAGGTAGCACCAGTGGTAAAAAGAACCTGCCTGCCAATGCAGGAGACATGAGACTCAGGTTCTATCCATAGATCAGGAAGATCTCCTGGAGAAGGGCATGGCAACCCACTCTACTATTCTTGCTTGGAGAATCTGCACAGACAGGGGGTCCTGGCCAGTTAAGGTCCATGGGGTTGCAAAGAGTCAGACATGACCGGAGCAACTTAATACGCATGCATAAAATAGGTGAGGAAGAATAACCTACTGTGCAGCACAGGGACCTCTAGTCACTGCTCCCTGGGGAACTAAATGGGAAGGAACCCCCCCGCCCCCACGCCGAAAAAGAGAGGATGTATGTATACATGTGACTGAATTGCTTTGCAGTACTGTAGAAAGCAACAACACTGTAAACCAACTATATTCCAATAAAAATTAAAAATAAAAAAAAAAGCAATCGATTTTTGGAGATCAACGCCAGTTGCTCCCCTGGGTTCTATGTATTCCCCAATGGCTTTGATTTGATCTGATTGCAGGAAACAGGCATGAACATACTGCTTCACAGTCTTCTCTCACTCACACACACACAGCCTCGAGGAAACAGCAATAAGATCCCACTTTGTTGACTCTCCTGTCTATGGATCGGGTCTCCCGTGAACACTTGCAAAGTCCCCTCCTTTCACAGACATTTGCCCTGGCTCCTCTTCTTAGCTCACTGGTTCTTCCTCCAGCAGGAGGAAACCCTTTTAAGCAGCATGTCATTTCATGCTGTGGTTCCGTCGCTCAGTCGTGTCTGACTTTTTGTGACCCACAGGCTGCAGCATGCCAGGCTTCCCTGTCCCTCACCATCTCCCAGAGCTTACTCAAACTCACGCCCATCGAGTCGGTGATGCCATCCAACCATCTTATCCTCTGTCATCCCTTCTCCTCCTGCCCTCAATCCCTCCCACCATCTGGGTCTTTTCAAATGAGTCAGCTGTTCGCATCATGTGGCCAAAGGATTGGAGCTTCAGCTTCAGCATTAGTCCTTCCAATGAATATTCATGACTGATCTCCTTTAGGATGGACTGGTTGGATCTCCTTGCAGTCCAAGGGACTCTGAAGAGTCTTCTCCAACACCACAGTTCAAAAGCATCAATTCTCCGGCCTCAGTCTTCTTTACTGTCCAACTCTCATGACTACTGGAAAAACCACAGCTTTGACGAAACAGACCTTTGTTGGCAAAGTGATGCCTCTCCTTTTTAATACGCTGTCTAGGTTTGTCATAGCTTTTCTTTCAAGTAGCAAGCCAATTTTAATTTCATGGCTGCAGTCACCAGTCACAGAGATTTTGGAGCCCAAGAAAATAAATCTGTCAGTTTCCACTCTTTCTCCATATATTTATCATGAAGTGATGGGACCAGATGCCATGATCCTAGTTTTCGAGTGATGTCGTTCACTGGCCAACTCTTGTGATCAGTCCATGATGATAACATCTCCCATGAATGAAGACTTATGCTGGCCACTACACTAAATATTGTGTGTGTTTAATCAGTGTGTTTATCACTGTTTGCTCATGACATCCTTATTGTGGGCATCATTTTTTTTCTTCTTCTCATTTTACAGCTGAATACACTGAATTTGAGAGAGGATAAATGTCTTGCTCAAAAAGACACAGATGAAGAAGAGAGCTGGTATTTGATTTTGTGTTTTGAATGGTCCTGTATTTGCCTCACATACAGTCCCTGATGATTTAAAACCAGTGATATTTTGGGGACTTCCCTGGTGCTCCAGTGGTTAAGAATCTGTCACATAATACGGGGCATACGTGTTTGATTCCTGGTCAGGGAACTGGGTCTCACACACTGTCTCGGGGTAAGCCTGAAAGTTGCAACTAAGATCTGACACAGGCAAATAAGCAAATAAAAAATTTTTTAAAACTGTTGATATTTTGATTAACAAATTGAGCTATTCACTGACAATGAGATTTAGATTATTTTTTTTTAAATATATACCTTTTATGGGCACATTTGTTGCAGCTTTAAGCTAGCTAGTGTACATTTCTGAATAATTCAGAAAAGATTCCAATCAAATTCTGAACACTTTGAGTTCCTTCTCTTCATTGGTTTTAGTCATTATTTGAGCATACTGCTGCAAGCCCTTGAGCATGCACTTCAGTGAAATATTACACATGAACTCACTCAAGCCTCCCATATTGTATAATTTCCAGAAAATGATATTTTCCTCATGTCCATAAATCCAAGTGACGTCTCCTTTGAACTTTACTAGTTCATTCTTAATTGATCATTTTGAGTTAACAAATTCATTGTTTGAAAACAGTGGATTGTTCAGTAATGTTCAAAACATTCTCAACTCATCTTTATGAAGCAATGATGCTGGTTTTATCTTTAGGACAAAAATAGCTAGGCGTCCATGGCAACTGTACGCCGCCTCTTAGATGAGATTCCGAATGTTTATTTATGTGCAAGAGAAAATCATGTTATGTTTATTTTTTCATTTTACTTCGAATTTGTCTTTTAACTAGTCACCATTTGATATGTGATCCACATAGCCTCATTCTTCTCACACAGGCATGCAATATTAATATGACTATGACTACAAAAAATGTATGATACTCTACAACAGATTTTGTATTTTCTAGTTATGGTATTTCAATAAAAATTTTTACTATACTAGGCTGACGTCAACTGTCAATTGGACATGCTATTGCACTATTCTGTAGAAACTTACACTGTTTTTTTATTTTTAACTTTTCCTTGCTGCTGCTGCTGCTAAGTCACTTCAGTTGTGTCTGACTCTGCAACCCCATAGACGGCAGCCCACCGGGCTCCCCTGTCCCTGGGATTCTCCAGGCAAGAACACTGGAGTAGGTTGCCATTTCCTTCTCCAATGCATGAAAGTGAAAAGTGAAAGTGAAGTCGCTTAGTCGTGCCTGACTCTTAGCGACCCCATGGACTGCAGCCTACCAGGCTCCTCCATCCATGGGATTTTCCAGGCAAGAGTACTGGAGTGGGGTGCCATTGCCTTCTCTGAACATTTCCTTAGCAGTTTTTTATGTTATGAAATTAGACACTGGTAATACTTTGTGCAGCCATGAATTTAGAAGATGCTTACTTCTCGAAAGGAAGGCCATGACCAACCTGGACAGTCTGTTAAAAAGCAGAGACATCACTTTGCTGACAAACGTCTGTGTAGTCAAAGCTACAGTTTTTCTAGTAGTCATGTATGGATGTGAGAGTTGGACCATAAAGAACACTAGACATCGAAGAACTGATGCTTTCTAATTATGGTGCTGGGGAAGACTCTTGAGAATTCCTTGGACAGCAAGGATGTCAAACCAGTCCATCCTAAGGAACATCAACCCTGAATACTCATCGGAAGGACTGATGCTGAAGCTGGAAGTTCCAATATTTTATCCACCTGATGAGAAGAACTGAGTCATTGGAAAAGACCCTGATGCTGGGAAAGATTGAAGGCAGGAGGAGAAGGGGACGAGAGAGGATGAGATGGTTGGATGGCATCAGCAACTCGATGGACATGAACTTGGGCAAACTCCAGGAGTTGGTGATGGACAGGGAGGCCTGGCGTGCTGCAGTCCATGGGGTCCCAAAGGAGTTGGACACGATTAAGGGACTGAACAACAGCAACAAATGCTTTTGATGGACTCCATTTAACTTTACTCACCGAAGAATGCATCTGCCTATAAACTTAATCTCTTTGAAGACGGAGCGACTGAACCACCACAACAACACAGAGGAGACACTTGATCACGTCTTTACTTCTCTGTGCGTTAGGAGAAAGTCATCAGGTCCCACATACACTGAGGAAAGAATTACCGGAGGACATGAATACCAAGGAGGTGGGTCTCACAGAACTCTTCCAGAAGCAGCCCACAGACCTGCCTTCTGGACTGACCAGAGTCCTCCAACAGGGAGTCAAAGGGAAACACTCGGCACAGCGCTGGGTAAATAGGAACCAGTGAGTTAAGACTCTGTAAAGCACACATACTTTGCATCCTTTGAGTTCTTTCTCAGAGCTTCGGACTGGGTCCTAATGTAAGTTACGGTAAATCCCCTATGTAAGAATGCCTTCTATTCCAAGAATGTGTTCCTAAGTCCAATTTGTAAATTTAGCATAGCTAGCTTAGGTACTGGGAGAAGGCAATGGCACCTCACTCCAGTATTCTTGCCTGGAAAATCTCATGGACGGAGGAGCCTGGTGGGCTGCAGTCCATGGGCCCGCTAAGAGTCGGACACCACTGAGCGACTTCACTTTCATGCATTGGAGAAGGAAATGGCAACCCACGCCAGTGTTCTTGCCTGGAGAATCCCAGGGACGGGGGAGCCTGGTGGGCTGCCATCTATGGGGTCGCACAGAGTCAGACACAACTGAAGCGACTTAGCAGCAGCAGCTTAGGTACTGAACTAACACAGTTGCCTACACAGTACTGTACTCTGAAAGGTTTATAATATTTTTCACACAAATACACAAGAAACAAACAGGTACTAAACATTTAATCTTACAGTACAGCACCTTAAAAAATACTGTATGGTACCAGCTCGGGCTTCCCAAGTTGCCCAGTGGTAAACACACCCCCTGCTAACGTAGGAGATGTGGGTTTGATGCCTGGGTCAGGAAGACCCCCTGGAGGAGGGCATGGCGATGCACTCCAGTTTTCTTGCCTGGAGAATCCCATGGACAGAGGAGCCTGGTGGGCCAAGGTCCATAGGGTCTCAAAGAGTCAGACACGACTGAGCGACTGAGCACGCACAGAAACCAGCTATGTCACTGCAGCTTTTATGCTTGACATCCTGCTAGGCTTGAAATAAAGGCACTCTACACATTGTGTGTGTGTGTTACTTGCTCAGTCGTGCCCGACTCTTTGTGACTCCATGGATTGCAGCCCATCAGGCTCCTCTGTCCATGGGATTTTCCAGGCAAGGATACTGGAGTGGGGTGCCATGTCCTTCTTCGACTCTACACGTTACTGTGCAGTAAAGCACAGAAGAGCACTGTCACTTGTACGAGGAGGCACACGGAGGACAGTGCACAGCTGACACGTGAACTAACATCTGCAACTGGACATGTGAGCAAACGCACGTTCACACCCTTTGAAGGTTTGCAGCTGGAAGGTTTGCATATAGGGGGCTCCCCTGGCGGCTCAGCTGGTAAACAATCTGCCTGCATGCCAGAGACATGGGCTCAATCCCTGGGTTGGGACGATCCCCCTGGAGAAGGGAAAGGCTACCCACTCCAGTATTCTGGCCTGGAGAATTCCAGGGACTGTAGAGGATGAGATGGTTGGGTGGCATCACCAACTCAATGGACATGGGTTTGGGTGGACTCCGGGAGTTGGTGATAGACAGGGAAGCCTGGTGTGCTGCGGTTCATGGGGTCGCAAAGAGTCAGACACAACTGAGCGACTGAACTGAACTGAACTGATAAGCTATAGAGCACTTACTGTGTAAGAAAATATATTGGGAAATCATTCACAATAATTACTTTATCCCCTCAAATGAAATGATACTCATCACAGCAAATAGATTTTCTTACACATATTTGTAAAGTGTTGGCACTGAACACTTACAAAAAGAAATAAACTCAAAAATGTGTTTTCTGCCTGTTTAGTTCACAGGAATGATAAATCCATACCAAACCTTGAGATAAATTCCGATAGTGGATGATAGACAAGCATATCTACTATACACCTGTTTCCTGCATGTCATTGTAAATTGGACTCATCATTAGGTCTTTAATAAGGTGATAAAAAGTACATGGTCACGGTAGAGAATATTGAAACAGTTAATGAAGCAAGCACAAGTCTGCAACATCGAGAAAAACATTTCTGGCACTTTTTTTAAAAACAGCTTTATAGACCTGTGATTCCCATACCATACAATTCACCAGCGTAAAGCATAAAACGAAAGGTTTTACTGGTTTTCGGTGTATTCGTAGACTTGTACCACCATTATCACAATCAACTTTAGTCAACTGACGTTTTAACACTCAATCCCTCAAGTCATTTTGTCTAAGCATTAACATACAATTTTATAATCTGAATTTAAACTTACTAGGTAGAAACCAGTCCCCATATTCATAAATATTCCTGGGGTGCATGCATTTTAATAGTAATACAGTCACTGAAAAAAAATCTTACTTCTCATGATGGCTTACTTTCTACTTTCTTGAGTAATGGATTTAGTCAGTTCATCTTCGCAATAACCTCACGAAGTGCTTCCTATCCTTTACAGAGAAGCGAGGATCACAGAAAAGGTTAAGATTCTTGCCTGCTGTTGTCAGTGTGGTAAGTAGATGAGTAATGTTCTCATTGAAATGGCCTGACTCCACATTCTCCATGTGGGTACACGGTCATGTGGGTGTCCGAGGCCCTGGTGTTGAAATTTTATTGGTTTCCAATTCAGAGTTCTTCTAACTGTATCACTTAAAGGTGCATTAAAAACATATGCACAAAAATAAGCAACTTATGGCAGAAAGTGAAGAGGAACTCAAAAGCCTCTTGATGAAAGTGCAAGTGGAGAGTGAAAAAGTTGGCTTAAAGCTCAACATTCAGAAAACGAAGATCATGGCATCTGGTCCCATCACTTCATGGGAAATAGATGGGGAAACAGTGGAAACAGTGTCAGACCT
>NW_011489134.1:46760-49325 GCF_000754665.1 Bison bison bison
CCCAGGGATCAAACCCAGGTCTCCCACATTGCAGGCAGATTCTTTTCCAGCTGAGCCACAAGGGAAGCCCAAGAATACTGCAGTGGGTAGCCTATCCCTTCTCCAGCGGATCTTCCTGACCCAGGAATCAACCCGGGGTCTCCTGCATGGCAGATGGATTCTTTACCGACTGAGCTATCAACACCTCATGCATATTGTAAATGTAGATGGTGAGCAGTAGGGAGGCCTGGTGTGCTGCCATCCATGGGGTCACAAGGAGCTGGACATGACTGGGCGATTCAACAAGAACAAATACGTGCACATGTGACCACTTAAAAATAGACACAGTTAACTAGGGTTTGTGTGTCTGTGTGTCTGTCTGATGAATACGTATTGACAAAATAACCATAGAAGGCAAACAGGTTACCTTATGCACATTTAATCCCCCTTTGAAATGCCACCAAGATTTTTATTTCCATATGCATCTCTTTTTTTAAAGATTTTTTTGATGTCTTTATTGAATAAGCTACATCATCACTTCCATTTTCTGTTTCTTTTTTTCTTTTTTTTGCCCACAGGGCATGTGGGATCTTAGTTCCTGGGCCACAGTTTAAACTCACATACCCTGCATTGGAAGGCAGGTCTTAAGCACCTGACCACCAGGGAAGTTCCTCCACAGCTGTGTCTTCTCCACATGGTTCATATACCCCAGCGGAGGATGAATCTACTCACACCATGGCTGTGGGTTATCTCAGCTTGAACCAATCAGCATGTGGTGGTCACATGATCCAAATGGTCCAATCACAGCTAATCTTGTAACTCCACCTTCTCATGTAGGAGCACTGCCTCTCTCCTATGGGAACAGTAGTGTTTGGCTGATGGCTGGAATGTGGCAGCCATTCTGACACTGTGAAGCACAGCCACCTGAGAATGAAGCTAACCCTCAGAATCAGACCAAGCCACACGGATCTCAACAAACATGGGATGGGAGTTTCTGGTTAAGGCAGCCTTGAAAATGGTGCACATATCTGAATTCAAGCTCTGTGAACCAATATATACCATTCTTTTCAGAGTCAGTTTGAGTATGTTTTCAATATATTATGCCATCCAAAGTAATCTACACTGAAGAATTAAGTTTGAAGGAGCTGTGTGCCACATGTCTAAAATGCTGGGTGAGCTCAGGCATTGAAAAAGATAGAGAGAGAGGAGAACTCTCCTATAGTAGGCTGGGAAATTGACTGGCACTAATATGTAGCTTGGAAATGTTGATGGATATTAATATTTATTAATTAATAAAAGTAAATATTAATTAACTAATATGAGGGCAGGATACTACAGACTAATATATAGCTGGGAAAGATTGAAGGCAGGAGGAGAAGGGGACGACAGGATGAGATGGTTGGATGGCATCACTGACTCAGTGGACATGGGTTTGAGCAAGCTCTGGAGTGATGGATAGGGAAGCCTGGCATGCTGCAGTCCAGGGGTCGCAAAGAGTCGGACACGACTGAGCGACTGAACTGAATATGTAGCTTCAAAACACTGGTTAAATAGCCACCAATGATTTCTTGGGACTCAGATTCAGTGCCCATCAAGGCTTAGGGGAGCTGGGAGGAAATGTTTAGGGGTTCTGGAGTGAATTAGCTACTTCCTCAAGGTCTCAGTAATGTCTCAGGCAGGAAGCAAGAGATAAGGTTATACTGAAATAGGGCCTTGTGAAATCAGACTGGGGGAAGTACAGCTTTTGTAAGAGAGATATTGAAGCTTGCAAAACAGAATTCAGTGTATCTTGAAAAAGCCAAAATCCCTTTGAGCCCCAAGTTCCCGTTTGTGTAAGAGATCCCCAACTCAACCACTCCCTTAGTCTTCCCCCATCTCCTTCACGTCAGAAAAGGGTAACTCCATTCTCAACAGGGTGAGATCACAAATTCATGGAATCGCCTTTACCTCCTTTCTTTCTTGCACATTCTTCAATCAAAGTCAAAATTCCATATACACAGTGAAATAATGTGCTGTGCTTTGTACTAAGTCGCTTCAGTTGTGTCTGATTCTTTGTGGCCCTGTGGACTGTAGCCCGCCAGGCTCCTCTGACCATGGGCGTTCTCCAGGCAAGAATACTGGAGTGGGTTGCCATTTCAATGAAATACTACTCGGACCTTAAAAAGGATGAGATAATCCCATTGGTAGCGCCATGAGTGGACCTAGAGATTGTCATACTAAGTGAAATCAGAGAAGAGGGATATAGTGTGACATCCCGTGTATGTGGAATCTAAAAAGAAATGGCACAAATGAGCTCATTTACAAAATAGAAACAGACTCACAGACTTGGAGGATAAACTTACGGTTACTGGGGAGAAGAATGGGGGGAAGGGATAATTAGGGAGTTTGGGTTCATCTATCTATCTATCTATCTATCTATGTGTTTTCATGAGAGCTCAGTTGGTAAGGAATCCACCTGCAATGCAGGGGACCCCAGTTCGATTCCTGGGTCAGGAAGATCCGCTGGAGAAGGGATAGGCTACCCACTCCAGTATTCTTGGGCTTTGCTTGTGGCTCAGCTGGTAAAGGATCCGCCTGCCATTCGGA
>NW_011489134.1:52778-53169 GCF_000754665.1 Bison bison bison
CGTTCACCCTAGATGTTACAGGAGTAAATGGCAATGTCACCAGCCCCAGATTCTTCCTGAAACGGCGCTCTTTAGCCTTCTTTGGTTCCAAAGACTTAGTTCTTAAATCCCTCAAAGTATCAGAGTTCTACTTTGCTGCTAAGATGTAGGTTGTGGGAGGCTTATCAAGGATCAGTCAGATCACAGTCACCTGCAATGAATAAAGGATTTCATTTGAAGGGAAGCCTTAAGGCTCATTGGAAGGACTGACGCTGAAGCTGAAGCTCCAATCCTTTGGCCACCTGATGCGAAGAGCTGACTCATTGGAAAAGACCCTGATGCTGGGAAAGATTGAGGGCAGGAGAAGAGGACGACAGAGGATGAGATGGTTGGATGGCATCGCTCACTTGAT
>NW_011489135.1:0-678 GCF_000754665.1 Bison bison bison
GCTTTTTGCCATACATTCACATGAATCAGCCATGGGTGTACATGTGTCCCCCATCCTGAACCCCCCTCCCACCTCTCTCCCCATCCCATCCCTCTGGGTCGTCCCAGTGCACCAGCCCTGAGTGCCCTGTTTCATGTATGGTAATATACATGTTTCAATGCTATTCTCTCAAATCATCCCCTCCCTCGCCTTCTCCCACAGAGTCCAAAAGTCTGTTCTTTATATCTGTGTCTCTTTTGTTGTCTCATATATAGGGTCATCATTACCATCTTTCTAAACTCCATATATGTGTGTTAATATATTGGTGTTTTTCTTTCTGACTTACTTCACTTTATATAATAGGCTCCAGTTTCATCCACTTTATTAGAACTGACTCAAATGCATTCTTTTTAATAGCTGAGTGTATATGTACCATTGTGTATATGTACCACTGCTTTCTTATCCACTCATCTGCTGATGGACATCTAGGTTGCTTCCATGTCCTAGCTATTGTAAATAGTGCTGCGATGAACACTGGGGCACACGTGTCTCTTTCAATTCTGGTTTCCTCGGTGTGTATGCCCAGCAGTGGGATTGCTCAGTCGTGTGGCATTTCTATTTCCAGTTTTTTAAGGCATCTCCACACTGTTCTCCATAGTGGCTGTACTAGTTTGCATTCCCACAAACAGTGTAAGAGGG
>NW_011489135.1:778-1153 GCF_000754665.1 Bison bison bison
GATGACAGCACCCTTATGGCAGAAAGTGAAGAGGAACTCAAAAGCCTCTTGATGAAAGTGAAAGAGGAGAGTGAGAAAGTTGGCTTAAAACTCAAAATTCAGAAAACTAAGATCATGGCATTCTGTTCCATCACTTCATCGCAAATAAACAGCAAAACAATGGAAACTGTGAGAGACTTTATGTTTTTGGACTCCAAAATCAATGCAGATGGTGACTGCAGCCATGAACTTAAAAGAAGCTTGCTCCTTGGAAGAAAAGTTATGACCAACCTAGGCAGCATATTAAAAAGCAGAGACATTACTTTGCCAACAAAGGTCCATCTAGTCAAGGCTATGGTTTTTCCAGTAGTCATGTATGGATGTGAGAGTTGGACT
>NW_011489135.1:3070-3453 GCF_000754665.1 Bison bison bison
TTGATGACTGTGGCTTTGTAGTAGAGCCTGAAGTCAGGCAGGTTGATTCCTCCAGTTCCATTTTTCTTTTTCAAGATTACTTTGGCTATTCGAGGTTTTTTGTATTTCCATACAAATTGTGAAATTATTTGTTCTAGTTCTGTGAAAAATACAGTTGGTAGCTTGATAGGGATTGCACTGAATCTATGATTGCTTTGGGTAGTATACTAATTTTCACAATATTGATTCTTCCAATTTATGAACATGGTATATTTCTCCATCTATTTGTGTCATCTTTGATTTTTTTCATCAGTGTTTTATAGTTTTCTATATAAAGGTCTTTTGTTTCTTTAGGTAGATTTATTCATAAGTATTTTATTCTTTTCATTGCAATGGTGAATGGA
>NW_011489135.1:3553-4875 GCF_000754665.1 Bison bison bison
TTTCAAAAGCTAGATTTTGGTGTAATTGTATTACACCAAAATTTGATTTTGTATTGTTTGTCCATTTTCTATTGTATTGCCTTCTGCTCTTATTTCATTTCTAGCCATCTACTTATTATGGATTTACTTTGCTCTTCTTTTTCTAGCTTCTTAGGTAGAATTTTAAGATAAACTGACATTGGACCATCATCTTTTCTAATATAAATATTTAAAACTATACATTTCTAACTCAACACTGCTTTTAACTGTATCCCACACTTTTAAAATATTTATTTACTTGGCTGCATCCAGTCTTAGTAGTGGCACATGGGATCTTTTTTGCAGCATGTATGAACTTTTGTTGCAGCATGGCATATCTTTCACTGCAGCACATGGGATTTTTCATTGTGTTGTGCAGGTTTCTCTCCAGTTGTACCGTGTGGGCTCTAGAGCATGCAGGTTCAGTATTTGTGGCACGCAGGCTTAGTTGCCCCGTGGCATGTGGAATCTTAGTTCCTCGACCAGAGATTGAACCCAGGTCCTCTGCATTGGAAGGGAGATTCTTAACCAGGGAAGTCCTCCCACAAATTTGATACACTATATTTTTATTTTTATTCATCTCAAAATATTTTCTAATTTCCTTTTTATCTCTGGATTATTTAGATGAGTATTAATTTCCAAATACTTGGTGTTTTTCCAAATATCTCTTGTTTATTTCGAATGTAATTTTGTCATACCAGAAAACACACTCCATATGCTTTCAACCCTTTAAAATATATGGAAACATGTTTTATGGCCCAGAATATGGTCTATCTTGGTGAATGTTCCATGCGTATTTGGAAAGAATGTGTATTATATTGTTGAATGGAATATTCTACAAATGTCAATTAAGTTGGTTGATAGTGTTATCCAAGTTTTTTATACCCTCATTAATTTTTTGTATTCTCCTTCTATCAATTACTGAAAGAAAAATGTTGGAACCAAATCAAGAAAAAAAAGTGAAAAGACAAAAATTCTTTGGAATATACAAATATAAACACTGACTCAAGAACACAGAAAATCTTGACTGGTATCTATTAAAGAAATTAACTTCTTAACTTAAAATCTTCCCATAAAGAAAACTCCAGTCTCAGATTACTTTAGTAGTGAATTTTATTAAATATTTAAAAAAAGAAATAGTACTAATCTTATACAAACTATTTAAGAAATTAAAAGAAGAAATACTTCCCAACTCATTTTATGAGGTCAGCATAATCCTGATGTGAAAGTCAGAAAAAAAAAACAGCAACTAGAGACCAATATCCCTCATGAACATATCTGCAGACATTTCCAACAAAATACTA
>NW_011489135.1:4975-6802 GCF_000754665.1 Bison bison bison
TATACATATAAAAGCAAAACTATCATCATGTGCTAACAACATGGTCATGTTTGTTATTTTAAAAAATCCTGAGATTATCTACAAAAAGCTACAAGCATACTGAATTGAACCGAATGTCTGTGTCACCCACAACACCAAAATTCATACTGAAATCTTAATCCCCAATGTGATAGTATTAGAAGGTGGGACCTTTGGGAGGTGGTCAGGTCATGTGTGTAGAGCCTTGAGGAAGGAGATTAGTGCCCTTATAAAAGAGACCCTAGAAAGCTCCCTAATCCCCTTCTACCATGTGAAGACAGAGCAAACAAGGAAGCAGACCTTCATCAGACACCAAATCTGCCAATGCCTTGATCTTGGATTTCTCAGCCTCTAGAACTGTAAGAAGTAAGAAATTGATTTCTTACATATGTATAGCTGAGTCACTTTGCTGTACAACAGAAATTAACATAACATTAAACCAACTATATATCAATAACATTTAAATATACATACACTATATATATATGGAATAAATTTATTGTTTATAAACCACACAGTCTATGGTATTCTGTTATAGCAGCCCAGACAGACTACGACAGACAGATGTGTAAGTTTAGTAATGTCACAGGAAATGAGGTTAAATATACTAAAATAAATTGTATTTTATATATTTAGAGAGTAGAATTGGAGACCAATATTAATAAGACCAATTTCAGGACTTCCCTGGTGGCACAGTGGTTAAGAATTTGCCTGCCAATGGACGGGACATGGGTTCGATCCCATGTCCAGGAAGATTCCACATGCTGTGAAGCAACTAGGCTCATGTATCATGTACTACAGCTGCTGAGCCTGCACTCTTGAGCCCATAAGCCACAACTACTGAAGCCCATATACCCTAGAGCCCACATGCTGCAACTACTGAAGTCTGCGTGCCAAGAGCCTGTAGAGCCTGTGCTCCATAATGAGAAGCCTGCAGACCAAAACAAATAGTACCTGCTCCTCACAACTAGGAAAAGCTCGTGCAGACAACAAGGACCCAGAGCAGCCAAAAACAATAAATAAAAATTATAAAAACATAGGTATTTTTATAAAAAGACCAGTTGCAATAGCACTGATAAAATATAATATTTGGAATAAATGTAACAAAATATGGACAAGATCACTACTCTTGCAAAGTGTGAATCATTGCTGAGAAAAAATTTTAAAGCTCTAAAGGAAATATCTGTACCATGTTCATGCATCAAAAAAGCTCAACATTGTTAAGATAACAATTCTCCCCAAATATATCTACAGATTTTATGAAAACTCAGTCAAAATTCCACTTGGTTGTTTTGTAGAAAACAAAAAAGATGATTCTAAAAGTTGTATGGAAATACAAAGGATCTAAAGTAACCAAATAAGATTTGAAGAAGAATAAAGTTGATGGACAAAAACTACTGATTTTAAGTCTTACAATAAAGCTTCTGCTCTCAAGACACAGTGGTATTGACATGAAGATAGACATACTTAACAGAAAAGAATAGAAAGCATAGAAATAGACCCACACCATGTATGGCTAATTGATTGTCTAAAATGTGGACAATGTAATTAAATAGGGATAAAATAGGCTTCTCAGCAAATGGTGCTCAAATATTTGGAAATCTACATGGAAAAAGAACTGTTATCTTTACTACAAGCCATATATAAAAATTAACTTGAAAAGGATCATAAACCTAAATACAAAAGCTAAAATTATAAATATTCTGCAAGGAAATACAACAAAAATATTTTCCTAACAACTGTGGCGTAGGCAAAGATTTCTTCAATAAGCCATTAAAAGCACAGTAATTTTAAAAGGAAAATGTATAA
>NW_011489135.1:7706-10132 GCF_000754665.1 Bison bison bison
CTATTTACATAAATCTTTAGGAAGGGCAACACAATGTACAGTGATAGAAAGCAGATCAGTGTGTGCCTTGTGTATGTGACAAAGATAGGAATTAACTTAAGAGAAGTACAAGGGAGATTTTGGAGGTAATAGGTTTTATGGGCTTCCCTGGTGGCTCAGACAATAAAGAATCTGCCTGCAATGAAGAAGATCCGGGTTCAATCCCTGGGTTGGGAAGATCCCCTGGAGAAAGGAATGGCAACCCACTCCAGTGTTCTTGCTTGGAGAATTCCACAGACAGAGGAGTCTGGTGGGCTACAGTCCATGGGGTCTCAGAGTCAGAAACAACTGAGCGACTTACACACACACACACACACACACAGTATGTGTATTCAACACAGAATACTTTGTATCTTGATTGTAATGGTTGTTAATGGGTATATACATTTATCAAAATTCTTCAAACTATATAATTAAGATGGCTCCATTTTAACATAGGTAAATTAGACCTCATTAAAGGTGACTTAAAAAAAATCAGTGTAATTCACCACATTAACTAAACAAAGAAGACAAAAATTAGATAACCATCTCAATAAATGTAGAAAAAGCATTTGATAAAATTCACTACCTATTCATCATAAAAAAATTCTTAACCACCTTGGAAGAGAAGTAAACTGTCTTAAAAGATGCCCACTCTACAAAGAAACTAAATGTTGAAAGCTTTCCCTTTGATACTAAGGATGACCTCTATCTACTCTTCTATTCAACATTGTACTACATGTCCTGGCCAGTACAATTAATAAAAAAAATAAGAAGTGTAAAGATTATAAAGAAAATTTATTCACAGGTATATTTGTATGTATAGAAAACTTCAAAAGAATCTAGTTAATTTGGGGATTAACAACTAAATTTAGCAATGTTGCTGGATACAAAGCAGAAACAAAACAAAAAACCCTGCATTTTTATATACCAGCAATGATCCACTACAAAGTGAAATTTTAAGATGCCACTTATAATAGCCTCACAAAAGACCAGTTACCTCTGAATCTAATATATGATATACAGGAGGTCTATGTGGAAAACTATGAAACACTCTAAGAAAGTAAAGAAGACCTGAACCAATGGAGAAATTCCAATATTCATGTATCAGAAGATTCAGTAAAGTATAAATGTCAATTCTCCCCAAACTGACAAACTACAATTTCAATTAAAATCCTCAACTGTTTGTCAAACTTTATAATGGATTCTGAAATTGTGTAATGCAAATGTGAAATGCCTAAAACAAATATCCTAAGCAATATCAAAGAACAACTCTAGTGGATATCAAAACTTACATAGCTTAGTAAAAAAAAAGACAATGTGGTAAGGGAAAGATTTTAACCAGGTACACAAAACCCAGTAATTATTATAAAAGAAAAGGTTTATAGATTGAATAACATAAAAGATTTTTGTTTGAACCACTGAAAAAATGAAAGAGAAACCAGAGTAAAATATATTTGTAATAAAATAACAAAAAACTCACATCCAGGATATATGAAGATCTACAAGTGAACAAGAAACTCAACCCAACATAAAAATGAGCACAAGGTTTGAACTTGTACCTTACCAAAATGGAGGTATAAATGGCCAATGAACATATAAAAATCTGCTCTCATTACTCATCATGTTAAATGCACCATAAATACCACTAAATACCTAGTGGTTAAAATTAAGACTTACAGTACTGTGTTGATGAGTATGTGGAGCCATAGAAATTCCCACACATGGTTGGTTGAAATGTAAAGTCTAACAATCACCACATAACACTGGCATTATCTACTAAAGCTGACTTATCCAAACTCCACGCCCTAACACTTCTATTCCTAAGTATTCTCCAATAGAATGAATGCACAGGTGCCATCAGGCTGTACGTAAAAGAACATTCATAGCAAGGTTACCGGATGCACAACTGGAAATATCCCAATGTTTACTAACATGGACTAAAATGCAGCAATGAAAATGAACAAACTACATCTACATAAAGCATGGTTAATCTCACACTTTTTGAGAAAAATAAGTCAAACACAAAAGATTATGTGCTTAAAATTCCACTTACAGAAACTTTATTAGCAAGCAAAACTAAGCTATACTTTTAGATTTTAGGGTATGTTTCCTTTGGGCAGGGGAAGGGATGGTGAATGGGATGGACATATTGGAAGTGTTTCTGAGATACTGGCAATATTCCATTTCTTGACCTGGGTGATGGTTACACACATCTGTTCAATGAGTTGTTCATTTATTTTATGTGCATTTCCCATTAGCATGCTGTATTTCAGAATTAAAAATTTTTTTAAATGGGAAAAGATATGAACAGGAAATTTAAACTCCCCAAACTCAAAATTCATATGAAAAGATGTTCATAATCATTAGTAACTAGAGAAATGCAAACTGAAACATGATCACTTTAC
>NW_011489135.1:10232-10861 GCF_000754665.1 Bison bison bison
TTCAGCCTGGCAAAATATCTCCAGTGAGTCAATTTTTGGCAAGGATATGCATAGAACATCTCATTCACTGATGCAGGGAGCAGACTGATCAGGCCATCTGAGGGGTGTGTTGTATGTACATGTGTGTGTGTGTCTGTCTCCGTATCTGTTATGATCAAACAACTCCACTCACTATATATTTCAAATAATTTCCTACACAGATCCAGAAGGAGACATGTATTAGAATGTTTATTATACGTGTCTCTTTCCCTTCTGGTTTCCTCAGTGTGTGTGCCCAGCAGTGGGATTGCTGGACACAGCACTGTTTATAATAGCCAGGACATGGAAGCAACCTAGATGTCCATCAGCAGATGAATGGATAAGAAAGCTATGGTACATATACACAATGGAGTATTACTCAGCCATTAAAAAGAATACATTTGAATCAGTTCTAATGAGGTGGATGAAACTGGAGCCTATTATACAGAGTGAAGTAAGCCAGAAGGAAAAACACCAATACAGTATACTAACGCATATATATGGAATTTAGAAAGATGGTAACAATAACCCTGTGTACAAGACAGCAAAAGAGACAGTGATGTATAGAACAGTCTTATGGACTCTGAGGGAGAGGGAGAGGGTGGGAAGGA
>NW_011489135.1:11896-13745 GCF_000754665.1 Bison bison bison
AGAAATAGGACAACGGTGAGACAAATTATGAAAGCTGAATAAGGTGTCTTTGATTATTTTAGCATATTGATGTTATTTTACTGATTTCTATAACTGTAGTTACATGAGATATTAACACTTGGGAAATTGAAAAGGAGTATGTGAGTGTCTATATTTTTGAGATTTAATTTACATACCATAAAACTCATGCTTTTAAAGTATACAATTCAGTAGTCTTCAGTATATTTACAAAGTTGTGCAACCACTACTTGGACATGAATTCGAGAACAGTTTCATCACTCCAAAGATAAACCCTCTACCATTAGAAGTCACTCCCCACGCTCTTCTTCCCCTAGCCCCTGGCATCCATTCACCTACTGTCCATCTCTCTAAACTTGCCTATTCTAGAAATTTCATACAGTGGATTCATACAATATTCAGCTTGTTGTTTTTTTTTGAGGGGGGGTGTGCTTCTTTCACTTAGTGTAATGTTTTCAAATTTCATTCAATATTGTAGCAGCTATCAGTACTTCATTTCTCTTCTTGGTGAATAATATTCCATTGTATGGATAGACCACCTTTTGTTGATCCATTCATCAGTTGATGGGCATGTGGGTTATTCCCATCTTTTGGCTATTATGAATAGGAATAGTGCTGCCGTCAACGTGTATTTATGTAAGTATCTGTCTTCAATTCTGCGTATGTACCTAGGAGTGGACATGCTTGCTCATATGTATGGTGACTGTTTTAACTTTGAGGAACTGTGAAACTTTTCCAAAACAGTTGCACCATTTTAAATTCCCACAAGCACTGTCTTCACATTTTTTAGGCTTTCTTAAAGTGTGAAATTGTTTCAAAATGGAAAGTTAAAAATAATCATATAGTGGGTGCTATGCCTTCTCTAGGAAGAGCCAATATAGCAATGTCCATCCTTTCTTGGGTCCCAGAGTAAAAGCTGAGAAAAAATGAGAAAACAAGTTCTTGGTTATTTGCACTTTTATTCTTGCTTTGGGGATCAATTTGATACTGGTCCATCAAACTTGAGAAGGAAATGAAAACTTAACCATGTAACTAGGGAGTTCTTCTTCACAATAGGCTCCACTGTCAACATTGTCTTGTTTAAGGATAGTCAAAGGAACTCAGAACATCACAAGTATAAGGGTGAAGAGAGGAGAAAGAAAACTGTCTCCTTGACAATTATAATTTAATAAACATAATCATGTGTCCCAGAGACTTTTCTCACTCTTCAAAGGCTGTCAAGTAGCTCAAGTAGAATGACTTTCTCTTAGCAGGGCACAAAGACCAGTGACTTAGGTACAAAATAGACAATGGATTGGAAGTCAAAAGATACACACACATACACTATATTTTAAAAGCTCCAAGTCACTGACTTTATTTTTACTGATTCAGCACAAGGTGAAAAAAATACATTATATCATTACAATTGACTATTACATACAGACATTTATCTTTGTGTTCCTTATATTCATTTTCTGCTTTAAATCTGTTAACTTGTATTCATTTAAAATTCATATTTTCTTACTAAAAGTCTCCAGTTCATCTAACCAAGGGTTAAAATTTATATTCCTTTATTACTGAGAATTTAATGGTTTATCTATTTTTTAACACTGAGAGATTTAAATTTATTTACCAGGAACAGACAAACAAAACATAATGGGAAAAAGTTTTCCAGAAGCTATTTCCAACATTCTTTTCTTCTTTTTCTCCTGAAAACTGGTGGTTTATCTTTACAAGTTCTTTTTCATTCCATAAGAAAGCTGTTCTTCTGGTTTCATAAGAGATGGTGAATAGTGGCAAAAAAACAAAAACAAAAAATCCACTTTAGAGTTCACGTCAGGGAGCAAATGAT
>NW_011489135.1:13845-14529 GCF_000754665.1 Bison bison bison
GATGGGGTGGGATGTTGGGGCAGAGAGATACAGATTCTGGTGAGACTGAAAGTCATTCAAAAAAAATTATGGGGCTGTGGAAAAAGAACAGAAAGAAACTGGGCTCCTGTAGGTGGTCAAGAAGCCAAAACGAGGAGGAATGGTGAGGTAGCAGGGCAGAGTGATGAAGCCCATAAAGGCTATGCCTTCTGATAGTAAATAGGAATAGAAATCAAATACTACTACTAATAACATGTAGGTGACCAATCCTTGAGAGCTGAGGCAGAGAGAAGGAAGGGTAGCATTACACCTGGTCTCTGGTTCACTGAGCTTCCCAGGCTGATGTGTGCCCATCTTGGTGAAATCATAACAAAATCGTGTTTTGCTAAAACGATCAGCTTTCATGGGGTCCTTTCACTGCACTCTGTCCAATGATTAAGCCCAATGGTTTATGCTGCCTGCAAAAGTTAATCCAAAACAGTATAGGTGAAGCATTGATGAAAACAGCCACGAAGAACGTGTTTCCAGGTAGCCTGAAACCCAGCAGACAATGTAGCTGTTGCTCAACAAACACAGAAATCTACATTGTATGCCAGGTTCATGCCCTAGACCTGGATGTTGGGCCTGTAAGACTTCCCACATATGATTTCAATAGAATTGCCTGCTGCATTCAAGATTTCTGGCATTTATCTTCTCTAACAAAGG
>NW_011489135.1:14629-16066 GCF_000754665.1 Bison bison bison
ACAAGTCACAAATGCTCTGCTGGGATATATCTACTACAGGTGAAACTTTCTTAAAATAAAATTACCATGTTATTTTGAGAATATCATTTAAAAGTCGAGAGAGGAAATGGATGGATGGATGGATGGATGGATAAGCTAGATGGATAGGTAAGATAGGTAGTAGGTAGATGGATGATAGATAGATAGATTGATTTATAACCAAATGCTTGATAGTCTTGTGACCAAATGATGGAAGCACATGGGAGAGAGAGAAAAAAAGATCTGTAAACAATCTATGGATAAACTATCCAGATTCCTCCCCTTTGTGGTGTTGAATTTCAAAAGACATTATCATTCATGAAAGCTTGATGGTTCCCACACTCCAGCTAATAAGGGAAGACTTACCAGTCACCCCAGAACTTAACTCTGTGTGTATACGTATGTATAAATCAAGGTAAAGCTTTATTATTGAGGACTTCTCAATAATCTCACTCAGGACACAGTAACTGAAGGTAGAAGATGCCATCAGAGACCCAGTAGCCAGATGTAGCTACTGATTACAAAAGACAGGATCTACACTGGCTACTGAGCCATTGAGGGTACCTACACATTCCAGCAGCTAGATGATATGCAGCCTTCAGGGTGGGGCTCTGTGGAAGGAAAGAGAAAAGATCATTTCTGGAAACTTATGTGGAAATGGTATCAGGAGGTTTCAATTGCATATTTTCTTTATTGGCAGTCTGACTGACACTAATTCCATGCATGCAATTTAACAGTCTCTAGATTTATTTACTTACTCAACATATATTGAGTGATATTGAGGAAAGTGCCAGATAGTCTCTTAGGTGTTAGAGAGTCAGCAACAAACAAAATACAAGATGAAACTCCTTGCCCTTTTAGAGCAGGCATGATTGCTTGGGAGAAAACTCTACACTTGATTATGTGGCACATTTTTGAAGTAAAATGTATATGTGTGTGTATGTAAATGTGAAATATTTACACATATAAAATGGAAAAATATATATATGCATATATGAAAAACAAATGAATTAATAAACAAAAACTCAATCCACCATTTCATTGTGGCCTTGGAGAATTTTCATTTGCCTTACAGCACTTTAATATACCAATGATGCACATACATACAATAAATTACAGGAAAAATCATATCACTTTCTCTATTATAGGATGATAGTTATTTCCACCAAACACCTAAAACACCAATGAAAACTGCAAAGAAGATACGTTACAAAGTATTCAAAGGAGCAGCTCACTAGTATGTCAGTTCCCAGCTTTCCTCCCATAATGAAAGTTACTCAGTAGTGTCCAATTCTTTGTGACCCCATGGGCTGTAGCCAGGCTCCTCTGTCCATGGGATTTCCCAGGTAAGAATACTGGAGTGGGTAGCCATCCCCTTCTCCAGGGGATCTTCCCAACCCAGGGATTGAACCCAAGTCT
>NW_011489135.1:19137-19375 GCF_000754665.1 Bison bison bison
GCTCTGTCGTGTCCGACTCTTTGTGACCCCATGAATCGCAGCACACCAGGCCTCCCTGTCCATCATCATCTCCCAGAGTTCACTCAAACTCATGTCCATTGAGTCAGTGATGCCATCCAGCCATCTCATCCTCTGTTGTCCCCTTTTCCTCCTGCCTCAATCCCTCCGAGCATCAGAGTCTTTTCCAATGAGTCAACTCTTTGCATGAGGTGGCCAAAGTACTGGAGCTTCAGCTTTA
>NW_011489135.1:19887-21142 GCF_000754665.1 Bison bison bison
AAAAAAAAAAAAAAAAAAAACTGTCTCCCACGTGGTTAAGAACAAAAAGTCAAATTAACTCTAACTGTAACCCAGGAAAGAAAGGCACAGGGTGAAACTACGCCTGAGGAAAATCCCAACCTTTTAAATACAGGTGTCTAATTAAAGTATGTTTTTGTGAACTCGAATTCCTTTTGTGTTACATTTGAGGACTGAAGCCAGGGTCTCACCATAACCAGCACATGGTTGCAGCCCGTCCAAGTCTTACATACCTGAGGTCTTGTGACTACACTGACCAAAAACATTTAGACCAGCTGATGGTCACTTGATTTTCATATCTCTTATTTAGTAAATTGCTCAGCAAGTCAACTTGGCAATTGCAGTGAACATTTTCTGATGTTCCTGCTCAAGACATAAAAAAATTCCCTGCCAGATAATTCTAGTCTGAACAGGCCTGTTTTGGCACGAGATCCTAAAACAAGCTTCTAAAGACGAAACCACTCACAGCCCATACAGACTCAGACGAGTTTTTTAAAAATAATATTTAGCAATTAGGCACATGCCTTTAATCCTTCTCAACGAAAACCAAATTCTTTTAAACAACCATTCGATGAAAACATGAATCATTTTACTCATTAGAAGCACTCAGATGAAAAGAATAGTTTTCACCAAAGTAACTGCCTTTTTAAGGATAAGTTCCAGAAATTAATTGCTCTAAAGCCATGTGCAAATATCTCTCTCTTTGTCACTCTCCCTCTCTTTGAAAGAAACTTCTAAATTCTCTTCATACAATTGTTGGTGGGGTGCAATAATGGTGAGGAATTCTTATCGCTGAAAAAAAAGGAAGTTAAATAATTTGCACCCTATCAATATTAAGTTAAAAAAAACAGTATCGAAGTAAGGTGACTGTTTTCTGAACCTGTAAATAATAGAGAAAAGTTCTCTTGTTTTTCAGAATCCCTGACATAGACTTTTAATCATAATTAACCCATCACTATTCTATACCATTACTGGAGTCTTCCTAAATTTGCCCTCATTTCTAAGCCTTGTGCTATTTTATAAAGGCATCAACATCACATATACCTAATAATTCATTTATAATCAAATCTCCACCAAGCCTCTGCTTTCACCATTATACAGAACTCCTTTTGCCACGGAAGTTCTCATGGCACAAAATTCTTCATTTGGTCTTCCTTGACTATTCCCATCAAGTTTCACTCAGTTCAGATGGAGTAAGGAGAAGCAAATCCTTGACCTCTGCATACTGCTTGCCTAG
>NW_011489136.1:0-177 GCF_000754665.1 Bison bison bison
GGCCTCCCTCTGGGGACCCGGTACTTGCTCTTCTGGCTGTAGAGCAGGTTCCTCTGGAAAAGGCGAGGGAGGCGGCCGTGATACAGCAGGACGGCCAGGAGCATGCCTGCGGGACAGCGAGGGTCACACGGAGGCTGGGGGCTCCCCGGGCCCGAGACCGCCGGATGCCGCGCCCCA
>NW_011489136.1:277-1322 GCF_000754665.1 Bison bison bison
CGCCTCCCCCCACCGGTCCTGGTGCTGCCAGTGAGGACCCCTCTCTCCGCCCAGAGTGACCTCTCACCCCTGCGGCTGCTGCAGTGACCGTCCTCCCAGTGCTGACCCCCTGGGGGACGGGGCTCCAGGAACCCCCAGGGAAGGCGCCCCATCTCATCACCGCCCCTGAGTCTCTCTGGAAGCTGCTCTCTCCCAGGGGGGCTTTCAGAGACCCAGGCCTGTTCCCCATCCCAGGTGGCCACTGCAGGGTGGAGAGGAGACCAGAGCCCACAGAGAGCAGCCTCACTGCCCGGGAAGGTGGGGCACAGGTCTTGAAGGGTGGGCAGCCATAGCAAGTGGGGGGAGTCTCCCTTCTCTGCCCACCACACCGGAAGCTGGTGCAGGCAGACACCGCTCCACGTGGCATACCCTCGATGGGTGGGCTTACCCAGGGCCTCTGCTTGGCTTCTCCCTCTTGTCTGTCTCACCCGAGGAGAGGGTGGGGCCCTGGGCTGGGGTCCCTACCAACCTCCCTCTCCGGTTGGGGCTGCAGGAACCCCCAGCTGAGGGGCTATGTTCTCTGGGAGTGGGAGATTCCAGGTGAGCTCCGGTCTTTGGGGAGAAAATGGCTGGGGGCTCCTCCGAGCCTGGGAGAACCCGGAGTCTGCAGTGACAGCCCTGCTGTGTGTGCCTAGCCATGAGGGCTTTCAGGGCGGCAGGGTGCAGGGGGATGGTGGGGCTGGGTGTCCCATGTCCCCTGTAGCCGCGGGCTCCAGCCACCACGCTGGCCGTCCCCAGCAGGTCTCGGTGCGGGAGCCGCTGGGCCGTGTCCAGGCCGGCCAGTCACCAGCACTGGGACAGTCCACCTGTGGTCTCCTCAAGGCCGGGTGTGATCACCCTGGACTGTGGCCTCTCCTCTTAGGTCTTACCTTTGATTTTGGTTGGGAAAGACTGAAGGTGGGAGGAGAAGGGGACTACAGGGGAAGAGACAGTTCGATGGCATCACCAACTCAAGGAACGTGAGTTTGAGCAAACTCCGGGAGGAGGCGGTGGACAGGGAGGCCTG
>NW_011489136.1:4764-6421 GCF_000754665.1 Bison bison bison
CGTGGGAGCCTCACACCTGCGCCGCCCGCAGCACCTCCCCGGCCCGCCCCTCAGTCGGGCATCCTCCAGGGACACCCAGCCCCCCTCAGCCACTCCGGGTGCTGCTCCCCAAAGCTGCCGGGGCTCCGTGACTCAGCCCGGGGCCCTGGCTCCACCAGGCAGCTCCTGGCAGGCGCCTGTGCCTGTGTCCAGCCGGGGGAGGGTCCCTGGGCACAGCTCCCTCGGGAAGGCGGCCGTGTGCTGGGTCAGGAGCCCCACATGGGGAGCAGGGGGCGCCCTGGCAGGACCTCGCTGGGCACCTTGGAAGCTGAGCCTGCAGAGACGGGCCCACCTCACCTCACACGGTAAGTCACCTACACGCGAGCAGTTCCGTTCCGAGAGCGCGCTTGTATGGCCATACAACGCTACGTAGTTTTGTGACTGTGATAGGCTTACCATGCTCTTTACACAAATATACAGGCTGTATGTATATACACTATACAGTCCCGGGAATTCTCAAGGCCAGAATACTGGAGCGGATAGCCGTTCCCTTCTCCAGGAGATCTTCCCAACCCAGGGATCGAACGCAGGTCTCCTGCATTGCAGGCAGATTCTTTACCAGCTGAGCCACCAGGGAAGCCCAAAAATACTGGAGTGGGCAGCCTATCCCTTCTCCAGCAGATCTTTCCAACCCAGGAATCAAACCGGGGTCTCCTGCACTGCAGACAGATTCTTTACCAACTGAGCTATCAGGGAAGCCCTTTATAATACTCTTTACACAAATAATACATAAAAAACAAACAAACAAAACATGTTCAACCTTACAGCACACACAGTGCCTTGAAAAGTGCAGTAGTACATACCAGCGGCTGGCACACAGCAGCTGGCACACAGCAGCTGGCACACAGCAGCTGGCACACAGCAGCTGGCATGGAGTGAACAGCAAGAAGCATTACTGACTGGGGGAGAGAGGAGGGGAGACGGTGGAGCTGAAGGGTCATCAGCAACAGGAGACGGAGGGCCGCTTGGCTCACACCTGACGCTGACGGAACGGACGTCTGCAGCTCTGAAAGCTTGCAGCTTGAAGGCTCCTGAGAAGGGGACTTACTGCCCTGGATCTTCTGCCTGGAGGGTGGGCATGTCACCTGCGTTTCTAGGGAAGCTCGAAGTTAGAAGTGAGTTAGTCTCGGGCAAAATGGCTGCTTGGGGGCTTCGGAGCCTTCCTGAAGGCCCCGGCACGTGGTGAACTTGGAGGAGAGGGCCCGATCCAGGCAAGTGGGGTCCCCTGTGAACCCCTCTCCACACCCGACTCGAGTCCAGGTGAGCGCCTGGCCCGAGGACATCGCTGGGCCCTGGCTCCCAAGTCGGAGGGACTGGAAGTCGGGTGCTCCGCCCGTGACTCTGCTGGACACCGGCCGGGCTGCAAGGGCACACGGCCCAGGTCGTGGTCACGGACGCTCCGCAGTGACCTCAGGACCTGAAGGAGCAGGGCCACTGCATCTGTCAGGCCGCCCCTGGCCCGGCGGCCACTCTAGGCCGAGGGGACAGGCTGAGCGAGGCTCAGAGGACGCGGAGGAGAGGCCCAAGCCGGGCAGGGGCCCTGGGGATGTGCAGCACCCTTGCCCACAGGCCTGAGCTGGAGCAGAGAGCGGGAGCTGGCTGTGGAGGAGGCTCCCAG
>NW_011489137.1:0-175 GCF_000754665.1 Bison bison bison
CTGAGAGGTCCGCAAATCTAAAGACAGATCTATACACAAAGACTCACAAGTGCAGAGATAAATAAATAAATACAGATACAGAAGACAATGGAGATTGAGTCCTTGGTAGATATCAGCACCTAAGACACTGATTCTTTCTGGATACAAGTACCTGACTGCCGAAAATTTCTTTCTT
>NW_011489137.1:275-1036 GCF_000754665.1 Bison bison bison
GCCTCGAAGGGGTGCAGACACTTTATCAGATGAAAGACCGCAATTGGCATACGATTGTCACTTTTTGGTATTTCCTTCTTCTTGTCCCGAGGACACCTCAGGGACCCGCTCCTAGTAACTCTTTAACAGCCACCATTTCCTCCGCAGACTTTGTCTCGCCTCATCCCAAGAAACAACACAGACAACCAGAGCTGCTAGAGGGGAGTTGAAGAGGATCCGGCTTTACGGAAGCGGAGTGATACCACGCTTTGCATAGCGCCGCTCCTTCCTCTTCCGGCGAGCCGGGTCCCGCCCTCCCTGGCTGTTTACGCTGCTGGAGTGGGCGAGGTTTGGATATGGAGAAAGCCTCGCCGGTCGGTGAGAAGCCGACTAAATGAAAGGATCTGGTATTAGTTCCTTTCTCTTAGAGAGCTCCCCTACCGCAAACCTACAGTATTTTCCCTGAACTGAAATGTGTACAGGTTTCGGGACGTGGCGTCAGTGAATCAGCTCTGACCTGATGAGGCAGACAGGTACCAAAATGTAGATTTACACATTCCGCTCTCCGAAGTCCGAGGTCCGCAGCTATGGGTGGGGTTAGGGGTGTGGGTAAAGGTCGGGAAAGAGGCTCAGGACCGACAGGCTCAAGACTGACACAGGAAGGTAAATTCTCGTCTATTCTGAAACTATGCATCCCTTCCATGAGAGAAGCCCTTCCATGAAAGTTCAGTTCAGTCGCGTCCAACTCTTTGCGACCCCCTGAACCACAGCACGCCAGGCTT
>NW_011489137.1:1136-2168 GCF_000754665.1 Bison bison bison
CGCTGCAAGACTGTGCTGCTGGTAGTAAGGATGGAATGCTCAAACCACTGAAATTGTTTTGGAAATCAATGAAAAGTATTATTTTCTTGTTCTTATGTTTCCTTCTTCTCCCCAAAGCCTATCATTTTCTTCAACACTATAGGAAAAGGGAAGATGGTTTGGAAAGCCAGCAGAAAGGAGTTACCCCTAGATCCCTACCTGCTCTAGTCCTAGCCACCTACCACACCGAAGCACTGCCCTCTCTACAGAGGTTATGCCAATTTTCTTTTTCTTATTCCTCCTTTTGAGGTTCACTGCCCCCTACAGATCATGTTTACAGAAACATGGAGAACCACAAACGTAGAAACAGACCTACACAAATAAACGCATGATACACACTCAATGACCCAATGAAAAGACAGTGGGAGAGACTTGGTTATTAATACTCAGCCTAGTAATCAGGACAGGAGGCTCTCTTCTAATACAGGGCCAAACACTTACAACCTCTTTTCACAGTCTCCCCAGGGCTCTCCAGACAACTGCTCTCAGGAACAGCAGGAGCCCCTCCTCCTATTACTGTAATCCACCATTCCTCCGCTAGAGGCCGCTACTACTCTCCTTTCCCTCCCCAAACATGGTGGCGGGGTGCAGTGTCTGGAAGTCAAGCTAGCAAGAAGCAGATAATTCATTTATCATTGTATGCCACGCAAATGACCACTGTCCCTCTTTCCCTCTCACCAACCCCGTTCGCCCCAGGACCAAGTCACATCGCCCACGTTCACCTCTGACACCCGTATCCACACTCCCAAACAGTGCCCACCTCTTCATTGACCTGCTCCGCTTGGACGAGAAGTAGCTTTCTCATTTCCTTGCCTCGAAGGGGTGCAGACACCTACGAAAGAGGGACAGACAGATGAGCTCAAGGACATGAGACAATGGCGCCGACTGTTTGGAGACGGGCCCGGCACCTGGGACTCAGGACGAGATACCTACTTTATCAGATGAAAGACCGCAATTGGCATACGATTGTCACTTTTTGGTATTTCCTTCTTC
>NW_011489137.1:3846-4623 GCF_000754665.1 Bison bison bison
ATCCATTTGCCCAGTGAATGGGTTAGGGATTCTGGAAATCTGCTCTGATCGGATGTACTGATCAATGTCAAACACCTTGGTCTTGTTCTTCTCTAAGTCTCTGGCCCTTATTGCCTACTTTATTTCTTTCACAGAAATAGTTGAAGATAAGGTGGGTAGAGAATACAGGGAAAGCACAGATGTATGGAGAGAAGCATATTAATACCATACTAGGCAGGTGTGTACATATGCCATTCTTATGCCCTGCCTCCCCTCTGAATGCCCACAATATTTTCTACACCTAAATATGCAAGGGCCTGATTATGGGTATGTGGAAAACAATTCTGTACTCATAGAAGAGGATGAGTACTCAGATATCTTTGTACCCTTAAATACCTCCCTCCCCCCGCCCATACACACACTCCCATACCCCCACCACAGGGTTTCCTTATTTATCACCTAAAATGGAATATGAAATGGAAGAGAGTTAAGAAAGCAGCACTGAATAAGAATGGGTTAAATGCCAAACTATCTCATTGTGGGCCCCTCTTTATGCCCCACCACATATTGTTGTTCAGTTGCTCAGTCCTGTCAGAATCTTTGCAACCACATGAACTGAAGGAACTCCAGGCTTCCCTGTCCTTCACCATCTCCTGGAGTTTGCTCAAACTCGTGTCTATTGACTTGATGATTATGCTATCCAACCATTTCATTCTCTGTTGCTCCCTACTCCTCCTGCCCCTCAATCTTTCCCAACATCAGGGTCTTTTCCAATGAGTCAGCTCGCATCAAGAGGCC
>NW_011489137.1:4956-9111 GCF_000754665.1 Bison bison bison
TTTGAATGTTGAGTTTTAAGCCAGCTTTTTCACTCTCCTCTTTCACCCTCATTAAGAGGCTCTTGGTTCCTCTTTGCTTTCTGCCATTAGGATGATGTCATCTGCATATCTGAAGTTACTGATATTTCTCCTGTCAATCTTGATTCCAGCTTGAACTTCATCCAGCCTGTCATTTTGCATGATGTACTCTGCATATAAGTTAAATAAGCAGGGTGACAATATATAGCCTTGACATACTCCTTTCCCAGTTTTGAACCAGTCTGTTGTTTCATGTTCGGTTCTAACTGTTACTTCTTGACCTGCATACAGGTTTGTTAGGAGACATGTAAGGTTATCTGGTATTCCCATCTCTTTAAGAATTTTTCAGTTTGTTGTGATCCACACAGTCAAAGACTTCAGTGTAGTCAATGAAGCAGAAGTAGATGTTTTTGTGGAATTACCTTGCTTTATTGATGCTCCAATGGAGGTTGGCAATTTGATCTCTGATTCCTCTGCCTTTTCTAAACCAGCTTGAATATCTGGATGTTCTCTGTTCATGTACTGTTGAAGACTAGCTTGAAGGATTTTGAGCATTACCTTGCTAGCATGTGAAATGAGTGAAATTGTGAGGTAGTTTGAACATTCTTTGGCATTGCCCTTCTCTGGGATTGGAATGAAAACTGATCTTTTCCAGTCCTGTGGCCACTGCTGAGTTTTCCAAATTTGCTGGCATATTGAGTGCAGCACTTTAACAGCATCCTCAGATTTGAAATAGCTCAGCTGGAATTCCATCATCTCCACTAGCTTTGTTTTTAGTGATGCTTCCTGAGGCCCACTTGATTTCACACTCCAGAATGTCTGGCTGTAGGTGAGTGATCACAGCATCCTGGTTATCCAGGTGATTAAGACCTTTTTTGTACAGTTCTTCTGTGTATTCTTGACACCTTTCTTAATCTCTTCTGCTTCTGTTAGGCCCATACCATTTCTGTCCTTTATTGCACTCATCTTTGCATGAAATATTCCCTTGGTATCTATAATTTTCTTGAAGAGATATCTCGTCTTTCCCATTCTATTTTTTTCCCTCTATTTCTTTGCATTGTTCTGTTAAGAAGACTTTCTTATCTCTCCTTGCTTCTTGGAACTCTGCATTCAGATGCTTATATCTTTCCTTTTCTCCTTTGCCTTTAACTTCTCTTCTTTTCTTGGATGTTCTTAAGGCCTTCTTACACCAACCATATTGCCAGCATAAAAAGTCAGGTGAGGTAGAGGAAATATCAGAAAAGGAGGAGAGGAGAAGCAATTTGAGGCCAGACCACCCCAGAGGTTCTGGGCAGCCCTCTGCAGTTCTGCTTTCATTGTTTCTGGGGCCATGGGAGTGAAGGTGGAAAGGCGCACCTGTGGCAGCCGAGCCCCTGCCCCTCTTCTAAGGGAAGGCAGCCCCTGATAGACCTCTGGCTGAGGAGACAAACCACTTGTCTGCGCCAGTGTCGTCATTCTTTCTGCCACACTGCTGTTCTCTCAGTCGCTGTGGTGGCACACTTTACCAATTCACTGTCCACACAGTTGCCCAGCAAAGAGGATCTTTCCCTGACAGGACCTGCACCTGCTCAGACAATCCTCCCTGTTTCTCATCCCACAGCGAGGGGTCAGGCACCATGTAGGGGCAGTCCTGGCTCCTCTTACAATGTTCTCTCTAAGGAAAAGGGACACTACCCACTCACTTCTCATGGCAGATCCTTGAACTGCTCTCCTGATTCCTCCTCTTCTCTCACCACTGTGTCCTGCCTAATGAATGCATTGCTCATTCTCCCTGAATATATATATTCTTTTCAAGTTGAAACAAGTGAGGGGCCATTTAGTCATGAAAATTCCGTGGTATCTTCTACTGTTTGTACATCAAGACCTGTCTCTAGGTTTGTCTTTGTCTTTCCCTGGTGGCTCAGATGGTAAAGAACCTACCTGCAATGCAGGAGACCCAGATTCGATCCCTGAGTCAGGAAGGTCCCTTGCAGAAGGGAATGGCTATCCACTCCAGTATTCTTGCAGGAATAATTCCATGGACAGATGAGCCTGGGGGGCTACAATCCATGGAATCACAGAGTCCAACAGCACTGAGCAACTAACACCTTCACTTTTCACTTTGATGTCTATAAACCAAAGGCTTTGCCTAGAGTCTGCCACACTGAAGATGCTCTCTAATTTTCAGTGGAGGAAGGAAGCAAAGAATTTCTTTTAATATATTTTGGAAAGAAATCTTGAGTATCTTAATAACATGTATTGCAATGAACATTTGGGGGGACACATTTGATAAAAGGTTTTTATCCTTTTCTGTCTTCTTTTCATGCTTGAAACTGTACCTTACTAAGGTCTTCAATATATAGCAAACCTCTGTGGATTCATAAAGAAAAGACCAATGACCACCAACCCAGTAGAAAAATGGTAAAACATTGTTCATCAAAAGACAATGTCTCTCAAATATACAAGAAAATATTTCACCTCACTGACAATAACAGAAGTGCAAATTATAATTACAATGATATACTGTTTCTCATCAATCATATTGGCAAAGAACAAGAAGTTTGGAAACAAATTGGAATGGAGAAGAGGTGGGAAAACCGGCATTCTTATGCATTGTTGGTGGCTTATCTCTTTTGGAGGACAGTCAAAGATGTGAAAGAGACTTGGAGACTTACTTGTATGAGCCTGTCTTAGAGGATATTTAAAACACAACACATATTCTTAGAAATGCTCCAACTTCTCAGACTTACACACTTGGACTCTAAGATGGGCCACCATTTTAGTAAAAGACAGTGAAAAAGGCCCATTGGTTGGCTTATCAATTTCCAGTTCTGAAATGGCTTTAATGAGGGTAGATGGCTTATCCTCCAGATTTGAAGAACAAGCTTCCAAGACACCCTTAACTACACATTCTCCTGTGAGAGTCACAATCTATTTTACTGGGTAAATCCATAATTAATGCTGTAAAGATACTGCTACTACTATTACAGATAATGTTGCTTTTCATTGAGGAGACTGTATCTGAATCCACACGAAAGCATGATGTGAAACAGCACTCTTGATACTCAAGAAACATCTAAAGAGCAGAAATGATAGCTGTTGAAAATAATGATTATGGGAGATAGGCTTTCTATTTTTAGGCATCTTTTTTGTTTTAGGGTGGTCCCAGATTTTGGCCCTTCCATTGGAAGAAACAAAGAACAATGAGATAGTTCTCATGATCATACTGTTAACTGAATTCATATGTTGCTTTAGAAATGTACTTTGTTCTGAAAATAATTCAACTTCTTTTCTACCACAATTTTTTTCTATTGAACTTTCTGGGAATATTTATTTTCCCAATCCTTTAACTTATTTTTTATTGCCTAAGTTGTGTATGCTCATAGTAGAAAAAATAGTAAATATAAGAAAAATTATTAGGAAAAGTATAGAATATCCTGGGGCTTCCCTGGTGGCTCAAATAGTAAAGAATCTGCCTGCAATTCAGGAGACCTGAATTTGATCCCTGGGTCAGGAAGATCCCCTGGAGAAAGGGATGGTTACCTACTGCAGTATTCTTGCCTGGAGAATTCCATGGACAGAGAAGCCTGTTGGGCTATAGTCCATGGGGTCACAAAGAATCAGACATGACTGAGTGACTGGCACACACACACACATACTATATCCTAACACTGATAAATACCACTAATATTTTGGTACATAATATTCCAGACTTGTATCAGTGCCAACCTGTGTGTATAAACACACACACACACACACACACACATATATCTTAACCAAAAACATTTCATTATGTTTATTTCATTGTAATCAGTTACCTTTCCAGCAGCTGGAACATGCTGTTATATTTCTTATTCTTAAAACATTCTTGGGAACCTATTTCAACACAATAAAGGCCATATACAACAAACCCATAGCAAACGTCATTCTCAATGGTGAAAAATTGAGAATAAATATTGTAAAAATGAATACACTACCAAAGCAACTTACAGATTTAAAATTAAATTATCAGTGACATTTTCCACAGAACAAGTACGAAAAATTTTAAAATTTGTATGGAAACATGAAAGGGTGGATGTGAGAGGAATTCTAAGGATTTGAGGTGGATAGATTTAAGATAGACTTTGGAGTTTGGGGCAGGAGTGGGGAGGTGCCTGT
>NW_011489137.1:9211-9870 GCF_000754665.1 Bison bison bison
ACAGATCATATAAATCTGTAATGATAGAAAACTTGGCTAGGAACTACATATCACATTCAGGATAAGAGTACCCCTGGGAAAGTGAGAGGGGAGTGGAAATGGGGTGAAGGTTAAGAAAACCTGAATTTTTCTGTAATGTTTTTATTCCTTAAAAAAAAAAAAGACAGTAAATATACCTAAATATCAACAGCATCCAAATCAGAGTGGCAGAAACACTGGTGTTTATTATATTTAATGTATGGGACATTGTAGGTACTCAGTAAATGTCATTTGTTGAATGAGCTTGTTTTTCTGTTTTACAAGTTCACCCAACAAACACACAAAACTCTCAAGTTTGCACCCCATGCTACAAGAGCATAGAAAAATAAACGAAGAGATGTGGAGGAGGTGGAAGAGATGTGGAAGAAATGCTTGAGGAGACAGTGATTGATGATCTATGTAGATCTCTTCCACAATACAAGAGCCATATAGAAAATATGGAGTACAAGCTGAAGACATAGTCCTATCTTCATTTTATCTTAACATTCTAAGGTTCTGGGTGAATATACAGAAAATCACCTTGAAGACTGAGTTCTTGCAAGTAACTACCAGATCCTCACTTTTCTCCCCAACATAGACACTGGGTGGTGCTGCTGTCCAAAAATTCTGCTCGATCCTGG
>NW_011489137.1:10006-11797 GCF_000754665.1 Bison bison bison
TTAGTGACCCCATGGACTGCAGCCTACCAGGCCCCTCCATCCATGGGATTTTCCAGGCAAGAGTACTGGAGTGGGGTGCCATTGCCTTCTCCCCTGGACTTACTACTTCAATCTAAAGATGGGTGTTTAAGCAACTACTGTGGATCAAGCAAAATGATCAAGATTGGAGAAAATCAAGATGAATAGCCTCAGCAGATTCTCTGATTACCCTAAACTGACTGTTACCATGTTCACTGGCTGAAAATCGGAAAATATAACTTACATAGGAGCCCACCACTGTCACAGAAATGCTCAGCTGAGAGAGTGAATGACCCCAAACCGCTCACCCTCTTCATGAACATCCCTCCCCCATGACCTCGCAGAATTAGAACAGACAACACTGAACATTGCTTCCAAATCACTGTTTGGTCGTCACAACGTATAGCTCCTATGGCTATAAAAAGCAGGGAGTATCTGATTAAGACTCCTTCAGCTTGGATCTCGGAGCTTCAGACAGATATAAAGCTAACTGAGTAAGATGTATCTACTTATTGTAAAGGCCCCTATTATCATGGAGGAGTGAGCATACATAGGAGGAAGGGAAGTGGACCCTCAGAATGGACGTAGTGGGAGAAGCAGGGGAGTTAGGCCAGCCATCAATCCCTGGAGGAATCAGAGTGAGTTTGAATGGGGCCTAGGAAGGCAAATCTAGTATGACCTTATTAAACTCTGATAGCTCAGTTGGTAAAGAATCAGCCTGCAGTGCAGGAGACCCAGATTAGATTCCTGGATCGGGAAGATCCCCTGGAGAAGGGATAGGCTACCCACTCCAGTATTCCTGGGTTTCCCTTGTGGCTCAGCTGGTAAAGAATCCGCCTACAATGTGGGAGACCTGGGTTGGATCCTTGGGTTGGAAAGATCCCCTGGAGAAGGGAAAGGCTACCCATTCCAGTATTCTGGCCTAGAGAATTCCATGGAATGTATAGTTCATGGGGTCACAAAGAGTCGGACACGACTGAACGACTTGGCACTGGGGAAGCGAATCTGGTATGACAGTATTAACACCAGGTTGCAGGGGTGAGGTCCTGAGTAGAGGAGAAATAGTGGACTAAGGCTAGCAAGGCTAAAGCGGTGGGAGGGGCAAGGAGGTGGGTCTAGGATTTCTTGACCAATCAGAGATTGTTAGGGTGGGTTTGGGGGGCGGGGCCTGCCATGCAACTTATAACTGCAGGAGCTCCTCACGGTAACACTAACCTCGTTCAGAGTGTGAAGCGGTGTCGGTGCAGTAGTCTACCTTTCTCTGGTCTTCAAGTCTTCGGGTGAGGATGTGCGGCCCCGCCAGAGCTAGAGGGCTATGGGGAGAGGAGGGCGTGGTGGCCGCGGGGCTGGCGAATCCGGCCTGCAGAAATTGGAAGGGTGGAAGTTGGACGCGCGACTTGTAGCGGCGCGTTCTGGCTAGTGCAGGCTTTTGTCTTCGCAGCGCCGCCTTCTGAGCTGGATTCGGATCCTTCTCGGGTCGGTCCCTGGCAGGTCCGGAGGCAGGAGCCCCAAGAGCGGCCGTCCGATGCGGCTGTAGGTCCGATGCTGAGGGGACGAGGAGTTTGGGTCTCGGAATGAGCACTCTGGGGCTGGCCCTTTGCTCCCTCCGCTCCTGTGACTGTTCGGTTGGACTGGGCTCCCAACAATGATGATAGTTATTTTAAAATGTAAGCAAATTGCTGCTAACAGCATGGCTTATTTGCCCAGCCCTCTTATTATTTGAAGTCCCTATTTTCTGCCCTCTGGAGATTGGCGGCCAATCACTTGTCAAGG
>NW_011489137.1:12600-14546 GCF_000754665.1 Bison bison bison
AGTTTACTCAAACTCATGCCCATTGAGGTGGTGATGCCAGCCAACCATCTCATCCTCTGTCATCCCCTTCTCCTCCTGCCTTCAATCATTCCCAGCATCAGGACTTATCAAATGAGTCAGTTCTTTGCATCAGGTGGCCAAAGTATTGGAGTTTCAGCTTTAGCATTAGTCCTTCCAATGAATATTCAGGACTGATTTCCTTTAGGATGGACTGGTTGGATCTCCTTGCAGTACAAGGGACTCTCAAGAGTCTTCTCCAATACCACACTTCAAAAGCATCAATTCTTCGGCCCTCAGCTTTCTTTATAGTCCAACTCTCACATCTATACATTACTGGAAAAACCATAGCTTTGACTAGATGGACCTTTGCTGGCAAAGTAATGTCTCTTCTTTAAAAAAAAATGCAGTACAACTTATGCCACCCTTTACTGTATGCTGCTCCCTAACCCCAATAAAAATGTCATATAAAGTGAAAGTGTTCAAATAGTGCTATCTCCTGTTACAAATTCATTAGCTGGTTAAGCCTAGTCATTTTTTCTTCTATCTCTATTTGCTCTTGTACTTTTATCCCTACCTCCAACTGACCTTGCTTGTGATTTTTAAGAGAGTCAGACACATCAACATCAACTCTGGGTTTTAGAGCATCTTGATTTATAGTGCATCCTGATTCAGTGGTTTTTACTATTGGAAATAGGGTAATGATGTGCAATTCAAAAGCATTTTGATAAAAACATGACTTTCCTAAGATGTGTGCTGTTTTCTTGTTGAAAATCAGAAGGTAAAATCCATATTGATATTAAACTTGAGAATTTGGGGTTGTGATCCTTTAGCATGATAATAGTTTTGCCAGTTAAGTTAAAAAAAAAGTTTTTTTCAGTCTTTCTTTTAGCCAAGATGAGTGATAAATCAGACTTATCTGAAGTGGAGAAGTTTGACAAGTAAAAACTGAAGAAAACTAATACTGAAGAAAAAAAAATACTCTCCCCTCAAAGGAAAGTAAGTCATGTGGCAATGTGGGGGAGTGGCTCTAGTGAAGAAAAGCATTGGTGAGCATTCACAGGTTCAGTAAATAAACTCTCCTAGTAAATTTTGCCACAGAGTAAGTAATAATTAAGTACACTGAATTTAATGCAACAAATAAAAATATCAAATTGTCTAAGTACCTGGCTTTTATAAATGGTTTTTACATGATAAACTCAAGAAGTAATAGGGGAATAAAAAACTATTTTCTTGTTGGAAAATCACTAAAAATCACATTGCAATCAATTTTGGAATATTATACTTAGCACTCAAAAAGTCTTAGTTTTGTCACTCATATGGTTGTTTGGAATTTTCTGCATCTAACAACTTAGTTCCATGATCTCATTTCTGAAGAACTATATAAGCTCTGCAGTTTTGGCTTTCTGTACCTGACAATGAGGCAGAGAACAAGTTTAGATATTCAGTTCACTCAGGGCTTCCAGACTCGAGGGATCGGTTTTGCCTTTGAGATTTACAGCCTGATGGAGAAACTCTAAGCGTATTCACAAAACTGAGGGACACTTTCTGTCATGTTTCTGTTATTCAATAGTTTCTAAGTTAATCAAAATTGTCTGAAAGGGTATAATTTCCTAACTATATCAGTTCAGTTCAGTCACTCCGTCATGTCCAACTCTTTGCGACCCCATGAATTGCAGCACGCCAGGCCTCCCTGTCCATCACCAACTCCTGGAGTTCACTCAAATTCATGCCATCGAGTCAGTGATGCCATCCAGCCATCTCATCCTCTGTCATCCCCTTCTCCTGCCCCCAATCCCTCCCAGCATCAGAGTCTTTTCCAATGAGTCAACTCTTCGCATCAGGTGGCCAAAGTATTGGAATTTCAGCTTTAGCATCAGTCATTCCAAAGAACACCCAGGACTGATCTCCTTTAGAATGGACTGGTTGGATCTCCTTGCAGTCCAAGG
>NW_011489137.1:17238-18962 GCF_000754665.1 Bison bison bison
TCAGCCACGGGTATACACGTGTCCCCCATCCTGAACCCCCTCCCACCTCCCTCACCATCCCATCCCTCAGGGTCGTCCCAGTGCACCGGCCCTGAGTGCCCTGTCTCATGCATCGAACCTGGACTGGCAATCTATTTCACATATGGTAATATACACATTTCAATGCTATTCTTTCAAACCATCCTACCCTCACCTTCTCCCACAGAGTCCAAAAGTCTGTTTTTTTATCTCTGTGTCCCTTTTGCTGTCTTGCATATAAGGTCATCATTACTATCTTGCTAAATTCCATATATGAATTAATATACTGTATTGGCTTACCACTCCTTTCTAATGGACTACCCTCCAAGGGAACTGGAAGCTGTTTTCTATGCTAGAGCATAAACTTCCACAAGGAAAACAGTAGATATCATAGGTCTTAGTGTTGCTGGAGGATTTGAGACTTGGAAGAAACCATGTTGGCCACCAAGACTTAACCTCTTGCTTGAAATAATTATCCTATAGAGTTGTTCAGTCCCTTGTGGTGACCTGCTGCTTATACTGTGCCCAAATCTGCCTCCCTCTAGCTTCGATCAAATAGACCTAGGACAATATGCTGGAGACTCACACAGCAGGTAATATCTGCTTCAGTGTTTGAAGATAGATATTGTGTGCCTGCTCCTGTACCTCTAAGTCTTCTCCTAATGACATTTCTCAGATCCTTTGGACCCAAGTTGCATGCATGGGGAACAACCCTGGTTGCCAATATGCTCAAATTTGCTTATCAGATCTCTTTGGATCCTAATCCCTTCACACAACACATTACTCTCCTTCTAGTACTGCCTCTTGCAAATTTGAGAAAGATACTGTATATCCATGATAAATTGAGCAAACTCTGCATTTGTGCATTAATCACAGATTAGGCCCATTTCAAAGGGCTTAAAGGAAAGCACGAGCATTGTCAGCTAAGCTGGGGTTGGAAAATAACTCCCATTGTTCAGCTGCATCTGATAAACATTCATTTCATTAATGTACTGATTCTACCCTGGGCAGTTTAAGTACTAAATTGAGGGGGAGCAGATGAGAGGTGTATGGCAGGAGATGAAAAACCTGGAGCTTCTAAGTGAATACTCATACAAATATGAGAAAAATGATTGCCAAAATGGAGTAGTTTTACCCTGCCTTTCTTAAGTATATAATATGGGGTACTCTTCTAGTTACTAGATTTACTTGCCTACCCAAGTGTGATAATGTTTTCCCAGTAAGTTCACTATAAGCATTGAGATTTAGGGCCTGAATCAGTTTATTAGTTTATTAATTACAAAATTGAAGGAATGGTGTCATCCAGATTGCAATATACATCATTCCTGACTTCCATCCCCCTCACAAGAAGACCCGCTAGCAATCATCCATAGCCAAGACGGCACTGTGAAAATCCCAGAACATAGGAATGAGGGATGAGGTTGAAGTCTCCCTTGGACCACAGAGACTGAGAAGCACTGCATATTAGAAAGGCGAGAGGAGCAACTACACTCTGATCACATTGCCTCTCTCTCAAGCTGATAAAGTGCTGCACCAAGAGGGACCTCTTGGACTTACAATTTCTCCACTGTGAAAAATAACAAAAAGGTGGATGTTCAGCTTCTCAGTGTTGTACGAAATTTCCCAGGAAGCTCAAAGGGGTTGCACCTCACAGGGATCACTGGGAAAATCTGCAGGGCTTGACCAATGGGGGACAAATAGAGATG
>NW_011489137.1:22424-23823 GCF_000754665.1 Bison bison bison
AGGAGGAAGGGGGTTATGCCCAGACTAATTAAAGACAACTGAGTTTGAGGAAGTCTCTTGAGGAAGTTATTGTCCATCTCTGGGCCTTGATTTTCTCTCCTTCTTACCCAATGCTAACTTTCTTGAATGTCAGGAAAGGCGACTCTACTAGACTCACTGTTCTCCTTCCCTCAAGGCTATTTGAGAAACCTAGCTATTCCAAAAGAGACCCCTGAAACCTTTGTCCCCATCCTCAACTTGGAGCCACAGATTCAGTCAAAGCACAGACTGGCAACTGAAGAGCCCTCGCGTCTGCCTCCCTGTATCAGAGCCAAATCTTCTATCACTAACAGCTTGCCTCTTCTTTTTGCCCCAATTCCAGATACCATCAAGATGCCCAAGATGGAAAAAACTGTGCACCAGAATGATTCCAATGAAGCAGAGAGTGGAGCCCATAAGCCTGAAACACCAGAGCAGACCCAAGAAAACCAGAGCTTCTGTTTAGATGACCACTCTGCTGGTAGGTCTGGAATTATATCATCATTTCCTTGGGTAGTGTTCGATAGCAGCTAGGTTAAAGGAATAGGTAGCATGTGGTTTAAGTGCCTTTAAGGAGCATAGAAGGCTCTCACAACCTTATGTTTTTCACTCCTCATCCTTCTGCTAACTCCTCTTTCATATTATTCTTTTTCTTGTCTTTTTCCCCCTCTAATCTTTATGTATTGGACCTAGGTCCCTGATTGTCAAGTGAAATTAAAAGATATTTTAACTCTAGAGAAAGAGGCCAACAAAACATAATGACTTGTGTTTGACAAGACTTGAGTGTGTCTGAGTTAGTTCAAAACATGGGAAATTGGTGGCATTCTTATATTTTGATTTTATAGATTGTAAATGATAAACCTAGAATGGATTTGAGAGAATCCTAATTACCTAGTGCTGAAATTGTGTTCTGTCCACTCCCAAAACACTTTGTTGACATAAGAATTATCACTGCTCAAGGTAATGTTTTAGATCTATAATAACAGATGCATAGAAGCATGAGGTCTCTTCTGCACCTTGTGGTAGGCATTTATTTGAGACTTTTGTTTGACTAGTCCAATCTCATAGGAACTCAAATTGCAATTCTCTTATGAAAATCGCCAGTGAATTCAACCAAACATAAATCTGAAGATCTGTCCAAATGTAGTGACTTGATTTAAACTCTTGAAGACAGAAATGAGAAAAATAGTTGGAAGCCACAATATTGTTGAGTCATGTATGTTTTTCTAGTGGCCATTTAGGGTCACTGCTAGTAAACAGAGTGGAACAATTATTAATTCATAGTGTCTCTCAAATGACTTAATGAATTGAATAAATTATGTATTTCAACATATGTAGCTTTTTAGTTAGAGTGGAAAGGAGATATGGATTGATGATACTA
>NW_011489138.1:0-175 GCF_000754665.1 Bison bison bison
TGGATTAAAATTCTTAACACACCTATGGAATTTTACCTTGATCAGACCTGAACTGGTTATCTTTAATTTATTGCACACTGTTCTCTTTCTTCAGAGAAGGCAATGGCACCCCACTCCAGTACTCTTGCCTGGAAAATCCCATGGACGGAGGAGCCTGGTAGGCTGCAGTCCATGG
>NW_011489138.1:392-721 GCF_000754665.1 Bison bison bison
ATGGTGCTGCTCACTGCCATGGCCTTTGACCGCTATGTGGCCATATGTAAGCCCCTGCACTACCTGACCATCATGAGCCCACGGGTGTGCCTTTTGCTTCTGTGTGGTGCTTGGGCTATTGGCCTCATTCACTCAGTGGTCCAGTTAGCCTTTGTGATCCATTTGCCTTTCTGTGGTCCTAATGAAATCGACAGCTTTTACTGTGACCTTCCTTGGTTTATCAAACTTGCCTGTGTAGATTCCTACAGAATGGAATTCATGGTCACTGCCAACAGTGGGTTCATATCCATGGGCACTTTCTTCTTGCTGATCATCTCCTATGTTTTCAT
>NW_011489138.1:2056-5649 GCF_000754665.1 Bison bison bison
TATGTAAGGGAGGATTTAAAACCTGTGGCAGTAAAATGGTGTAAAAAAAGTAGCAGACAGAAGTGATAAGGTAGTATAATAAGGGGAGATTGACAGATGTCAGGAGGAAAAGCATCAGAGAAAGACTCAGAAATATTATGTTTCATGAATTGGAAACTATGCTCCAATTGTTTGCCTCAATTTCAATGGACTCAACTCATCTCCATTTGGCCTAGGGCAGGGAAATTTATGTATACATTGCTGTTTCATGCTGTTTGAAATTGTGACTTAATCCATCAATGAATATTCCTCAAACATCAGAACATATTGACTTGATCATATCCTGGCTGGTATTATTATTATCCAACAACTGCTCTATTTTTCAATGGTAACTTAATTTTTATACCCCTTTTTGCCTCAAAACACGGTATCAAACATGTGTTAGTGTGTATAATCTGTATAAGTTAAAAAACTGATTTAATTTATAGTTTGCTTTGTTAACTAGAAGACTGAGCCAAATTCCCTGCAGAACTATGTTTGAGTGTTTGTGATCCGAGATTCTTTTAGGATTATACAATCAGTTGTATATTTTATATTTTTCCTGTTTGTTGCTTTTATTTGTATTTTTAGTGGATTCTTGTTAGGTACATTAATCAAAAAGAACAGTGTAAAGCCAGATTTCTATTTGAACAATTTATCTTACTTTTGAAACTAGCAAGAGAAGGGAAAAGACTAAAGTTCCAAGCACAAAAGTTCTGAGGGCAAAACTGAATCACCCGAACTCTTCAGAGTGAGGAGACAAAGATCTTTTAAAATCATAATCCAAACTTGGAAAGAGTATATTCAAGGAACAAGAACAAACTTGAGTGTACCAAGTCTTATAAAAACTGCATTCAGATTCAAATAGGCTCAGTACATGATTGGATTGAAGTGATCATACCTTAACCTTTTATGCCTCATAGAGGAGACAGTAGATAGGTTGTGGAGGAATATTATGTCAGAACTACATGATCTTTGATGTACAATGTGTAAAATAAAAAAATAATTATTTTTATAATGATTATGGGATATGCAAGAAGAAAGGATATATGACTGAAAATTAAGAGGAAAATAGTTAATAGAAACAGACCACAGATACTCAATTGTTGAAATTAGCAAAGAATTACTCATAAAATCAAGAGCGACATTAGGAAGTTGAAAAACTGAATGTTAAATTGCAGAGAGAAACATTATCTAACAAAGAACCAAGTTATATTTTAGAAGTGAAAAAGAAGTATTCCTAACAAGATGGTGGAGGAGTAGGTGCAGGTGGAGTACATGTCTCTCCATGGATACATCAGGAATACACCTTCAGACACAGAAACGCATGCAGAACACCAGCTGAGAGTGGACAGGAGTACCTGACCAGCAGAAAAGAACATATAGACCCACACAAAACTCGGTAGGATGAAGGAACTGGGGAAAAAACAGGAGTGTTAGTAGGACTGGACTTGCCCTCGGCAGGTGGGGGAACTGAAGCAGGGGTCGAATCCCCACATTGGGGCAATTGTCTGAGTCAGAGGAGCATTTAAGGCTGAGAGTGAAACAGCTGATCTGTGACAGCCTAAACTGAATGAGACAGTCCTTGCCACAGCCATACATACCCCAGACAGGGTCGCAGTTCCCCTGGAAGGTGTGGTGGCTGGGAGCTGGAGTTTAGGGATTGTGGAGGAATCCCAGGGCAAGGGCTGCTGTTGACTGAGGAGAGGTGGATGTGAGGGAGGAGACTGTGGTGGGAAATGCCTGTGGAGGAAAGCCAGGCAGCCATGGAAGGAAGGAAATACTGCTGAGTCATGTGTTAGAGGGTGGAGCCATCACCATAGCCTCTCTCCCCATACGCTAGCATCAGCAGCTGAACAATAGAGAGGCTGGCCCATCAAATTCCTGACCACTGAACTAAAGAGCAGGATCCCACCCAGGGTGCACTTTTAAGTGCCTGACATGCTGGTCTACAGAGTAGGACCCCAGCCAGTGGGGCCCCTCTATATGTCTGACCTTCCAAATAACAGAGAAGGACCTCAGGTAAGGGAGCCCTCTAAGTGCCTAAACAGGGTTGAGCAGGGGGAAGCTACAGAGAAAGACTGGCCAAAGAGGCCTTCTGATCCCTAGCTACAAGGGGCTCAAAAAAAGACTCTGATAGGGCCATAGCTCCTGCGGCAGAGGTTGTCCATGTCCTTGCACACCCGGTGCCACCTGGGTCCCTACAAGCTAAGCAACTGCCCTACCTTCATGCTCAACTCTCCCTGGGGCAGAGCTGCAACCAGCAAAAAGAGCCTTGTGTCTATGTGCGCAGGGTTGCTTCAGTAGTGTCCCCTACGACCCTGTTCTATGACCCTGTAGACTGTGGCCTGCCAGTCTTCTCTGTCAGGGAAGGGGGTTCTCCAGGCGAGAATACTGGAGTGTATTGGCCAATACTGGTTGCTATACCCTTTTAGAGCACTATATTTCCTGCTGCCTTAGCCACCAACTCCCCTGAGTACCTGGTGCTGCTCGAACTCTGGCAACCCAAGAAGCTGCACCACCTCCACACCTGGTCCTCACAGGGCAAACCCAAGTCCTCCAGAGCAGCCTCAGGAGCAAACCCCAGTGGACGACCCACATACGGAAGTGGAAATAAAACCACAGTTGAAACCCAGGGTTAATGTGGCTAAGGAAGAAGACCCAAAACCTTCCCACCAGCTGTATAAGCTGCAGATTAAATCCACACAATCAACTAGGCAGACTCTGCCTATGGAATATATAAAAAGTCATTTAGAGCTCCCACAAAAGAAAAAGCACTAGTTCTGATACCTGTGGACATTGGAGGCAAGAACACAGAGAAATATGACCTGATTAGAATCTGAGTTACCCCCATAGCATGTCCAGAGATCAGCATAGTGTTGGAGGGCATCCTAGGAAGATGAGATGGACTGTGACTTCCCAGCGAGGGAAAGGACTGACAGCAGTGACTCAGGAAAAACATTTACTACTCTTATGTTTTGACTTGATCTGTAGATTCTTTTGGATTTTTTCTTTTTCTTTTACCTTTCTATCCCCCTCTGTTGTAGTTGTCGATTTTACTGGCATTATAAAATCTAATTAATCTTTTGAGCTTTTTTTTTTCCCTCAGTCAAATTTTTTTATTGTTGATATAGACCTCTGCTTCTACTTGGGCTTTTTCAGTTCTGTGGAGTTCTCTTTCTTTTTTTTTATTTTTCTTTTCTCTTTTTTTAATTTTTTAAGCCTAATATTTTGGTAAATTTATTCCTTTGTTTGCTTTTCCTACTGTTCTTTTCCCCTTGCAGTTAATCTTTAATGTATGTAAATCTTCTTCATCTACCTGTATTTAACTTTGCATATCTAGTCTTTCTTTCTTTTCTTTCTTTGCTTTCCTCTCAACATATTTGTTAGTTTTATTTTCATTGCTTTATTCCCAACTTGACACCTTGCTTTAGTTTTGTTTTCCAGTTTGTGCTTTAGTTAGTTTTATTCTGGTAGATAAAATGTTTGGTTTCCTTTGTTCACTGGGTCAATCTACTGTACTTTATTTTTGTTGGACTGTTTTGATTTTGTTTATGGGTGTATATGTATATGTG
>NW_011489138.1:6790-19940 GCF_000754665.1 Bison bison bison
ATGAAAAGGCAGAGAAATACTACATAAATGAAGGGATAAACTAGAAACACAGAAGTCCAAATAAATGAAGATGAAATAGGCAAACTACTTGAAAAAGAATTCAGAATAATGATAGTAAAAATGATCAAAAACCTTGAAAACAAAATGGAGAAAATGCAAGAATCAATTAACAAAGACCTAGAAGAATTAAAGAATAAACATAGAGACAAACAACACAATAACTGAAATTAAAAATACTCTAGAAAGAATAAATCACAAAATATCTGAAGTAGAAGAACGAATCAGTGAACTGGAAGATAAAATGGCAGATATAACTTCTGAAGAGCAGAATAAAGTAAAAAGAATGAAAAGAACTGAGGATAGTCTCAGAGATCTCTGGGACAATATCAAATGCACCAACATTTGAATTACAAGGGTCCCAGAAGAAGAAGAGAAAAAGAAAGATTATGAGAAAATGTTTGAAGAGATTATAGTTGAAAATTTCCCCAACATGGAAAAGGAAATACTCAAAAGGCACAAAGTGTTCCAGACAGGACAAACCCAAGGCAAAATATGCCAAGACACATACTAATCAAAATAACAAAGACTAAACACAAAGAAAGAATATTAATAGCAGCAAAGGAGAAGCAACAAGTACCATACAAGGGAAACCCTATATGCTTAACAGCTGATCTTTCAGCAGAAACTCTGCAGGCCAGAAGGGAATGACAGGATGTATTTAAAGTACTGATAGGGAAAAATCTACAGCCAAGATTACTGTACCTGGCAAGGATCTGATTCAAATTGATGGAGGAAAAAAAGCTTTCCAGACAAATAAAAGTTAAGAGAATTCAGTACCACCAAACCAGGTTCACAACAAATATTAAACAGACTTGAATAGTCAAGAAATACAAGAGAAGGAAAAAAAAAAAAAGATCTACAAAATCAACCCCAAGCAATTAAGAAAGTGGCAATAGGAACATATATATCAACAATTAAATGTAAATGGACTAAATGCACCAACAAAAAGACACAGACTGGCTGAATGGATTCAAAAACAAGTCCCATATATATGCTGTCTACAAGAAACTCACTTCAGACCTCAAGACACATGTAGACTGAAAGTGAGAGGATGGACAAATATATTCAATCAAATGGGAAGCAAAAGAAAGCTGGAGTAGCAATCCTCATATCAGACAAAATAGACCTTAAAATAAAGAAGATTGCAAGAAATAAAGAAGGACACTACACATTGATCAAGGAATCAATCCAAGAAGAAGACATAACAATTGTAAATATCTATGCACCCAACATAGCAGCATCTCAATACATAAGACAAACACTAACAGGCATAAAAGGAGAAATCGACAGTAACACAATAATAGCAGGAGACTTTAACACCCCATTCACACCAATGGACAGATCATCAAAACAAAAAATTAATAAGAAACACAAATCTTAAATGATACATTAGATGAGCTGGATCTCATTGATATCTTCAGGACATTCCATCCAAATGCAGAAGAATGCACCTTCTTCTCAAGTGCACATGGAACATTCTCCAGGATAGACTACATCTTGGGTCACAAATCAAACCTCAGTAAATTTGAGAAAATTGAAATTGCATCAAGCATCTTCTCCAAACACAATGCTATGAGACTAGATATCAATTACAAGAAAAAAAAAAAAAAAAGCTGTAAGAAACACAAACACATGGAGATCAAGCAACACATTTCTAAATAACCACTGGTTAGTCAAAAAATCAAAAAATTTCTAGAAAAAAATGGAAATGAAAACATGACAACTCAAAACCTATGGGATGCAGTGAAAGCAGTCCTAATAGGGAAGTTTATAGCAATACAATCCTACCTTAAGAAACAAGAAAAACATCAAATAGACGACCTAATGTTGCATGTAAAACAACTGGAAAAACAAGAACAAAAAAAACCCCAAAATTAGTAGAAGGAAAGAAATCATAAAAATCTGAGCAGAAATACATAAAAAAGAAATGAAAGAAACAATGGTAAAGATTAATAAAACTAAAAGCTGGTTCTTTGAGAAGATAAACAAATTGACAAGCCTTTAGCCAGACTCGTCAAGAAAAAGAAAGAGAATCAAATCAACAAAATTAGAAATGAAAAAGGAGAGTTTACAACAGACAATGCAGAATACAAAGGATTATAAGAAACTATTATGAACAACTATATGGCAATAAAATGAATAACCTAGAAGAAACGGACAGATTCTTAGAAAAGTTCAATCTTCAAATACTAAACCAGGAAGAAATAGAAATTATGAACAACCCGATTACAAGCACTGAAATTGAAGCTGTGATCAAAAATCTCCCAAAAACAAAAACCCAGGGCCGGATGGCTTCACAGGATAATTCTATCAAATATTTAGAGAAGAGCTAACTCCTATCCTTCTAAAACTTTTTCAAAAATTGCAGAGGAAGAAACACTTCCAAACTCATTCTTCGAGACCACCATCACCCTGATACCAAAACCAGACAAAGACAACACAAAAAAAGAAAACTACAGGCCAGTATCACTGATGAACATAGATTCAATAATCCTCAAAAAAAATTTTAGCAAACAGAATTCAGCAGCACATCAAAAGGATCATACACCATGATTAAGTTAGGTTTATTCCAGTAATGCAAGGAGTCTTCAATAGGCACAAATTAATCAATGTGATATTCCATATTCACAAATTGAAAGATAAAAACCATATGATAATCTCAATAGATGCAGAAAAAGCCTTTTACAAAATTCAGTACCTATTTATGATTAAAATTCTTCAAAAAATGGCCATACCTCCACATGCTGCTGCTGCTAAGTCGCTTCAGTAGTGTCCAACTCTGTGCGACCCCATAGACGGCAGCCCACCAGGCTCCCCACTCCCTGGGATTCTCCAGGCAAGAACATTGGAGTGGGTTGCCATTGCCTTCTCCAATGCGTGAAAATGAAGTCTCTCAGTTGTGTCCAACTGTGAGCGACCCCATGGACTGCAGCCCACCAGGCTCCTCCATCCATGGGATTTTCCAGGCAAGAGTACTGGAGTGGGGTGCCATTGCCTTCTCCGATAGCTTAACATAGTAAAGGCCATATTTGGAAAGCCTACAGCAAACATTATTCTCAACGGTGAAAAACTGAAAACATTCCCCCTAAGATCAGGAACAAAATAAATGTTTCACCAGTGTTATTCAACATAGTTCTGGAAGTCCTAGCTACAACAGAGAAGAAAAAGAAATAAAAGTAATCCAGATAGGAAAAGAAGAAGTAAAGCTCTCACTGTCTGCAGATGACATGATACTGTACATAGAAAACCCTAAAGATAGTATGGAAAAATTGCTAGAGCTAATCAGTGAATTTAGCAAGTTGCAGGATACAAAATCAATACACAGTTGCATTTCTATATATTAACAATGAACAATCAGAAAAAGAAATTAAGGAATCAATCCCATTCACCATTGCAACAAAAAGAATTAAATATCTAGGAATAAACTTACCTAAGGAGACAAAAAACTATACACAAAAAATTAGAAGACACTGATGAAAGAAATCAAAGAGGACATAAACAGATAGATATTCCATGTTCCCGGATAGGAACAATCAATATTGTGAAAATGACTACTACCAAATGCAATGTACAGATTCAATGCAATCCCTATCAAATTACCTATGGCATTTTTCACAGAACTAGAACAAAAAATCTCACAATTCATATGGAAACACAAAATACCCTGAATAGCCAAAGCAGTCTTGAGAAAGAAGAATGGAGCTGGAGGAATCAACCTTCCTGACTCCAAGTTATACTACAAAGCTACAATCATCAAAACAGTATGGCACTGGCACAAAAACAGAAATATAGACCAGTGGAACAAGATAGGAAGCCAAGAAATAAACCCATGCACCTATAGGTACCTTATATTTGACAAAGGAGGCAAGAATATACAATGGGGCAAAGACAGCCTCTTCAATAAATGGTGCTGGGAAAACTGGACAGCTACATGTAAAATAATGAAATTAGAACACTTGCTAACACCATACACATAGATAAACTCGAAATGGATTAGCGACCTAAATGTAAGACCAGAAACTATAAAACTCTTAGAGGAAAACATAGGTAGAACCCTTGATGACATAAATCAAAGCAAGATCCTCTATGACCCACCTCTTAGAGTGATGGAAATAAAAACAAAAGTTAATAAGTGGGACCTGATTGAACTTAAAAGCTTTTGCACAGCCAAGGAAACTAAAAGCAAGGTGAAAAGATATCCCTTGGAACGGGAGAAAATAATAGCAAATGAAACAACTGACAAAGGATTAATTTCCAAAATATACAAGCAGCTCATATAACTCAATGCCAGAAAAACAAACAACCCAATCAAAAAGTGGGAAAAAGACCTAAACAGACATTTCTCCAAAGAAGACATATGGATGGCTAACAAACATGAAAAGATGCTCAACATCGCTCATTATTAGGGAAATGCAAATCAAAACTACAATGAGATATCACTTCACACGAGTCAGAATGGCCATCATCAAAAAGTCTACAAACAATAAATGCTGGAGAGGGTGTGGAGAAAAGGGCACACTCTTGTACTGTTGATGGGAATGCAAACTGATGCAGCCACTATGGAAGACAGTATGGAGGTTCCTTAAAAAAATAGGAATAAAACCACCATATGTCCCAGCAACCCCACTCCTAGGCATATACCCTGAAGAAACCAAAGTTGAAAAAGATACATGTAACTCATTGTTCATTGCAGCTATTCACAATAGCTATAACATGGAAGTCACCTAGATGTCCACTGATAGATGAATGGATAAAGAAGTTGTGGTACATATACACAATGGAATATTACTAACCCATAAAAGGAATACATTTGAGTCAGTTCTGATGAGGTGGATGAACCTAGAACCTATTGTACAGAGTAAAGTGAGTCAGAAAGAGAAAGATAAATATTGTATTCTAACACATATTAACAGAATCTAGAAAAATGGTACTGAAGCATTTATTTACAGGGCAGCAGTGGAGAAATAGATATAGAGAATAGACTTATGGACATCGGGAGAGAGGAAGAGAGGGTGAGATGTATGGAAAGAGTAACATGGAAACTTACATTACCATATGTAAAATAGATAGCCAATGGGAATTTTTTAAATGCCTTAGGAAACTCAAACAGGGGCTCTGTATCAATCTAGAGGGGTGAGATGGGGCAGGAGATGGGAGGGAGGTTCAAAAGGGAGAGAATATATATATATACCTATGGCTGATTCATGTTGAGGTTTGACAGAAAACAACAAAATTCTCTAAAGTAATTATCCTTCAATAAAAAGAAAATTAAAAGAAATGTGAAATTATGAATTTTTTGTTTTTGTTTTTTTTTAGTCACACAGTCGTGTCCGACTCTTTGTGATCCCATGGACTGTAGCCTGCTAGGCAACTCTGTCCATGGGATTTCTCAGGCAAAAATACTGGAGTGGCTTTAAAACAGAATGTTAAAAGATAAGAAAAAAATCAATGTTATCAAAGACAAGTTAATGAATAGTATACAAACCGAGTATGCAGATGTAGAAAAATTTAAAAAAATCAGGATACATATCATATCACATACACACACACATACGAAAATGGCAATTATTTTATTTAAGGGTTTATTCCTGAGATTTTCTATTGTAAATGTTACAAAATACACAAGACTATGTCTTCTTTAAAAAGTAATGTGAAATTTGCAGTATATCTAGATCCATTGATTTCAGATAAATGGATATAAATTTATATAAAATTTTGAGGCCCAGAGTAGGAAAATTTCTGAAGAAAGTTTTGTTTTGTTATAGGTACTAATGAATAATTCACAAACTCTGTACATTATCTCTTTCTTAAAGATTATGTGAACACTTCAGTGAATTAAATGAATAGTTTATTCCAAAACTAGATATTTTGACTCACTTGTATAATGAACTCTCTAACCCATTTATTAATAGGAAGGGAAAAAGCAAAATCTCCAAAAGTTGTTAATATAGCCATCTTTGTATTGAATATGTATCTCTTAAAGACACTGTTTCAGAAATGACTGAGACATGATGTTGGGGGCACAACACTCTCTCCAGATTATGATTATGACTCAGATTTCTTTCTGAATATGATTAGGAATACTTAATGATTCCCTCTTAGCTATCTCTCCAGAAGGTAACTAGAATGTTAACTAATCAATAGACTAATTTATCAATTTGTAAAATAAAGATAGCAGTATTCAGTGCACTGGCTCAGTGGTACAGAATCTGCTTGCCAATGCAGGAGATACAGGAGACGTGGGTTTGATCCCTGAGTAGGGAAAATCTTCTGTTGTAGGAAACGGCAACCCACTCCAGTATCCTTGCCTGGAAAATTCCATAGACAGAGGAGCCTGGTGGGCTACAGTCTGTGGCATCACAGAGTCAGACATAACTGAGCATGCACAAACCCCTGCATTCAGTGTATAAACTTTAAAAAAAAAAAGAGAGAGAGAGAAAAGATCCACATGAAATTCTTTGCTGAAAGAAATGCATAACAGATTAGAAAATTTCCAGGTGTGGTGGTCTGTGTTGAAGTAGCAGTACAGATAGTAATAATTAACATTAACATTGTTGTTAATTCCAAATCATTCTTGAGAACAACCAAAATCATTGCTCTAAAGACTGGCCACATTTCCCAAACAGGGACTCATTTTGATAATTCTGGAATGCTGTAGAATTGACACAAAACTTTCGCCAAGAGATACACATGGTTTCCATATGTGAATTGGGAATTATCACATTCTTATAATGCGAGATCATGAAATGCCAACAGAAATCCATAAGCTATCATCATAGTCTCTTAATGGCAATTTTAATCTCTTTGTTTCTTAAAGTGTAAATGACTGGATTTAGTAGTGGTGTGATGGCTGCATAAAATACAGCAAGAAACTTGTCCACCCAAGTGATGTTGAGTGGAAACAGGTAGATGAAGATACAGGGCCCAAAGAATAACATGACCACTGTGATATGGGCAGTGCAAGTGGAGAAAGCCTTGGATGCCCCATCCTTCGACTGATGGCAGAGAGTAAGCAGAATATAAGAGTAAGAGATCAGCAATAGAATGAAGCAGACTGTGGCAAGTACCCCACTGTCAGCATTTATCAACATTTCTAAAACATAAGTGTCCACGCAAGCTAGCTTGATCACCAATGGAATATCACAGAAAAAGCTATCCAATTCTCTGGGTCCACAGAAGGGCAATTGTATAATTATAGCTAGTTGGCTTATTGAATGCACAAAGCCAATGATCCATGATATCATCACTAGCCGAATGCACATTTGTGTGCTCATAATGCTAGAGTAATGGAGTGGCTTGCAGATGGCCACATAACGGTCATAGGCCATTGACACAAGCAGCACCATCTCACCCCCTCCAAAAAAATGTCCAAAAAAAATCTGACACATGCAGCTTCCAAAAGAGATGGTCTTGTTTGCCTTGAGAAAGTCTGTGATCATTTTAGGAGTGGTTACTGATGAAAGGCATAAGTCAATGAAGGAAAGATTGGCTAACAGGAAGTACATAGGACAGTGGAGATGAAGGTCAGCAGTAATTAGGAGAACAATGAAGATGTTGCCTAAAATGGTGATTAAATAAAGAGAAGAAAATATCACTAGGAGGACGGCCTGGAGTTCCCATGAATCACACAGCCCAAGAAAAATAAATTCAGACACTACAGACTGGTTACTTCTTCCATTTAGTTCAGTTTCTTCTAATTTTATCTGAAGGAAAGAAATGAAAATATATTTTCTGAATAAAGCAGGTTTCTTATTTATTGCTGATGAAAGTGTATCCTTAAATAGGCACTTTGGAAAAAAATTTGTGATTTTCTTATAAAGCTCAATACTTACACATCCTATGGTCCAGCAATTTCAGTCTCATTTGCACACTTGAGATATATTCTTACAACTGTATATATGGAGATATTTGTAATTATGCACATAAACAGGACTATGGAATATTCAGAAACATAGCAAATAAAGTACAACTATATACAATGACACAGATGTAGCTTTTTGAGACATGGTAATGAAGAAAAAAGAGATTAGCATAATTTTTGCTAAATAAAATAATTCATTTTATTAGCAAATAAAATGAATAGCAATAGAAAATGCTGCATTTTGTAGAAACTTCTATATATTACTATGTATTAGAAAATGATGTAAGTAACTCCAACTCTGGGCAGCTAAGGATCAGGATGAAGATGCACATATTATCAGCTATATGATATTATAACTATTTAAGTCTTGTATTAGTTATGTTTTACAGTTATAGTTTTATTATTAAAAAAACAAGCAAATCCAAAATTGCCATTAGAAATGGTGTGAATATACTATGAATCAAGAATTATGATCAATTCAATGCTGTGGGCCTGAGGTTTAGTCTGGGTTTACCCTCCTGTTGTCTGTAACTGAAGCTATTGATGAGACTGTTTTTGTTTGAATCCAGAGAGTTATCAGGTACCAAGGATGAAAATAAAAATAGAATTAGAAAGCTATAGATGTAGGAGGGGCTTTTATTTTTTTATAGTGTGGTAAACAGGAATTTATTGAATATTTTCTTACTATGAACTGTGATCACTTTTGAGCACTTCAGTGAAAAAGAAATAAATTGTAGGTGGTATATGTTATATCAAAAAATAAAAGCTTATGCCAGCTTTTTCACCTAATACTAACTTAATAGGTTTTTAATATTACTTTAGTTAAATTAGAAAGGGCAAAATATTGCTACTAGGATAATCATTGGGCTTCCCTGGTGGGTCAGAGGTTAAAGTGTCTGCCTGCAATGTGGGAGACCTGGGTTCAATCCCTGAGTTGGGAAGATCCCCTGGAGAAGGAAATGGCAACCCACTCCAGTATTCTTGCCTGGAGAATCCCATGGGCGGAGGAGCCTGGTGGGCTATACAGTGCATGGGATCGCAAAGAGACGGACACGACTGAACTACTTCACTTTCACTTTCAGGATAATTATATTAAAACTATATTAACAACACGTTAAAATTACTTATATAAATCAGCATGTAATTTTCAACTTTACCTTAAGTAGAACTAACTGTAAAGATTCTAAGAGTATAATTATAAAATCAAATGAGTTAGAGCAGAATTCACAAAAAAAACTCAAGAAAAATTAAAAAGTAAAAATAAAAAAAATGGGACAACTTTAATTTTCATTTTTGAGCTGGTAATTTCAGTGTCATGGGAAAAGTAAACCTCTCTGTTTCTTTGTATCTCCCTGTCACTCTCTCTGAATACCTCTCATTATGCTAGAGATTTTCATCCACACTGTCTATAAAGTAACCTTCACATTAACCAAATACAATAAAATGAATGAAATATATTGTACTATTCTGAGTTTGGCTCTTAGTGTAACCTGTTAGAGTCTCAGAGCTGGGAAATAGCATGACTGGAGTGCAATTCCGATGCTCTCTGATGCCAGTCCTGCATCTGTGCTGTCATTCTGCAATCTCCTGTTCAGTTCCAAGAGCATAATTTCATTTCCATGGTAACTATTGACTATCGTAGGCTTTGAGAGATTTCTTTCCATAATCTCTATCAGGTTCCTTTCTGAGTTAAATTAGTAATCATCACTTTTCTCAATATTTGGAAATTTCTGTTAATTATAGTTATGTATCTGTGCCTAGAATATAGTTTCCCTTAAGTCAGGAAAACTGTAGACCCTATGACTGTGGATCTGATGATTGTGAAGACCCGAATACTACCTCAAAGAGGGCACCTATGGAGCTGTAAGACTGTGTAGAAGTTACTCGTTTTGATGATGTAGACAGTCCAGAAGTTCCAAGATGTACCTTGGAGAAGAAACCCTTGATATTTCTGAAAGCTATGCACAATTCCAAACCATTCTAATTAGTGTGCATGGAAGTATGGCATTAAAATATTTTCTTAAATATGACAGAGGAAGGGAACTAAGGGAGAAGTTAAGAAATTAACAGAGTGTAGAGTGTATCTTCTTACCAGAGAGACACCGTATTTGACCACATTTTTTCCCCAGGATAAAACATTCTCCATATTCTAAATAGAATCTGAAATAGAATCATATTGCATCAAAGCAAAGTATCCACTTTTTGTTGTGACCAGCATTTATGGGGGAGTGTGAGGCATATATTTAGTGTAGAGAGTGGCCTCCAGAGTAGGAAACTCTCAAACTACCCATGCTATGCTCCCTTGAGACCACTTTATTCTTGTCTCTCTGAATTGAGAATATCATCTGGAAAGTGTGCCTTTTGTCAAGGTCAGTGTTAGGACAATAATACAGTTCTAATGGTGGAGTTAAGCACAGTTTTAAAACATTTTTGGATTAACTTTCAAAAAAACAGAAACAGTATTCCAGAACTAAGTTGCCATTTCTAGTCCCAGATGACTTGGGTGAGTGGACATGGTCTGACTAGCAGAGGGAGAAGAACTAGTTAGTGTGCGCGTGCTCAGTTGCTCACTCAAAAATGTACACCGAGTATGCCCATTGTAGAGCAGTCAGCCTTGGACTGCTTGTTTTATGGGGTTTTAAAGAAGAATAGAGCACACACAAATGAAGAATAGAGAGACAATTTAAAGTGTCAAAATTTCTTTGATTATTTGAGCAATGATCCTGATTTAAGATTGAGTACAAGACAATATTGGGACTTCTCAGGTGGCTCAGCTTCCCTGATAGCTCAGCTGGTAAAGAATCCGCCTGCAATGCGGGAGACCTGGGTTTGATCCCTGGGTTGGGAAGATCCGCTGGAGAAGGGAAAGGTTTCCCATTCCAGTATTCTGGCCTGGAGAATTCCAAGGACTGTATAGTCTACAGGGTTGCAAAGAGTCGGACACGACTGAGCTACTTTCACTCACTCACTCACTCACTCGCTTAGGTGGCTCAGCAGTAAAGACTTCGCTGGCCAATGTAGCAGACACAAAAGACACAGGTACAATCCCTGGATGGAGAAGATCCCCTAGAATAAGAAATGACAGCCTACTCCAGTATTCTTGCTGGCACAGTCTTTTGGCAGAGGAACCTGGTGGGGTATGGTCCATCGGGTAACAAAAAGTTGGACACACCTGAGCACGCACTTATGCAAAAGGCAATATTATCAATATTCTTCAAAATAACAAAACAGTAAGGGAAGCCTACCTTTTATTTAGTTTTATAAAATATTATATAATTTTAGCCTTATGGACAAGAATCCAACACTTTAGAGATCTGAGAAGGAAATATGATAGTATGTCTCTGTCTGCCTGTTGCTGCTACTTTTTTTTCATCAGAAGCATAAATTTGTTCACATTTTGGTAGTTATATTCCACTTTTTTTTCTATGCTGTTACATACTCACATGTGCACATGTCAGTATATACATATGGAGGAGTCTTTTACTTTGGAAGATATAGAGTATGGAAAGATATTTTAAATTCTAACTTATTTAAAATAATATTATGCATAAATATATTCCATTGTAATGGTTGTTTCAGTGTAAATGTTTGTTTTTAGAGAAATAAATATGCTAAAGTAATAGTGCTGCTAGGTGTGTGCCAAACTTAGTCAAAAATTCTGTTCATACAAAACATGTATTTGAATGTTTGTGACAGCTTTATTCATAATTACCAAAAACTAGAGACATCCAAGATGTCCTTCAATCTTTTAATGGTTAAATAAAGTGTGGTACACTTGTACAACAGGATGCTGCTGCTGCTGCTAAGTCACTTCAGTCGTGTCTGACTCTGTGCAACCCCATAGATGGCAGCCCACCAGGCCCCGCAGTCCCTGGGGTTCTCTAGGCAAGAACACTGGACTGGGTTGCCATTTCCTCCTCCAATGCGTGAAAGTGAAACGTGAAAGTGAAATCGCTCAGTCGTGTCCGACTCCTGGCGACCCTATGGACTGCAGCCCACCAGACTCCTCCGTCCATGGGATTTTCTAGGCAAGAGTACTGGGGTGGGTTGCCATTGCCTTCTCCAGCAATGGGATATTATCCATAATAAAAACAAATAATCTATCAAGTCATGAAAAGATATAGAAGATACTTAAGTGTCTATTGCTACATGAAGGAAGCCAATCTCAAAAGTCTATATATGGTATGATTCCACTTTTATGATATTCTGGAAAATGCAAAATTATGGAGATAGTGAAAAGTTAGGTGCTTGTCAGGGGATCATGAGTTCATGGGAATAATGAATACGTGAAGCACAGGAGATTTTAGTACAGTGAAATTTTTTATGATACTGTATTTTTGACTATATTGTCTTAGGCATTTGCCATGTCATCTGTGAGGGCCTAAATACAATGAAACCATAGAAACAATAAGCATGTGTTTATTTCTAATACCATTACCAGTAAAAGGCGTTTTGGAGATATGGCTATTTGTAGGAATAGGAAATTAAGATATAAGATAAACCAGGAGCATCTTTTAGTCCTAGGAAATAAGGAATGCTCAAACATACATAAACTTAGAAAATTTGATGTGGATATACATCAAAGAGGCTTAAAAGCCAAATGAAAGTGCTCCCAATAGCAATATTTGATTATAATCCAGATTATAAAATAAATATTCATGATTTCAAACTAATATTAATGATTGAATAAATTAGTACATGGAATAGAAGAGTAATCACCCATTCAGGAGAATTAGAGATAAATTGTGTAGCACGCTACCCTGATCAAGAGGAAAATAACTCCTTATTACTTAAGTATGGGCTGAGTATAGTGACTTTTCTCAAAATACAGTGTGAATAGCAGGGAGAGTAAATCTATACTGAGGCAACCTGAAATTTCAGTCAGTTGATCAAAGTCAAAATCAATAGACATAAATCATGGTGATGGTATAAACACTTGATGGAAGATGTCAAAAATGGCAGATCACCTGTGGTGTGCTTCCACTGAACCAATCAGTTCAGTTCAGTCACTCAGTCATGTCCGACTCTTTGCAACCCCATGGACTGCAGCATGCCAGGCCTCCCTATCCATCACCAACTCCTGGAGTTTACCCAAACTCACATCTGTTGAGTCGGTGATGCCATGCAATCATCTCATCCTCTGCGGTCCCCTTCTCCTCTTGCCCTCAATCTTTCTCAGCATCAGGGTCTTTTCAAATGAGTCAGCTCTTCTCATCAGGTGGCCAAAGT
>NW_011489138.1:20143-24671 GCF_000754665.1 Bison bison bison
GCAAACATCTTTCAATTTCATGGCTGCTGTCACCATCTGCAATGATTTTGGAGCCCCAAAAAATAAAGTCAGCCACTGTTTCCCCATCTATTTGCCATGAAGTGATGGGACCAGATGCCATGATCTTAGTTTTCTGAATGTTGAGCTTTAAGCCAACTGTTTCACTCTCCTCTTTCACTTTCATCAAGAGGCTCTTTAGTTCCTCTTCACTTTCTGCCATAAGGGTGGTGTCATCTGCATATCTGAGGTTATTGGTATTTCTCCGGGCAATCTTGAGTCCAGCTTGTGCTTCCTCCAGCCAGCGTTTCTCATGATGTGCCCTGCATATAAGTTAAATAAGTAGGGTGACACTATACAGCCTTGATATACTCCTTTCCCTATTTGGAACCATGTTGTTGTTCCATGTCCAGTTCTAACTGTTGCTTCCTGTCCTGCATACAGGTTTCTCAAGAGGCAGATCAGGTGGTCTGGTATTCCCATCTCTTTAAGAACCTGAACCCATAACTCTTGTGAAATTATGAGAAAAATATTAAATAAATTTCAGTGCAGTGATACCCTTCATACTTCAAAGTTCCTCAAAAAGTTACAGAATTATCATAAAACTCATCAATTCTGCTCCTAGTCTTTAACCCCAAAGAATTAAAAACAAGTATTAAAACAAAATCTTGTACATGAATACATAGAACTATTCATAATGGGCAAAAGTGTTCATCCAAATGTTCATGCTGATGAATGGATTGACAACTGTGGTAATCCATACAGAGGAATATTATTCAGCCACAAATGTGTATCAGATACACATTTCAATATGGATGGATATAGTTTGGAACTAGGTCGAAGTGATGATCCCACAATATAATGAATGCCTAAATTGCATTGGTTTGTAGCTCTCAAATGGTTGATTTTACATTATGTTACTTTATCTTGATAACATAAAATATAACACTAAAAAGATAAATGAACAAGTATTATCTTCCATTACTATTAAGATTTTAGTTATTAACTTTTCCTTAGCTCATTTTTTGTTCAAAACCATTCTTGGCTAGTATGTACTTTTGATGTAAAAGAGAATGGTACAGTTCCAGCACTAAGTTTTGCTCATTTCTTTCTAGGCTGAATGTGATACAGAAATCAGTCTAAATTTTTGTAAAATGAGAATAATAGCATGTAACAAAAGGAATTTTAATAATATGTGTTGAAATGTAACTCTTATAATAATGTTAAATTTTATATGAATGGTGATATTTGATCTTCTGTGTGTACACATTGCTTTTCTGAGCAGTATTATAGAGTTAGAGATATTCAGTATGTCCAGACTTCCTTAATGAATAAAAAAATCACAGTGCTGAATACCAAGGTACACAAATTATTTCCCCTTTTCTAGTATTAACTGAGAAGTCACAGTCTTATTTCTCATCAGGTGTGGAAGAATATTGGATTTCCTTCTCACCATTTGGTTAGACATAATAAATGAGATCACACAGGTATCATACTCAGAAAAGTGAAAAGCTTAATAGGCATGTGAGCTCCTTTTTAATACGTCATGGCATTGATCTGAAAAGAGGCAGCATAGCACAGGGATTAAATTGATGGACTTTATAATTTCACTTGAATATTGGTTTTAACTTTAGCATTCTGACCTTTGCCAACATTTTAATATCTGTTTTTAAGATATTATCATGACCAAAATTGGTTTGGTAATTATATAAATGAGGTAAAAAAGCAGGGATAGGGATGCTAGGAATATATTTCATGAATATGCTTCTAATAGAATTCTAAAATAAGTTTTACTAATTCTGTTAATAGGCATTCCTTTTTCACTAGTATTGGTCTAAATGATATTTATCAATATGTATTAAAATGTTAGGAGATCTTGAATTTCCTTGAAGATATTGCTGTCGTAGTTTATTAATCACAGCTTCCTTTGTTTTGCCTTTACTTTTTAAATAAAGCTTGTAATATTTTTTCTTCTCTTAATGGCATGGGAATTCAAGGTAGAGATCTCATAATAAACGGCCTGGGGACTCTGGTCACTGAGTCATCAAATGGCCACCCAAAACTGTTGTTAGAGCTGGAGTAGCTGTAAGGAGTACTAACCACAGAGATCAAAGAGGGAAACACTTCTTAAGAGGTTCATTTATAGTGAAAATATTGTTTTCTGGGGCCTTTTTTGGGGGAATGAGGTCAGGTAAGTGAGGACAGTATAATTTAAGTGAATAGCCTGTTAAAATTACCAGCTGCTTTCCCTCTATGGGCAAAGTATAGCAACTCTGCTTCAACATTTCAAAAATTCTCCCCCCTCCACCCTACCACTTTGCCTCCCACTCTCTCTTATCTCTATTTCTGTTTTTCAATTCAACGTACATTTGTTGAACCTTGTTGAACCTATACAAGTGCCAGTCTTTCCAAGGGGAAGTTTTACTTTTCAGATTGCAAGAAGCTCTTCATGTGCCTGGATTGTATCTGAATTTACAGGGAAGTTTTTAGATTTGGATTATATTTCACTTAAACTAGGAAGGACCTTGGGATGGCACCCTACTCCAGTACTCTTGTCTGGAAAATCCCATGGATAGAGGAGCCTGGTAGGCTGCAGTCCATGGGGTTGCAAAGAGTCGGATACTACTGAAGAGACTTAGCAGCAGCAGCAGCAGGAAGGACCTTGGGAATTGGTTTTTATGTGAATCATCTTTGACCTGTCATTTTTTTCATGGCAATTTCTAGAATGAAAATTGCTTTTTAATTCTACTGGCATTAGTTTTTAATGAGAATAATATAAAAAACTAGTGTGTTTACCAAGAAACTATTATCAATTTTCAAGGTATATGCACATGCATGCCCACAAATTCTGTTTTTGCCATTAGAGGCTCTTGCTTTAATCCAGTATTTGGATGGTTAATTGTTTCCGGTTATTTAAATACATATAAAAAACTGCCATCAGCATTTTACCAATTTAAGACACAGTATTGATCATCATGTAACGATTTTTACAGGAATTAATACTTGGCTATGAATATACATACCCAAATATCTTACTCTAATACTTTTGACTTCACATTTAGATGATGATAACCTTATGAGTACTCATGAGAACAGATCCTGAATTTTCATGTACCATCAAATTTAACTAGATTTCTGAATTGTAATGATATCTCATGTATGATAAAATACAGTGTTTTGCTTTCTGTGACTGGCTTATTTCACTTCCTCCCTGTTTAATCACAAGTTACTCTTGTGTTTGTTGCAAATGGCAGGAATTTTTTTTTAGGCCAAATATTATTTTGGTGTGTGTGTGTGGTGTGTATGTGTATCACATTTGCTTTATCCATTCATTAATCATGAGAAAATTCATTTGCTTCCAGATTTGATTAATGTGAGTACTGCTGCAATAAACATAGCATTGTCAATATCTCTTCAAGATACTGATTTCATTTCCTTTGCTTATAAAAGTACTGAAAATTCTACATGAAAAGGTAGTTCTAATTTAATTTTTTTGAGAACCTCAACACTTTTCCCACAATGGCAGGCAGAATATTATTTTTATGTACTTTCCTTTGTCCCTTAAATTGAAAATCTTTCTAAATCTGTATATATGCTGCTGCTGCTCCTGCTGCTGCTGCAAAGTCGCTTCAGTCGTGTCCGACTCGGTGCGACCCCATAGACGGCAGCCCACCAGGCTCCCCAGTCCCTGGGATTCTCCAGGCAAGAACACTGGAGTGGGTTGCCATTTCCTTCTCCAGGGGATCTTCCCAACCCAGGGATTGAACCTGAATCTCCCACGTTGCAGGCAGACGCTTTACCGTTTGAGCCACAAGGGAAGCAAAGTGGTTAATTCATATATATATATATATATATATTTATATTTAAATATGTAACTCTCTCTATATATATATTCTTTTTCAGATTCTTTTCCATTAGAAATTATTACAAGATATTAAGTACAGTTGGCTGTGCTATAGAATAGTTCCTTGCTATTTGTCTATTTTATATATAGTAGCGTGTATATGTTTTTACTTGACTTGAGATTCTTAGTCATAAGTAGGGAAAATTTTGAAGTTTAGTTATCTGTCTCTAAAGTATCTTCTAAACAAATTGAATTTCTTTTCTCTTTATCAGTGCATTTTATTCATAGCCTCATCCATGATTTCATCAATTTTTTAAACCTTTGAAATTAGTTAATACAGAATAGCACTCAACGCAATCTTCATAACATTTTTTTGATTACTAGTGAGAATTTTACTTTTTATAGGATTATCAGCTGTTAGGACATCTTCTGTGTCAGTAGTCTTATATTTTTTTCTCATTTTAAAATTGGTATACCACACTTATTTTCTTTATCTATCTGGAGGAACTAATTTCATAATAGAAATATTAGTCATCTGTCTGATATTTTATAACTTATTTTTCAGTGTGCTTTCAGTTTTTATTTTATTGTGCTTGTATTTCAATATAAGAGATCTCTATGTAGAAAGTGAAAATGAAGTTGCTTAGTCATGTCCGACTCTTTGCGAGCCAGTGGACTGTAGCCACC
>NW_011489139.1:0-175 GCF_000754665.1 Bison bison bison
TGGAATTGTTTCCTTAATTTCTCTTTCTGTTTCCCCATTGTTAGTGTAGAAGAATGCAAGGGATTTTTGCGTGTTAATTTTATATCCTGCAACTTTACTATATTCATTGATTAGTTCTAGTAATTTTTTGATTGAGTTTTTAGGGTTTTCTATGTAGAGGATCATGTCATGTGCA
>NW_011489139.1:275-1417 GCF_000754665.1 Bison bison bison
CACCATGTAAGAGGGTTCCTTTTTCTCCACACCCTCTTCAGCATTTATTGTTTGTAGCCTTTTTGATGGCAGCCATTCTAAGAAGCATGAGATGGTACCTCATTGTGGTTTTGATTTGCATTTCTCTGAAAATGAGTGATGTTAAGCATCTTTTCCTGTGTTTATTAGCCATCTTTATGTCTTCTTTGGAGAATTATCTGTTTAGATCTTTGGCCCATATTTTAATTGGGTCATTACTTTTTCGGGCATTGAGCTGTAGGAGCTGCGTGTATATTTTTAAGGTTAATTCTTTGTCAGTCACTTCATTTGCTACTATTTTCTCCCATTCTGAAGACTGTCTTTTCAGCTTTCTTATAGTTTCCTTCGTTGTGCAAAAGCTTTTAATTTTAATTTGATCCCATTTATTTATTTGGGTCATAGAGGATCCTGCTGTGATTTATGTCAGAGAATTTTTTGCCTATATTTTCCTCTAGGAGTTTTAGTTTCTGGTCTTACATTTAGATCTTTAATCCGTTTTGAGTTTATTTTTGTGTATGGTGTTAGAAAGTGTTATAGTTCATTCTTTTATAAGTGGTTGACCAGTTTTCCTAGCACCACTTGTTAAAGAGATTGTGTTTCTCCATTGTATGTTTTTCCCTCCTTTGTAAGGATAAGGTGTCCATAGGTGTGTGGATTTACCTCTGGGCTTTCTGTTTTGTTCCATTGATCTATATTTCTGTCTTTGTGCCAGTACCATACCGTCTTAATGACTATAGCTTTGTAGCATACTCTGAAGTCAGGCAGGTTGATTCCTCCAGTTTCATTTTCTTTCTCAAGATTGCTTTGGCTATTCAAGGTTTTTTTGTATTTACATACAAATTGTGAAATTATTTGTTCTAGTTCTCTAAAATATACCGTTGTTATCTTGTTAGGAATTGCATTGAATCTATAATTTGCTTTGGATAGTATGTTCATTTTCACTATATTTTTTCTTCCGATCCATGAACATGGTATTTTTCTCCATCTATTTGTGTCATACTTGATTTCTTTCATCAGTGTTTTATAGTTTTCTATATATAGGTCTTTAGTTTTTAGGTAGATTTATTCCTAAGTATTTTAATTTTCATTGAAATAGTGAATGGAATTGTTTCCTTAATTTCTCT
>NW_011489139.1:2674-3891 GCF_000754665.1 Bison bison bison
TGTAAATGTACATTATTTATTTAATTTTCCTCTTGTTTCTTGAGGTAAGCTTGTATTGCTATGAACCTTCTCCTTAGCATTGCTTTTACTGAATCCCATAGGTTTTGGGTTGATTTTCATTCATTTCAGTGAATATTTTGATTTCTTTTTTTTATTTCTTCTGTGATTATTAGTTATTGAGAAACGTGTTGTTTAGTTTCCATATGTTTGTATTTTTAATAGTTTTTTTCCCCTTGTAGTTGACATCTAATCTTACCACGTTGTGATCAGAAAAGAGGCTTGAAATGATTTCAGTTTTTTTGAATTTATCAAGGCTAGATTTATGGCCCAGGATGTGATCTATCCTGGAAAATATTCCCTGTGCTTTTGAGAAAAAGGTGAAAATCATTGTTTTGTGGTCAAATATCCTATAGATATCAATTGGGTATAACTGGTCCATTGCATCATTTAAAGTTTGTGTTTGCTTATTAATTTTCTGTTTAGTTGATCTATCCATAGGTGTCAGTGGGGTATTAATGTGGCCCACTATTATTGTCTTACAGTTAATTTCGCCTTTCACACTTGGTAGCATTTGCCTTACATATTGCAGTGCTCCTATGTTGGGTGCATATATACTGATAATTGTTATATCTTCTTCTTGGATTGTTCTTTTGATCATTATGTAGTGTCCTTCTTTGTCTCTTTTAATGGCTTTTATTTCAAAGTCTATTTTATCTGATATGAGCATTGCTACTCCTGATTTCTTTTGGTCTCCATTTGCGTGAAATATCTTTGTCCAGCCCTTCACTTTCAGTCTGTATGTGTCCCTTGTTTTGAGGTGGGTTTCTTGTAGACAGCATATATAGGGGTCTTGTTTTTGTGTCCATTCAGCCAGTCTTTTTTTTTGGGGGGGAGTGGGGGTGCTAGGGCATTCAACCCATTTGCATTTAAGGTAATTATTGATAAACATGATCCCTTTGCCATTTACCTTGTTGTTTTGGGTTGGAGTTTATACACCTTTTCTGTGTTTCCTGTCTAGAGACTATCCTTTAGCATTTGTTGAAGTTCTGGTTTGCTGCTGCTGAATTCTCTCAGCTTTGGCTTGTCTGTAAAGCTCCTTCATATTTGAATGAAATCCTTGCTGGGTATAGTAATCTGGGTTGTAGGTTTTTCTCTTTCATCACTTTAAGTATGCCCTTCCATTCCCTTCTGGACTGAAGAGTTTCTTTTGAAAGATA
>NW_011489139.1:4230-8325 GCF_000754665.1 Bison bison bison
CTGATTGACTCTTTTTTATTTCTTCTAGGTCCTTCTTAAACATTTCTTACATCTTCTCAATCCTTGTCTCTAGTCTATTTATCCATGCCTCCATTTTGTTTTCAAGATTTTGGATCATCTTTATTATCATTGTTCTGAACTATTTTTCAGGTAGACTCCCTATCTCATCCTCTTTCATTTGGTTTGGTGGGCATTTATCCTGTTCCTTTCCCTGATGAATATTTCTCTGCCTTTTCATTTTGTTTAGATTGCTGTGTTTGGGGTGACCCTTCTGTATGCTGGAAGTTTGTGCTTCCTCTTTATTGTGGAAGTTTCTCCCTGTGGATGGGGTTGGACGAGTAGCTTGTCAAGTTTTCCTGGTTAGGGAAGCTTCTGTCGGTATTCTGGTGTGTGGAGCTGGATCTCATCTCTCTGGAGTGCAAGCAAGTGTCCAGTAGTGAGTTTTGAGATGTCTATGGGTTTGGTGTGACTTCGGGCAGCCTGTATTTGAATGTTTAGGACTATGTTGCTGCATTGCTGGAGAATTAGCTTGATATGTCTTGCTCCAGAACTTGTTGGCTCTTGGATGGAGCTTGGTTTCAATGTAGGTACAGAGGCTTTTGGATGAGCTCTTGTTGATTAATGTTCCCTGGAGTTAGGAGTTCTCTGGTGTTCTCAAGTTTTGGATCTAAGCCTCCCGACTCTGGCTTTCAGGTTTATTCTTACAGTACTCTCAAGACTTCTCAATCCTTACAGTACTGATGATAAATCATCTAGGTTAATGGAGAAAAGATTCTCCATAGTAAGGAACACCCAAAGAGGTTCACAAAGTTACATGGAGAAGAAAAGAGGGAGAAGGGAGATAAAGGTGACCAGGAGGAGAAGAGGGGAAATCAAAAGGGGATAGAGCAACCTAGCCAGTATTCAATTCCCTATGTGCTCTGCACAGTCTGGAACACCCAGAGAGGTTCATGGAGTTACATAGAGAAGAGAAGAGGGAGAAAGGAGATAGACATGGCCACGTGGAAAAGAAGAACAGTTAAAAGTGGAGAGACCAATCTATCCAGTAGTCACTTCCCTAAGCGTTCTCCACAGCCCAGAACACCCAGAGAGATTTACAGAGTTCAGTAGAGAAGAAAAGAGGTAGGGAGGAGATAGAGGTGACCTGGGGGATAAAAGGGAGAGTCAAAAGAGGAGAGAAAAAAAAAGCCAGTAATCACGCCCCTAAGTAAAAATGGGTACTGAAAACTAGATTCTTAAAGGTACAAAACTGATAACAAATACCAAAAAGCAAAGATTAAAAATCTAGAGTAGAGGTCAAAGTCTCAAAAATATAATATTAAAAATACACAACTAATTCAATCACAAAAGTTATAAAAATATATATGCGAAATTTACTTTAAAATAGGGTCTTATTCTGTAAGGTAATAGTAGGTTATAAAAATGAAAATTAAAGCGGTAATAAAGAACTTAAAAATTAAAAAATGATAATAGTAAAAATACATCTAGGAATTTCTCTGGAGCTGTTGAGCACAGAGTGGGGTCAGTTCGATTTCAGAGAGTTCCTTGTTCTAGCTTATACTTCTTCTCGAGGTCTATAGGCCCCTTCCAATGTTTAGTCAATGCTAACTACAGGGTTTTAATCTGTTGCACCTGTCACTTCCAGAGCAGCTCCCTCTTCTTTGCTTATTTTGGCTTCCTCTATTTGCAAGATTCTTCAGTGTTTAATTTCCTCCCTGACACAAGGGAGTGAAGCTGGTCACTTATTTAGGCTCATTTGTCCAATTGTACTATTTGGATGGAGGGACACTGGAAACAAATATCACTGGCATGTGTGGGGAGTACTCACAGTATACAGACCACACTGGGTTTGCCCCAGCTCACTGCATGTGTGCTTTCCCGGTCTGCTCAGGCTCCAGGTTCCCTTGAAGGGGAACTGTCCAAAGCGGGCCCTGGGTTGCATGCACTTCCCCCGTCTTAGCTGCTCAGGTTCAGTTTCTCGGTACTCCACAAAGGCACAGACTTGGTTGGGCCTGTGTTTTGTGCCCTTCCTAGGTCCGAGGAGCTCAGGCCACCAGGTGCTTGGTGAGCACACTGTCCCAGGTGTACAGTGTGTTTCAATCACCTCCCTGTTCCCAGCCACTCGGTTTCCTGTCTGGTATATTTTTAAATGGTATTATATTCTTGCTTTCTCTTTCTGATACCATTTTATTAGTGCAGAGAAAAGAAATAGATATTGATCTTGCATTGTGAAATTTACTAAATTCATTTATCAGTTTTAACACTTTCTCTGTGGATACTTTAGAGTTTTCTTAACCTAGCAGCATATCATCTGCAAATAGTGACTCTTGTACTTTCCTCTAGTTTTTTTACTAATTACCTGTTTTCATATTTTTCCTTACCAGTTTAGATGCCTTTTATTCCCTTCTCTTGGCTGACAGCTGGGTCTAGGACCTTCAAGACTGTTGAATAAAGTGGAGAAAGTGACATCTTTGACTTGTGCATGATTTTAGAGGAAAAAATTTCAGGTTTTCATAGCTGAATATGATAACTGTGGATTTGTAATAAATGGGCCTTGTTACATTAATCTATATTCCCTTTCTGCCAGTCTTGAGAAGAATTTTTATTGTGAATGGATGCTGAGTTTTGTCAAATGCTTTTTCTGCATCTTTTGAGATAATCATGTGATTTGTGTAGTCCATTTTGTTAATGTGGTCATATTATATTGATAGATTTTCAAGTGTTGAATAATTCTTGAATCTCTGGAATAAATCCCACTTGATCATGGTTGTTGATCCTTCTTATGTATTGTTGGGTTCCGTTTGCTAATATTTTGTTGAGGATTTTTACATCATTTTCATTAAATATATTGGACTATAATGTTCAATTTTTATAGTATCACTGTCTGATTTCTACATGATATGGTGGCCTTATAGGTTGAATATGAGTATATTCTGCCCACTGGGGAATGGAATGACAAACAACTTCAGCATTCTTGCCATGAGAACACCATGAACAATATAAAAATGCAAAAAGATATGACACTGAGCGATGAACCCACCCAGATTGGTAGGTGTCAAATATGCTACTAGAGAAGAGCAGAGAAATAGCTACAGAAGGAATGAAAAGGCTGAGCCAAAGCAGAAATGACATCCAGTACTGGATGTGTCTGGTGGTGAAAGTAAAGTCTGATGCTGTAGAAACACTATTGCATATGAACCTGTAATGTTAGGTCTGTGAATCAAGGTAAATTGGAAGTGGGCAAACAGGAGATGGTAAGAGTGAACTTCACTATTTTAGAAATCAGTGGACTAAAATGGATGGGAAAGGGCAAATTTAATTTAGAGGACCATTATTTCTACTACTGTGGGCAAAAATACTTAGAAGAAATGGAGTAGCCCTTATAATCAACAAAAGAGTCTGAAATGCAGTACTTGGGTTCAATCTCAAAAACAACAGAATGATCTTGGTTCATTTCCAAAGTAAACCAATCAATATCACAATGATGGTTGTGGTGGTTTAGTCACTAAGTCATGTCTGCCTCTTGCGACCACATGAACTGTAGCCTGTCAGGCTCTTCTGCCCAAGAGATTCTCCAGGCAAGAATATTGGAGTGGGTTGTCATTTCCTTCTCTAGGGGATCTTCCCAACCCAGGAATCAAACCTGGGTTTCCTGTATTGCAGGCAGATTCTTTACTGACTGAGCTATGAGGGAAGCCCCCAATACCACAGTAATCCAAGTCTATGACTAAACACCAATACCGAAGAAGATGAATAGTTTTCTTAAGACCTACAAGACCTCCTAAGGTTAACAACAAAAATAGAGGTTCTTTTCATCATAAGGGATTGGAATGCAAAAGTAGGAAATCAAGGGGTACCTGAAGTAACAGGCAAGTTTGGCCTTGGGATACAAAATGAAGCAGGGCAAAGGTGGAAAGAGTTTGGCCAAGAGAATTCACTGGTCATAGGAAATGCTCTCTTCCAGCAACACAAGAGATAACTTTACACATGAACATCACCAGATGGTCAGTTCAAAATCAGATTGGTTGTACTTTTGCAGCAGAAGACTGAGAAGCTCTACAGTCAGCAAAAACAAGACCAGGAGCTGACTGTGGC
>NW_011489139.1:8595-10532 GCF_000754665.1 Bison bison bison
GTATTCTTGTATATAAGCTAGTCTGCTGTTAATTTCTTCTAGTGTGGTTTTCATGTTAGTTATTGTATTTTTCATTTCTGATGGGTTATTTTTTATTTCCTAGTTTCTTATTAAACTTCCTACTGATATTTAAATTATTTCCCATAATTCAGTTAGCATACTTATAATTAGTGCCTTGGATTATTTACCTGGTAAATTATTTATTTCTATTTCATTATTTGATTTTTCAGGTTTTTTGTTAATGTTGTTTTTTCAGTTGAAACCACTTCATCCATCATTTCACCTTGCTTAACTTTCTATGTCTCTATGAAGTTAGGTAAAATATTTGCTTGATGAGGTCTTAAAGGGTGTCCTTATGTGGGAACATCCTGATACTCTCTGCTTGTGCCCAGTAGCTTTATTGGGAGAGTTGGATATGATATGAACGTGAGTCACGTTTTTTCCCCAGGATGTTCTGGTAGCTCTTGCCTTGATAGAAGGTGAAGCTGGGACTTCCCCTCTATTTAGTGGCTGTAATTGCACTACTAGATTTAGGGGAAAGTTTCAAGTTGCTGGATCAGGAGTCCTGAGGTTCAGGTCTGAACTTACTCTGTTCCCTTCAAGTATATGCTCTCTCTCTTCCCAGTCCTAGCCCTCTTGAGTCTGAGGGAACCAGTGCTGGAGCAATAGGGGCTCATGTGGTATCTCATGTTGCATGGCCAGTAACAGTCAAGCTGTAGACAAGTCAGGACTATTTTTGATGCACTGCCTTGGTAAGCACCTACAGTGGCTTCCCTGCAAAACTAGATGCCTTTTTTTGGCCTGAGCCCCCTTTGTCCTTCACAACCAATCTTTCCCATTGGCCTCTGCTGCCTCTGCTCTTGTGTGGAACAGTGCTGCAGAGTAGTCAGGGTCTGTGTGTGCTGTCAGTATCTGTTAGGGCTTGAGCTGTGTAAATTCCGCCACAGAGGTTGGACTGCTTCTGATATATTCCCTTTGTAAGTGTCAATAATGGCTGCTGTCATCCTTCTGATACAGTACTTTTGGTCTTAATCACTTCTTTGTCCACAACCGAGCTCTTCTCTTGGTCACATAGCTCTTGCTCCAGTGTGGATCTGCAAAATGAAGATGCAGAGCTAGCGCTCTCTCTTGCCTCAAGCTAGGGCATGTGCCAGTGCAGTTACAGGAAACCAGTCAGCCACCTGTGCAGCTTTAATCTACCCTCTGCCCTCCTTCAGCAACAAGTTTATGTGTGTATGTTCCTCACAAGCAGAGTTCAAGCTTCCCACAGCCCTCCTATTGCTCCCACCAGGACCAGTCCTCCAAGTGACCAAGGAGACTCATCTTTCCTATGTCAGATCCCAGGACTCACTTGCCCAATATGTGACTTGAACTGCTCACTCCCCAGGGAGCATATCCACTTGCTTAATCTCCCTCTCCCTCTGCATCCCCTCCCTGGGGCACAGGTTCCAATCTGGTCCTCATTTCTCTTCCCTTCTTATCTTATGTGTGTATCTTTCTTGCAACCTTGCTTGTACAGGAGTCCTTCTCTCGGTTTCCAGTTTTCAGTGAGAATTCTTCCACATGGAGATGTATTTGTGATGTGTTTGTGGAGAGAGGTGAGTTCCACATCCTCTTACTGGACCATTTTGATCTACTCACTGAATGCTAGTGGAGAATATATGCATACATATGCAAACACACATATACTTACATTTCTTGTTCACAAATATGGACATGAAATTTATGAGACCTGAACAGGCACAACATATAACGGTGAAGAACTTAATTTTTAAATAACTTATTAAAAAAATGAAAAAGCTTGTAAACAAAAACATATACTGCAAAATTCAACTTTCCAAATCCTGAATTTAGGATTTGACTGTCTTTGCTTTTAAGTTAAACTCTAACTCTACTATGAGGAATGCATAAAAAAAAAAAAAAAAAAATTCATAGGC
>NW_011489139.1:11335-13962 GCF_000754665.1 Bison bison bison
ACAGGTATACATGTGCTCCCCCTCCTGAACCCTCCTCCCTCCTCCCTCCCCATACCATCCCTCCGGGTCATTAGAAAAGTAAATAGTAAATATTACCTGGGAGCTGAAAATTTGGCCTCTATTACTTTAAATGTTTGGGAGGGTTGACAAAGTTTAAAAAGCTATGAAATATTTTTAATAGAATTTTGCTAACCATAGAGCCCACTTTCTTAGTAAGTGGGAAAAATAATACATATTATAAGTGTCCAGATAGCTCAGAGGACGTTGCAAGCAATAATTATATTGATGCATTAATGTCCAGGCTAGAATAGCATATTGTGTAGCCTTTACTCTCTGAAAGTTTTTTTTTTTAATCAGATTTTCTTAGAGACAATGTTAAATTAAATTAGATATTTACTTGGGTTATTAGAACATTCTCCCAAGAAACTGTGATGTAGATTGTGCTTGAAAATACAGGCTAACTATGGCACATTTCTATTATCTGTTAACATAGGTGTTTTAACTGAAGGTAGGATGGATTGCACTGTTAGCAACTAAGAGTAGGAAGTAATTTCCAACATTATATAAAAATACGTTTTTTTTGGTTTTGTTTTGTTTTGTTTTTAAACGCTGGAAAAATGCCAAATGGGAGCTGAATGATGGCTGGGAGGTGACAGTCAGTATAGAAGGAGTGAGAAAAGTGATTTTCCATACTGATCCATTCAGATTGGGAAAATGACAGTCTGGGGAAACTAGATAAACACATCTGACCAGGGGATAAAATCCTTAAAGTAAACCAAAGGAAAATGAAGACAGGTACACGTCATATGCAAAAATGGTTGATATATGGTACTAAAATGAATAGGAATCTAATGTTATAATGTTGCTACTTAAAACACTTTATCCAAATAAATGAATCAAAAACATAGAATTGGAATCTAGTACAAAAGTTTGGGTGATATATTCAAGTCTGACTGCTGTTGTTGTTCGGTTGCTAGGTCTTGTCTGACTCTTTGTAACCTCATGGTTGTCAGTATGCTAGGCTCCACTGCCCTCCACTGTCTCCAGGAGTTTACTCAAATTCATGTTCATTGAGTCAGTGATGCTATCTAGCCATCTTATCCTCTACCACTCCCTTCTCCTTTTGCCTTCATTCTTTCCCAGCATTAGGGTCATTTCCAGTGAGTTGACTTGGCACCACGTGACCAAAGTATGGGAACTTCAGCATTAGCCTTTGCAATGAATATTCAGGACTGATTTCCTTTCTGATTGACTGGTTTGATCTTCTTGCAGTCCATGGGACTCTCAAGAGTCTTCTCCAACACCATGATTTGAAAGCATCAATTCCTCAGTGCTCAACCTTTTTTACAGTCCAACACACACATCCATACCACACATTTGTCTATACAGACCTTTGTTGTCAAAGAGATGTCTCTGCTTTTGAATACACTGTGTAGGTTTGTCATACCTTTCCTTCCAAGGTCCAAATGTCTTTTAATTTCATAGCTGCTGTTACCATCTGCCATGATTTTGACCCAAGAAAAGAAAATCTGTCACATCTTCCACTTTCCCCTTCTATTTGCCATGAGGTGATGGGATCAGATGCCATGATCTTAATTTTTTGAATGTTGAATTTCAAGCCAGCTTTTTCACTCTCCTCTTTCACCCACATCATGAGGCTCTTTACTTCCTCTTCACTTTGTGCCATTAGAGTAGTATCATCTGCATATCTGAAATGGTTGCTATTTCTCCCAGCTATCTTGATTACAGCTTGTTATTATTCCAGGCTGGCATTTTGCATGATGCACTCTGCATATAACTTAAATAAATAGGATGACAATATACAGCCTTGACGTACTCCTTTTCCTATTTGGAACCAGTCTGTTGTTCCACGTCCAGTTCTAACTGTTGCTTCTTGACCTGCATACAGATTTCACAGGAACCAGGTCTGGTCGTCTGGTATTCCCATCTCTTTAAGAATTTTCCACAGTTTGTTGTGATCCACACAGTCAAAGGCTTTAGCGTAGTCAATGAGGCAGAAGTAGATGTTTTTCTGGAATTCCCTTGGTTTCTCTATGATCTAGCTAATGTTGACAATTTGATCTCTGGTTCCTCTGTCTCTTCAAAACCCAGGCTGCACATCTGCAAATTCTCAATTCATACTGGTGAAGCCTAGCTTGAAGAATTTTGAGCATAACTTTGCTAGTGTGTGAAATGAGCCCAATTATATGGTAGTCTGACCATTCTTTGGCATTGTCCTTCTTTAGGATTGGAATGAAAAGTGACCTTTTCTAGTCCTCTGTCATTGCTGAGTTTTTCAAATTTGCTGACATATTGAATGCAGCATCATCTTTTAGGATTTGAAATAACTCAGCTTGAATTCCATCACCTCCACTAGCTTTGTTCATAATAATGCTTCCTAAGGCCCACTTCACTTTACACTCCAGGATGTCCAGCTCTAGGTGAGTGACCACACCATCGTGGTTATCCAGGTCTTTGAGATCTTTTTTTTTTTTTTGTATAGTTATTCTGTGTATTTTTGCCACCTCTTCTTAATCTCTTCTGCTTCTGTTAGATCCTTACTGTTTCTGTCATTTATCATGCCCATCTTTGTATGAAATATTCCATTGATATCTGCAATTTTCTTG
>NW_011489139.1:14062-14397 GCF_000754665.1 Bison bison bison
TTTTATTGTTTTCCTCTACTTCTTTGCATTGTTCATTTAAGAAAGCCTTCTTATCTTTCTTAGCCATGCTCTGGAACTCTGAATTCATTTGGGTATATTTTTCCCTTTCTCCCTTGCCTTTTACTTCTCTTCTTTATTCAGCTATTTGTAAAGCCTCCTCAGACAACCACTTTGCCTTCTTGCATTTCTTCTTCTTTGGGATGGTTTTGATTACTGCCTCTTGTACAATGCTATGAACCACCACCCATTGTTTTTCAGGCACTCTATCTACCAGATCTAATCCCTTGAATTTATTTGTCACCTCTACTGTGTAATTATTAGGGATTTGATTTAGG
>NW_011489139.1:14694-14873 GCF_000754665.1 Bison bison bison
TGACAGAGGATGAGATGGTTGGATGGCATCACCAACTCAATGGACATGAGTTTGAGTAAACTCTGGGAGTTGGTGATGAATAGGGAGGCCTGGTGTGTTGCAGTTCATGAGGTCGCAGAGAGTCAGACAGGATTGAGCGACTGAACTGGATGACTGACTGATACACACACACACACACA
>NW_011489140.1:0-175 GCF_000754665.1 Bison bison bison
TTTTGCACAGCAAAGGAAACTATAAGCAAGGTAGAAAGACAACCCTCAGAATGGGAGAAAATAATAGCAAATGAAACAACTGACAAAGGATTAATTTCTGAAATATACAAGTGGCTCATACATCTCAATGCCAGAAAAACAAATAACCCAATAAAAAAGTGGGGGAAATACCTAA
>NW_011489140.1:275-1128 GCF_000754665.1 Bison bison bison
TTTTTTTTTTTTTTTTCCAGTAGCCATGTAGGGATTGAGACTTGAACCATAAAGAAGGCTGAGCACCGATGCTTTCCAACTGTGGTGCTGAAGGAGAAGACTCTTGAAAGTCCCTGGACTTCAAGGAGATCAAGCCATTCAATCCTAAAGAAATAAACCCTGAATATGCTTTGGAAGGACTGATGCTAAAGCTGAAATTCTAATACTTTAGCCACCTGATGTGAATAGCCTAGTGATTGGAAAAGACCCTGATGATGAAGAAAACTGAAGGCCAAAGGAGAAGAGGGCAACAGAGGATGAGATGGTTAGAACATCACTCTCTCAGTGGCCATGATTTGAGTAAACTCAGGGTAATAGTGAAGGACAGGGAAGCCTGGTGTGCTGCCGTCCATGGGATGACAAAGAGTGGGATAGGACTCAGTGATTGAACAAAAACAACAAACTACTTTAAAATTCAATATCGGACCCCAAACACTTGACTCTAAGGAGGATTACACCTGATGGTTATTCAGAATTTACTTTTTACTTATAAACCATGAATAACTGATTTCTTGTAAGGCAGAAAACATACCAAACAAATTTAAATAGGATGTTTTGTAAAAATCAGAGATGAAAACTACAAGGATGGAAATAGGCAAGTACAATTTTCCTTTATAACACAATCAGATCAAAATGATAGCCTTGGGTATCAAAAGGGTGTCACTTCTGTCTAGTACATTTTATTTAAGAAATATATGATATATTACTCAGCCATTAAAAAGAATACATTTGAATCAGTTCTAATGAGATGGATGAAACTGGAACCTACTATACAGAGTGAAGTAAGCCAGAAAGAAAAACACCAATACAGTAT
>NW_011489140.1:1228-1954 GCF_000754665.1 Bison bison bison
AGCATTTTGATATTTGGCAAAACTAATACAATATTGTAAAGTTTAAAAATAAAATAAAATTTAAAAAATAAATAAATTATCCATTGGAATGGAAAAAAAAAAGAAATATATGATATAGAAATATTTCAATAATTGCTAAGTTTTAGATTTCTATCAGTGGGAAATTGGCAAGATAAAATAAGGATGTGTTGTGTTAGTCACTCAGTCATGTCCAACTCTTTGTGGCACCATGGACAATAGCCCACCAGTATAGTCTGTCCATGGAATTCTCCAGGCAGGGCTACTAGAGTGGGTCGCCATTCCCTTCCCCAGGGAATCTTCCTGACCGAGGGCTTGAACCCATGTCTCCTACATTACAGGTGGATTATTTGCCACTAAGCTCCCTAGGAAGCCCTAAAGTGAGAATGCTATCACTAAAATAAAGTAGTCCAGCTCTGTCTGGCATAGCATAAGGTTCTCATATTTTAAGTTGCTTTTTAAACAAGGAGTAGATTTCTTGTTGGAAAAAGTTGGTTTCTTAAGTAATCATTGGAATATTTGTGTCATAAAGAGAATTGCATTAGTGCATTTGAACAAGACTAATAATAAGAAAGAATATCATGTATACCTGTGGCGGATTCATTTTGATATATGGCAAAACCAATACAATATTGTAAACTTAAAAAATTAAATTAAATTAAAAAAAAAAAAAGAAAGAATATCAGTAGTGTATAACTGTCTTAGATA
>NW_011489140.1:4206-7277 GCF_000754665.1 Bison bison bison
AAAATAGACAATGGGAATTTGCTGTATGGCTCAGGAAACTCAAACAGGGGCTCTGTATCAACCTAGAGGGGTGGGATGGGGAGGGAGATGGGAGGGAGGTTCAAAAGGGAGGGAGTATATGTATAACTATAGCTGATTCACGTTGAGGTTTGGCAGAAAACAACAAAATTCTGTAAAGCAATTATCCTTAATAAAAAAAGAAAGATACCCAATATAGTTTCTAGTTTAGATAGATGTAGTCATGGTGGAAAGAAAAAAAAGATGTCCTTTTTCCTACTTCATTTCTATACCTCCTGTTATAACCTCTGCTTCTCAGTTTGGCTCCAGATCACAGTGGCAAGTTCAACCAAGGCAGTCTGATGACTATATATACACAGAACATAAGTGTACCTTTGTACCACTGTGCCAGGGTTTCAACTTTTAAGCATTTTGTGGATAAGTTTAAGAACACCTGATTTTCAAAACTTACTGAGAAACAAAAAAGGCAGAATCAGTGAACCGATATTTTAGTAACATTCATCACCCTATACAGTTACAAACATTTTCTTCCTGTGATGAGAATTTTATTTATAAACTCATGATCTCCTGATATCTCAAAACAATGAAGTCATAATAATATCAAGATTATTAACTCCCCTGGGTATATTCTCTATTCATTAAAAGAAGGCTATTTGAACATGTTCTTCTTTTGGAAGCAAATGTTCCAAGTGAGATTCTTTTGCTTTGTACATACTAAGAAAAGAAGATTCTGTGTTGCTTTAAAAATTCAATGAAGCCTAAATAATACTAACTTAAGAAATAGACATTATGAAGTGAAAATAGTTTTGACCCATACAATATTGTCACATCTTCAGTATCAGGAAGAGATCATTATTCTCAGCATGGTACCATATATATTGCAAAATGCAGTGTCCAAATAATTTTTTGTAGAAAGCAATTTTGTCAAACTATGTGCTTAAAAAATTAGCTGTTTGAAATGAGAAAAGTTTGAGTTGTGAGTTAACTTTTGGTTCATTTGGATTCTAAATCAAAACTGAATATGGTAAAGGGTGAAAATAATATAACTTCATAAAATTCTAAGAAGCTCAAATGAATGTCTTGAGTGTGGGAAGTATCTTGGGAAAAAACAAAGCACTGCAAAATAGATTCACTTTGTGATGAAGATCACTGATAAGGATAAAAAATGTTTTCTTCATGATTTTTGGTATCACAAGACATGGCAAGATTTTAGAAATATAACAGTTAAGAGACCATCTGAAAATACCAAGTTGTTTAAAATGGACAATTCAATACAGCCTTCACATAATGATCAGGCTTCTAAGAATCAGAAATGTGAATTAAATAAAATTTAGTACAAAATAAAAATAACAAAAATGAATCAAATAATGTAAAAAACCTTTCAAGTTTGCTTTTTTTCCCCACATTACAGTAATGTAAGTAATTAAAACTATAGGAACTATATGTATAAATTTACATATGAAATAATAAAATGACTCACAATAATGCTATATTTAAACTCTGACGGTATTTATAACATAATATTCCAATTTACCTAGACTTATAGAGGCCTTTGGGCTTCTCTGTTGGCTCAATGGTAAAGAATCCACCTGCCAATGCAGAAGACACAAGAGATGAGGGTTCAATACGTGGGTCGGGAAGATCCCCTGGAGGTGGAAGTGACAACCCACTCTGGTATTCTTGCCTGGGAAATCCCATGGACAGAGGATCCTGTGGGCTACAGTCCATGGGTCACAGAGTCAGACATTATTAGCAACTGAGCATGAACCCACATGTCTCTTCAAGGTGAATTCATGGAGGTGATCTCATTTTATTTTGAACTGTGATAACTGATTTTAGTTCTGGTCTGCTTCAACTATATAGTTAGTTTCATATGTAGAAGTTCATTTTACCTTAAAAGTATCTTGGGAGAATGGCATTGAAACATGCATAATATCATATAAGAAACTAATCGGCAGTCCAGATTTGATGCAGGATACAGGATGCTTAGGGCTGGTGCACTAGGATGACCCAGAGGGATGGTACGGGGAGGGAGGTGGGAGGGGGTTCAGGATGGGGAGCATGTGTACACCTGTGGCGGATTCATGTTGATGTATGGCAAAAACCAATACAATATTGTAAAATAATTAGCCTCCAATTAAAGGGAGGATGGAAGAGGGTTCAGGATGGGGAACATATGTATGCCTGTGGCGGATTCATTTTGATATATGGCAAAACCAATACAATATTGTAAAGTTAAAAAATAAAATTAAATTAAAAAAATAAAAATCATTTTAATGGCTAAAAAAAAATCTTGTTATATATCAACAGAAACTGTTTTAATAAGTCCATTTTAGACATAATGAAACCAAGGCCATGGGATTTATAAGAAATAAAGACTAGGATAGGATGTGCATCCTCCTTTTTCAGTATTCTCTCCTATGTGTCAGTGACTTGTGAATTGTCTTCTTTCAACCCTAGGGCTATAAGATGATTAGATAGAATCACCAATTCAATGCATGTGAATTTGAGCAAACTCCAGGAAATAGTGAAGTACAGGGGAGCCTGGCATGCTGTAGTCCATGGGTTCACAAAGAGTGGGACACAACTTAGCGACAGTACAGAATAGCAACACTTTGGGTACAGAGACCCTGAAAAGCATGTTTTGTGTCTCTGGTTACCACTGATTATAATGTAGATGTTGTTGGAAACTTTGCTTTTAGATGATTGATGCATTTCAGGATGACTAGGAGTCAAAGAATTTAGTGTTTGCTGATATTTAAAATAAATACGTGTTTAGTAAGCTTCTGTCAGCTCCAGGATTGGAACTGTGAGTAGGTTTTGTGTTAAGTATTAATGAAGATTTCTGACAGAGAGCTATCCCCTTGAGCCCTACTTGATTTTCAGCAGAGACTTAAATGATGATATTGTTTATTCATGTTTCATTCATTCTTTATATTTCACTGCATTTAAACATGCAGGGAATCACAGAGTTGACTTGCCCTGATAGGCTTATACCAATATCCCTATTGCAGATTAGTTAAACATGGAAAGGTATACAAATAGGATGCTTT
>NW_011489140.1:9863-12346 GCF_000754665.1 Bison bison bison
TTAAAGATGATTTCATTATATAAGTAGAATGATCACATAGTAAATTCTGATTTCCTTCTATTCTTTTCTTCTGCTTCCATAACCCACACATGCTATATTCCAATCTTATATATAATGATTTATTCTGATCACTCCCAAGTTTTTCATAACTTGTACCTTTAACTCTGCTCTTCCTTTGGCCAAGAATGACTGTCTTTATTATAGAAGACAGGAACTGTCTCCTTTTTAGGGCTCTACACTCATGATACATCTAATAATAGTAGCAAAAAAAAAAGAATGCCCCCCCAAAGAATCCCTCCTTATTTCTCAAGAACTGTCCCAAGACACGTTTAAACTTCTGCACTGCTAAATCCTTCTCTGCTACATTTTAACAGCTCCCTAAAGAATCATATACCTCATCTTTGAGCTTCCCAAACATCCCACATTTGCAGCTGGTATGAAATTTAAGATCACCAGAATCTGTTCAGAATTCAGGACAGGAAAGGAGAAACAGTATTAACATCTTAGAACTCTCTCTAAAGTAATTTTAGAACTTTCTCTAAAATAATTTTTAAAGATACACACAGCAGTTCCCATGTTCATAGTTCTGTATCCCTGATGATGTAGCACAATGTTGGTGACCTGGTCATTAATAAATCATGACCTTCAATGACTCAAAGTATGTGTAAGGTAGATTATAAAAATATACAAGAATGTTTCTACATAGTTTTTTTATGAAACCACACTTTTATAATAGAATGTAAAAATTTTTAAAGACCAATTACTATACAGTCCACATAATAAAAACAAAAGTAATACCCATGGATTTTTTTAGAGGAATATATATCCTTTATTACATCACAGGTTACTTATCAAATCAAATCAAATAATAAATGTGACAGTGTTGGAAAAGCTAATATTGTGTATGTTAGGTTTTTCTACATAGAAACCTAGAAGTTCTCTGTGCATTTGTGCTAAGTCACTTCAGTCGTCTCTGATTCTATGTGACCCTATGGACTGTAGCCTGCCAGGCTCCTCTGTCCTTAGGATTCTCCAGGCAAGAATACTGAAATGAGATGTCATTCCCTCCTTCAGGGGATCTTCCTGACCCAGGGATCGAATGCGCATTTGCCGGAGCATTGCAGAGTTGGACACGACTGAGCGACTGAACTGAACTGAACTGAGTGCCACCTGGGAAGCCCAGAAGTTCTCATAACTCCTCACTTTCCTTTTGTTACAATTTGTCTTTGTTCAGTCACTCAGTCATGTCCAATTTGTTACAATTTGTCCTTGTTCAGTCACTCAGTCATGTCCAACTCTTTGTGACCCCATGGACCCCAGGCTTGCCAGGCTTCCCTGTCCATCATCTCCCAGAGCTTGCTCAATCTCATGTCCATTGAGTCAGTGTTGCCATCCAACCATCTCATCTTCTGTCATCCCCTTCTCTTCCTGCCTTCTATCTTTCCCAGCATTAGAGTCTTTTCTAGTGAGTCAGTTCTTCACATTAGGTGGCCAAAGTACTAGAGCTTCAGCTTCAGTATCAGTCCTTCCAATGAATATTTAACTTTGATTTCTTTTAGGATTGATTGGTTTGATCTCTTTGCAGTCCAAGAGACTCTGGAGAGTTTTCTCCAACACCACAGCTCGAAAGCATCAATTATCTGACACTGAGCCTTCTTTATGGTCCAACTCTCACATCCGTACATGACTACTGGAAAAACCATAACTTTGACTATATGGACTTTTGTCAGCAAAGTAATGTCTCTTACTGTCTAGGTTTGTCACAGTTTTTCTTCCAAGGAGCGACCATCTTTTTATTTCATGGCTGCAGTCACTGTCCACAGTGATTTTGTAGCCAAAAATAAATAAATAAATGAAATAATAAAGTCTGTCAGTTCAGATTATTCCCCATCTATTTGCCACGAAGTGATGGGACTGGATGCCATGATCTTAGTCTTTTGAAGTTGAGTTTTAAGCCAGCTTTTTTACTCTCCTCTTGTACTTTCATCAAGAGCCTCTTTGGTTCCTCTTTGCTTTGTCATAAGGGTGCTGTCATCGGCCAAGATTTGTGAAATTTATCTATTGAGTAGTATTTTAATTAATCTCCTAATTTCTATCCACTGTACCTAATTTTATTTTTGTAAATTTTTATTGCAATATAGTTGCTTTACAACGTTGTGTTAGTTTCTACCATACGGTGAAGTGAATCAGCTATACCTATACATACAGTGGATTTTGAACACTAGCATCTTTAAGTATCACAGATTTTCATGAATTTTTTTTTATTGAAAATACATAGCCAGTTAATTATTACAAGTAGATTTATTAGGAATCAAAAGAAAATCCAGAGATTATAGAAATTCAACTGCTGCTGCGAAGTCGCTTCAGTCGTGTCCGACCCTGTGCGACCCCATAGACAGCAGCCCACCAGGCTCCCCCATCCCTGGGATTCTCCAGGCAAGAACACTGGAGTGGGTTGCCATTTCCTTCTCCAATGCATGAAA
>NW_011489140.1:14732-15749 GCF_000754665.1 Bison bison bison
AACTGAGGTTCCCAAAGAAGAAGTGTATTAATTTCCCCCTTTTTGAAGATACAGTTCAGTTCAGTCACATGGTCATGTCTAACTCTTTGCAACCCCATGGACTGCAGCACATCAGTCTCCCTGTCGATTACCAACTCCCAGAGCTTGCTCAAATTCATGTCCATCAAGTCGGTGATGCCATCCAACCATCTCATCCTCTATTGCCCCTTTTCCTGCTGCCTTCAATACTTCCCAGCAACAGATATTTTCCAGTGAGTCAGTTCTTCCTATCAGGTGGCCAAAGTATTGGAGTTTCAGCTTCAGCATCAGTCCTAACAATGAATATTCAGGACTGATTTCCTTTGGGATGGATTGCTTAGATCTCCTTGCAGTCCAAGGGACTCTCAAGAGTCTTCTCCAACAGCACACTTCAAAATCATCAATTTTTCAGGGCTCAGTTTTCTCCATGGTCCAACTTTCACATCCATACATGACTGCTGGAAAGACCATAGCTTTGACTAGATGGACCTCTGTCGGCAAGGTAATGTCTCTGCTTTTTAATATGCTGTCCAGGTTTATCATAGCTTTCCCCCACCCCCCAAGGAGCAGGGGTATTTTAATTGCATGGCTGCAATCACCATCTGCAGTGATTTTGGAGCCCAGAGAAATAAAGTCAGCCACTGTTTCCACTGTTTCCCCATCTATTTGCCATGAAGTGATGGGACCAGATACCATGATCTTAGTTTTCTGAATGTTGAGCTTTAAGCCAGCTTTTTCACTCTCCTCTTTCACTTTCACCAAGACACTCTTTAGCTCCTCTTCACTTTCTACCATAGGGTGGTATCATCTGAATATCTGAGTTATTGATATTTCTCCTGGCAAACTTGATTTCAGCTTCTGATTCATCCAGCCTAGCATTTCGCATCATAAACTCTGCATATAAGTTAAATAAGCAGGGTGACAATATACAGCCTTGATGTACTCCTTTCCCAATTTGGAACCAGTCTGCTGTTCCATGTGTGGTTCTAACTGTTGCTT
>NW_011489141.1:0-175 GCF_000754665.1 Bison bison bison
ACCATGTCTGATTTTCCTTGATTCATGGACCTAACATTTCAGGTTCCTATACAATACTGTTCTTTGCGCCATTTTATTTTACTTTCACCAACAGACACATCAACAACTGAGCATCATATTTACTTTGGCCAAGCTGCTTCATTCATTCTGGGGCTATTGGTAATTCTTCTCCACT
>NW_011489141.1:3322-3751 GCF_000754665.1 Bison bison bison
TGAAAATAAAAAAATGAAAATACTCCTCACTAACCCTTGGTGTGTTATTATCTGACATTATAATGTGTCAGATAACTTATCGGCCATCACTCATCAATCTGTTGGTCTCTTAATTTCAAGTGCATTTTGTCTTTGTTCTTTAAGTATAGCCTGAGTTTGGTTCATGCCCTATAATATTTTTCCAAAGTAAATATTTATTTAATTGACCCCTACCACCAAACGTACTTTTCAAGTATCTGTGGTAGTCAAAAATTTGTTTTTCCTCTAATAAGTACAATTTTATGAAGATAGATTAATATAGACATCACCTATATCCATATTCTGGGGGAAATAAGGTGTTGTGTCTTATTTTCATATAATGAGTTTTCATATGAAACTCCGTGAATGAGTTTTCATTCACTGTAAGACATTTATGACACTGAGGAAAAT
>NW_011489141.1:4102-6761 GCF_000754665.1 Bison bison bison
AGGCTCCAGTTGCCATTGTTTGAATTTGCATATTGTAAACTTCAACAAATGGTAAAGTGTTGGTAAGATTATATCTTCAGAGAAAAAGACTTACTGTAAATATTTTTAAAGTTTTTCTTTAGTGTACCAACTCCTATGCAAAGTGTACTTTGGGAAACTTGACTCAACCATAAAGATCATTTTAACTTTTCTGTTGAAACCACACTGGGAGAAATGGCTTCATTTTTTGAGAGACTTACTTAACTAACCCCTAGGCAGGGTTTCTGGTGTATATCCTGGAGCAGGGATGGAGGACACTGAGATCTTTCTGTCCTTAGTTGACTCCACCATCTTTCTCAGTGAATGCTCATTGGAAAGAGCTCTTCCTATCACCCTGGCTGTACATGCAATATGTGTAAGAAGTCCTGAGGACATCAAAGCTCTAATGTCTAAGAGGTTTGTCTACTTTAGTAATAGTTTGCTTAGGAAAAAGTCATTCTTTCTGTACCTACAGGTGCAACTTAAAGAAGCTATTGAAGGTCTTCCTGGTAAAATGAATGCTGAATTAGCAGAATCCGGGTTGAACTTGAGTTCTGGACAGAGACAATTGGTGTGTCTTGCTAGGGCTATCCTCAGAGAAAATCGGATATTGATTATTGACAAAGCCACATCGAATGTGGATCCAAGGTATGGAGCTGAGACCGGGAAACCTTGAATCTGACTTGTCAGTGTGGTAAATGGAAAACATTTAGTGATGCTTAGAAATGTTTCTAAGTGCTCTCTTAGTCCAATGGATATCTTTTGATAATATCAATTCCAGAAAACAAAGGAAAAACCAAGACATTTTGTATGGCATTAATGTTGTTATGAGGCATCCTGAGAGAGCTATATTCCTAAATCCAGCTCCTTATAGTTTCAAGCAATTTTGAGGGAAGATTATTTTCCATCATTTTATGAAAAAGAGTAAATTTCTAAATAGATTTTTATGCTTAGTTTTTTAGGAACAAGATTATATGTTAACATACTGATTTTTAGAAACATTATAAAAATATCATATATTTTTAAGTCTTAAGTCTGCTTGTCATGTCTTTACTGAACTATATTAACTTTTTTTAAATATAGAACTGATGAGTTAATACAAAAAACAATTCATGAGAAATTTTCCCAGTGCACTGTGCTAACCATCACACACAGTTTGAGCAACGTCATTGACTGTACACAGATAATGGTAAGACCCTACCATTTTAGCTTTTTTCATTTATGTTAAGTTTTTCAGCATATCCATCCTTGTAAAACTTGATAGGAACCTCCAGTAATTTAATTTTCTCTTAGTTTCTCCTCTCATTCCTGAAAATTGTTGTTGTTCAGTCGCTCAGTTGTGTCCGACTCTTTGTGACCCCCTGGACTTTGGCATGCCAGGCCTCTCTTTCCTTCACTATATCCCATAGTTTGTTCAAATTCATGTCCATTGAGTCAGTAATTCCATCCAAACATCACATCCTCTGTCATCCCCTCCTCCTCCTGCCTTCAAACTTTCCCAGCATCAGTGTCTTTTCCAATGAGTAGGCTCCTCACATCAGGTGGTCAATCTATTGGAGCTTAAACTTCAGCAGCAGTCATTCCAATGAATATTCAGGGTTAATTTCCTTTAGGATTGACTGGTTTTATCTTCTTGAAGTCCAAGGGACTCTAAAGAGTCTTCTCTAATACCACAGTTCAAAAGCATCAATTCTTCAGCACTCTGCTTTATTTATGGTCCAATTCTCACATCTGTATTTGACTACTGGTAAAACCATATATTTGACTATATGGACCTTTGTCAGTAAAGTAATGTCTCTGCTTTTTAATATGCTGTCTAGGTTGGTCATAGCTTTTCTTCCAAGGAGCAAGTGTCTTTTAATTTCATGACTGCAGTCATGGTCTGCAGTGATTTTGGAGCCCAAGAAAATAAAAGCTGTCACTATGTCCATTGTTTCTCTGTCTATTTGCTGTGACGTGTAGGATTGGATGCCATGATCTTAGTCTTTTGAATGTTGAGTTTTAAGCCAGCTTTTTCACTCTTCTCTTTCACCTTCATCCAGAGGTTTTCAGTTCCTCTTTGCTTTCTGCTATAAGGGTGGTGTCATCTGTGTCATATCTGTGGTTATTGATATTTCTCCCAGCAATCTTGATTCCAGCTTGTGCTTCCTGCAGCCCAGTATTTTGCATGATGTTCTCTGGATATAAGTTAAATAAGTAGGGTGACAATATACAGCCTTGACATGCTTCTTTCCCAATTTTGAACCTTATTAGTATTGTTTGCTTTAGAAATACAGACATACCTTGTTTTATTGCACTTCCCAGAACTGCATTTTTTACAACTTGAGAGCTTATCATGACCCTGCTTCGAAGTCTATGGGCATCATTTTCCCAACAGTGTTTGCTCATTCCATGTCTCTGTCTCACCTTTTGGTAATTCTCACTATATGTCAAACTTTTCCACAATCGTTATAGCTGCTCTATAATTCTAGTTACTGTATAATTTCGCAAACTATGGAAAATTCTTAAAGAGATAGGAATACCAGACCACCTTACCTTCCTCATGAGAAATCTGTATGCAGGTCAAAAAGCAACAGTTAGAACTGGACATGGAACAACAGACTGGTTCCAAATTGGGAAAGGAGTATGTCAAGGCTGTATA
>NW_011489141.1:7731-11299 GCF_000754665.1 Bison bison bison
AGTGAACAAAAGATTAACAGGAAAATGGCCTTTATGCCACTTAATAAATGTTTCCAGTTAAATACAAAGGATGAAATTAGCTGCAGTATCTGGATGTGGAAAAACAATCCATGTCTTGTTTAGAGTTCCAGCATATTCTCTTCTTTAAAAAAAAATTAATCTTATTTATTAATTTTTCCCTGTGCTGGGTCTTCCTTGCTGTGTGGTCTTTTCTCTAGTTGCAGTGAGTGGGAGCTACTCTTCATTGCAGTATGCAGTCTTCTCATTGCATGGCTTCTCTTGCTGCAGAACACAGGCTCTATGTATGTGGGACCAGTAGTTGTGGCTCCCAGGTTCTAGAGCATAGGCTCTATAGTTATGGAGCATGGTCTTAGTTGCTCTGTGACACGTGGGATCTTCCTGGACCATGGATCAAACTCATGACTCCTGCAATGGCAGGCAGATTCTTTTACCACTGAGCCACCAGGTAAGCCCATCCAGCATATTCTCTTTAGATACATTTACTCTAAATATGACCTAAATGAATTAAATATCACTGAACATCAAAACTATTTTTAAATTTGTATCACCTTTTTCCCCTCCAGAACCATTAACCACAGTCACTAATACGCAGAAAGAGTTGAGAGCCCCTTCCTCTCCCTTTCAGTTTCAAATTAGCAGACTTACTAATGAGCAATAAAAGGGGTAAAAGGCAGGAAGCTGAGGAAAGAAAGGGGAAGAAAGATAGTTTGTGAAAACAGATTCAGATCCTAGGCAGTTCAGGTTGGGCTGGCCCTGTGTGCTCTGCAGGCTGTAATCACAGGAATTTGAAGCTCAATTTCTTACTTGCTTCTTTAGTCTTGTCCAAAGAGAAAACTGGTTTTTATAAATTTCTTCTGTGCAGAGCAGTCCTGCAAAAGCTGCTTATGTACCAGATCTTTTTACCAGGCTTTCACTCGGAAAAGTAAACTACACCACATCCAACTTCATGAAGCATCCCAACCTCTCAGATAAGGGATTCTGCTCCTCTTAGCAGCTGACATAATCCAGGACCCTAAAGAAGTCCCAGAAGCACTTACTCTTTTCCTCAAATATTGCTTGAATTTCCAAATCAACTTGGCCATTAATTTGTTGTCAGGGCACTGCCCTTTCATTTATATGACATCAACCTACTTTTTAGATAAATGGACTTTGATTTTCTTGAATCAAGTTATTTTCCAACTCAATGTATCTGTATAAATTGCTTGAAAGCTCAAAGCCTGAGAGCTAAAAGCAGTAGGTAAAGATAACAACACCAAATGCTCTGGGCAGAATGTAAGATGCTACAGAGTGCCAGTAATCCTAGTCTAAAACTTTTGTTTTCTTCCTTTCCTATAATATTATAATATTAAATGGTTGGCTTAGGCCTTTGCCTAGTAAAACAAGGTAATCGAGCCATTTAAACACCAGCCAGTCATAGCATCTAAACAGATTCTCTCTATTCTCCCTGTGCTGCCTCTTTTTGAAATACTGTCTGAGTTATAATATGTTCCTGGGAGACATTGTGTGCTAATGGCTTTCTTTCTGCTGTTCAACAGGTTTTGGATTCAGGGAGACTTAAAGAATATGATAACCCATATGGTTTGCTGCAAAATAAAGACAAACTATTTTATAAGATGGTACAACAACTGGGTGAGACCGAGGCTGCTGCCCTCACTGAAAGGGCAAAACAGGTGAGCCTGCTGCGGGAAGTTGTAATTAAAGTTCATCTCCAGGGTTCACCCTTCACATGAGTTCTACCAGGGGTCTGATAACAAGCACTCTGTGCCCTTATAAGCCTCCAGAGAGGAAGCTTCATGACTTGGTCTTAACAACACATGGCAGATAGAAGGCAGGTCTGCTGAGAATCTGCAGCAGTGCTGTGAGTGGGGTCGGGATATGTGCTCTTCTCTGTGACCACACCTGTGCCTGAGAGAGAGATGTCAAATTGGACTTTCCACATTTTGGACCCTGGATTCAGATTCTCAGAGAGAACAGAACACCCATTTTGCAGACCCTTTACGTTCATTCTGATTGCTGTCAAAGAATATCCAGGGAATTTGAGAGTTTAAGGAAAATTTTGGAATATTTTGGTTCTAGGAAGACTTTACAGGGAAAGGTGTAGGCCTGTTCTGTTTTCTAATCTGTAAAGAAAATGCCAACCCAATACTGTCAATTTCTCCCTAATTCTTTGTTGTTTAGAATTAGGTCCATTTGCCTCCCATGCTTCCTCTACCTTCTAGAAGATGTAACTGTCTTCAGGACAAATCAAGAACTTACAATAGCTTCACACTGTAGTCTGAATGATGCTTGAAGGTTTACAAAGCACTTTCACAGAGATAAGGTGTATGAAGCACTAAGCTCTGTGCATGGGTAACATTCAGGTCACATGACATCTTCCTAAAAATGATGAGGTGGTAACTGACGTCTGGTTTAGGAGACTTAGCCATTATCATACAGCCATCTGTAATTTGAAACAAGGTGGGAGTGGGAATAGGGTTGATGGGAAGATGAAGGGAAGGAAGGCCAGGTCTTCTTAACCTTTGACATGAGTGCTTTAGGGTGGGATGAGGCTTCCAGCTGCCTGTGGTGAGGTTTCCCATTGAAAATTTATCTCTGTTAGATTATGGATATATTTTCCCTTCTTCATACTTTTCTGCATTTCCTAGATTTTCATTTGTAAGTAGAAGAAGTTTACTAAAATATTTCTTAAAGAAAACATGTCCCAATATCTTAAGTACTTCTATATGAAAGCTTTATATGAATTGTTGTCTAAGTTCCCTCTACCAGTGTCTCATCTCAGTCCTCCTTAGAAAGGAGGAAATGCCGAGCAGGACCTTCCACTGTTCACAGGTAGGAAATTGCCTGGGTCGCAGAGCTGGCTGAAGAGGTGGCAGAGTTAGAGTTCATACTTAGGCTTAGGGACAAGGAAGTCTGTGTTCTGAACTTTTCATAAGTACTTATATTGTGTGCAAATGTTGAGAAGCTGAACAAAGAACTCTGTATTTTTCTGCCTGAAATTCACAAAGTGCTTTCATCTACTAGAGTATCTTCTAGTCAGAGCTTCCCTCCTGAGACCAAGAGACCCAGGAACCTCCCAAACCCTTTTGCTCTTTTGACCTTATGCTTTTCGCATCAAAAATAGTTGTACCCACCTATGTGTCAAAGTCTTCATTTAGAAACTATATTATCATTATATATTATTAAGACATTGAGTAATGAGAAATAGATCACAGAACTTTAGATAGGTCCAGATATCATAAGATAATAGGATTCAACACCCTCACTTTATAGGTGAGGAAACTAAGGCCCTTTAGAAGGAAGGTTCAGTTCAGTTCAGTCGCTCAGTCGTGTCCAGCTCTTTGTGATCGCATGAATTGCAGCACACCGGGCCTCCCTGTCCATCACCATCTCCCGGAGTTCACTCAGACTCACGTCCATTGAGTTGGTGATGCCATCCAGCCATCTCATCCTCTGTCGTCCCGTTCTCCTCCTGCCCCCAATCCCTCCCAGCATCAGGGTCTTTTCCAATGAGTCAACGCTTCGCATGAGGTGGCCAAAGTAACTGGAG
>NW_011489141.1:14058-15043 GCF_000754665.1 Bison bison bison
TTCTGGTTTTTAAGCACGAATGATAGTTGTTCTTTCCATATTGTATCTCATTATATTAGTACATACAGTTGTCTCATTCTTTTTCATGGCTACATGAAAAAGTGTTATGCTTTTTCCATGTCCTACTCCTTATTTTCAGTGCTTGTCAATCAGAGTTTATAAAATGTAGAGATTACAACCTGATATTGACATCCAAATTTGTTGTGCTCATTTTATGTGTGAAGATGAGAAACCCTTGGCAGGCACTATTAATAGATTTCCCAGCCTCTTTGTCACCTTGTTTTTAACTTATCTCCAGGCTTTGAGTCAGTAAAATGATTTTACTTATCAGTTTACCCTAGTGACAAAACGGAATGATCAGAATGAATCAGAATCATCAGAACGCAAGTGTATCTACAAGTTGTGTGGCATTAAGTCTAGTCCCACTGAGGGAGGCTAGTTTCTCCATAGAATAAATACACCCCTGGTTTTTTAAATTGTGCCTCCACTAGTGATATGTTGTAGCCATGCGTTCCAGGAAACAAACTTACTCAGAAGGACAATGCAGATAGTGGAGTGCTGTTTATTAAACCGGCGGGCCCAAGGGAGAGTCTTCTCTTAGCCAAGGACCCCAACCAGTTTTTGTGAAAACCTTATATATCCTAAGCATTCGAGCCCAAACCCACCTCTCCAAAATTCCCTGAAACTAGTCTGAACAAAAGAAAAAGAAAGATACAATCAAAGTTAACCCATGATTCATAAGCCTTAAGCCTAGGTAGTTAAACAGTGAACAGTTATCAATAGGCTTGTGGTTATACCCCAATAAGCATAATAGAATGTATGATTCTATTCGGTCACACAGATAATTAGGGTATTCTTTTAGGCGATGTAGAGCCCTGGGGCTCTTCCTTCCGGGGACCTGGTTTTCCAGTTGGTATGTTGTTTCCATAGATATTGGGCATATAGCTCAAAGTCCACAGTTCGGCCCAAGATGGAGTCCTGCTTT
>NW_011489142.1:0-1278 GCF_000754665.1 Bison bison bison
AAATGATAACCCTATATGCGAGACAGCAAAAGAGACACAGATGTATAGAGCAGTCTTTTGGACTCTGTGAGAGAAGGTGAGGGTGGGATGATTTGAGAGAATAGAATTGAAACATGTATATTATCATATGTGAAACAGATCACCAGTCCAGGTTCGATGCATGAGACAGGGTGCTCAGGGCTGGTGCACTGGGATGACTCTGAGGGATGGGATGGGGAGGGTGATAGGAGGGCGGTTCATGATGGGGAACACATGTACATCCATGGCTAATTCATGTCAATGTATGGCAAAACCGCTACAATATTGTAAAGTAATTAGCCTCCAATTAAATAAATTTTAAAAAAATAAACTGTATTCTCTTGTTTTCTGAAAGTGTTTTTCAATTTAATGAGAGGAGACCCCCAAGCCTGGGATTAGATAGAGAAGGGGGCAAGAGACACTTACTAACACCCACTTTGCTGAGCACATCACCTCTTCTGTTGAACATCATCTCAGAAATCTAATATCTTCTGATGAGCTGCAGCACTGAACCTCTGGTCTATTTCTTGTCTTGAACAGAATCCACTGTCTTATGAATCAATCATTTTTGGTGTTCATGGTGAGAACAAGGAATACATGTAAATGGGAGTGACCCAATCCCTGCCCATATGCAGTATTTTATCACTTTCAGTTTATAAAAACCAGTCACTTATAATCCCACCAATTAGAGGCATTAGCATTTGGGTGCCTAATCACCCATACTCTGGTATACTACAGACACAACTTAGGGCTATTGTGAGTTTGGTTCCAGACCACTGCAATAAAGCAAATATTGCAATAGAATGAGTCACACAAAGTTTTTGGTTTCCCAGTGCATATGTTATATTTATGTTTAAGTTATGTTTACACTATACAATCAACCCTTGAACAACATGAGTTTGAATTGCGAGTCTGCTTACACACAGATTTTTTTCAATAAATATGCGGGGAAAATGTTTTAAGATTTGCCATAATTTGAGAAATTCACAAACCACATAACATAGAAATATAAAAAAAATTTTTTAATTCACTATATCTTGAATGAATTAAAATATGTGTAAATATAATGTAGAATATATGTTTTAATCAACTGTTATCAGCAAGGCTTCCAGTCCACAGTAGGCTATTTTTAGTTAAGTTTTGGGGGAATCAAAAGTTATACATGGATTTCTGACTGTGCAGGGGTTAGTGCCCCTAATTCCTGCATGTTTCAAAGGACAATTATATCGTAGTCTATTAAGTGTGCAATAGCATTATGTC
>NW_011489142.1:4105-6442 GCF_000754665.1 Bison bison bison
TGAAAGCTTTTCCATAAGATAAGGAACAAGACAGGCTGCACACTCTCATCATTGTACTGGAAGCTTTAGCTAATGCACGACAAGGAAAAAATAGTAGGCATACAGATTGGGGAAAAGACATAAAACTATCTTTTGTTCATACATGATAATAATATATGTACAAAATCTGAAGGAATCAACAAACTCCTAAACAAGTGATTTTAGTAAGACTGCAGGATATAAATACATATGAATCAACTGCTTTCCTATATATCCCAATGGGGTAGCAAAGAGTCAGACATGACTGAACAGTCTGGAAGTCTTGGAAGACAGTTTCTTCTAAACTAAACCTACTTATACTATATCATCCAGTAAACATATGCCTTGGTATTTACCCAAAGAAGTTGAAAAAAATATTACACACAAAACTCTGCACATGAATGTTGATAGCAAATGTATTAATAATTGCCATAACTTGGAAACAACCATGATGGCCTTCAGTTGGTGAAAGGATAAATGCACTTTGGTATATCTAGACAATGGAATATTATTCACAGCTAAAAACTAATGAGCTATCAAGCCATGGAAAGAAATGGATGGAACTCAAATCCATATTACTAAGTAAAAGAAGTCAGTCTGAAAAGACTAATTGCTAGGTAATTCCAACTATATGACACTCTGGAAAAGGCAAAACTATGGAGACAATAAAAGATCAATGGCTGCCAGGGATTAGGTGGTAGAGAGGGATCCTGTGAAACACAGAGGATTTTTAGGGTGAAACTACTTTGTATGATATTATATTGGGGGGTACATGTTGATATTGTTATTGTTGTTTAGTCACTAAGTCATGTCTGACTCTTGTGACCCCATGGACTGTATCTCACCTTGTACAAAACCATGGAATGTACAACACCAAGAGTGAATCCTAATGTAAACTATGGATTCTGGCTGATAATAATGTATCTCATCAATTGTAACAAATGTACCACTCTCATGTGGGATGTTGATAATGGGAAAGGCTAGACATGAATAGGGACTGGGGGTATATGAGAAATTTTTGTAACTTCTGCTCAATTTTGCTGTGAACCTAAAAGTGCTCTATAAAATATACTCTATTTTTTAAATGACAGTTTAACTTAAACAAATTTAGTACTAACAGAATTTGAAGCATCACTGAGAAGAATCTTTTAAAAACTGCAATTTTGTAAGGGAAAAATATCTGTGTCATTCTGGATAATTTGTCTTAGAAGCCAAGTAGAAATCTTATTTTTAAAAAGATAAATCAATTTCTGGTTGATTCCTGCTTTATGAATGTAAAATTTGATGTTCAAATCGAGAAAAATATAATTAACCATTTCTTCTGAGTTTTGAGTGACAGCATTTTGTTTCAAAGTTGATATTACTGAGGCAAATATCAAGAGAAGATGAGGAAGACATTCAGATTTAGCATTTATTAATATTATACACTCTCCAACTAAGCAGAAACATAACTGGTCAACACCCTTCACATCCTTTTGGACCTAGAGGGTAGTTGGAATTTCCTTAGACTGGAAAGCTCTTGGACCTCTCCTCTATAACTGTTGTGCAAGATATCCACACTTTATTATTGACCCTAACAAGGCAAGGGATCAGAATTTGGTTGAATTATAGTTTTGTTTTATGAAGTAAAGTTAGTGGGTAAAAAAAACAGTTATCAGGATAAAAGAGCAGGATAGAATAGTGCAGAGTGGTGGTGGTGGTTTAGTCACTAAGTCGTATCTGACTCTTTGCTGCCCCATGGACTGTAGCCCACCAGGCTCCTCTAATTCCCCAGGCAAGAATACTGGAGTGGGTAGCCATTTCCTTTTCTAGGGGATCTTCCCTACTCCGGGATCGAACCCGAGCGAGTCTCCTTCATTACAAGCAGATTCTTTACTGACTGAGCCACCAGAGAAGTCCCCAGTGCAAGGTAGAGACATCTTTGAAAAAAAATTTTTCCCAAAATTTGGAAATGAGTCAATCCAGGGGTCCTCAAATCACTGTAACTAACTGGCCAGTGGAGTGAAAAAGTAAACTAGGACTAATGAGTGAGCAACCCGAGTGCCCTCAGAGTCATCTATTCTAGCACCCACACATTCTAGGTGATCTCCAAGGCTCACAATTGGATTGTAATGAAGAAGCCAGGAAAATAGTCAGAAGAACCAAACCAAAACCTAGGCTCCCTCTGAGATTTATGATCTGGCCCCTTCACCACAGTTTTTATAACCAGCCCTTTAATATGATGCTTGCTTTCTATATTTGTAAAATGGAAGTTTAACAGCCCATTTGTCTCTACATTGCGAGGAGGATTGATTTAAACAAAAGGGGGGGGGAAAAAAC
>NW_011489142.1:9266-10069 GCF_000754665.1 Bison bison bison
TCTATGCCTTTTTCCAGCAAGCCGACCTGAAGTACTTTCTGTCACGGATCTAATAGAGACAGTTAACGAAATTTCTAGGCTTAGCATTGCTCATGAAATCGTGGTAAATCAAGATTTTTACATGGAAGACGGTGTATTACCTCCCAACAGGTATCAACTCTATTTTTTCCATTTAATTCCTCCTGGCATATGTACACAGCACAAATGACTTTGGATCAGGTTTGAAGCACTTTTATTAATACAGTTAATGTTTTAGTATGTCTTAAATGCTACCAACAAACAAAACAGAGGAGTAATCTGTATAATTATTAGTTTTACAGACTGAAAGCAGAAAAATTTTATCTAAGCAGGGAATAAATTAATGAAATTATTGTCAGAACTTTCATTTTGGTATCTCATTTAACAGTGAAACACAGTGAAGTCCACATCTTCTTAGACAGCTTTGGAGACAGTAGCTACTGGTAGTATTCTCTTAACTATCTATAGATTGATCAAGTACAAATGAAATTATTTCTTTTCTAATAGTGATATTGCCAACTCTTCATGGGATAAGAGCTTTCAGGGGATATTTCTGCTTCATAATCAGCTTAACAAAAATTCTGTGAACCAAGATCAAAACCCATTAATAAACACTGCCCCTCTAAAATCACACTTTATCCTGGTTCTTATTAATTGTATTGATATTGCAATACATACATGAATCATTCAGGGAGTATGATTTGAATACTTCTGCTGCTGGTAAGTCGCTTCAGTCGTGTCCGACTCTCTGCGACCCCATAGACGGCACCCCACCAGGCTCCTCT
>NW_011489142.1:10169-10994 GCF_000754665.1 Bison bison bison
TGTAAAATGGCATAATATTTGCATATAACCTACTTATATCTTCCTGTATAATATAAATCATCTCTAGATTACTTATAATACCAAATTCAATATAAATTATATGTAAATAGTTACCAGCATGGAGCAAATTCAAGTTTTGCCATTTGGAATTTTCTGAAATTTAAAAATATATATATATTTTTATCTGCCATGGGTTGAAACTTCAGGTGCAGAGAACCAACTGTATAATGAACTCAGAAAGTTGTTCCTAAATTCCTATGAGAGTGTGTGATAAAGTTCTTACCAATCTTGAAGTAAGTAAAGCAAAAATATCATAGGTTTTAAAAATAAAGTTAAATTGATGCAACTTAAAGATTGCTGAATTCTGACTGTTTTCTTTTTTGCCTTTTGAGATGTTAAAATATAATTTTTTTTCACAGAATAATTATTTGGATTATGGTGAGGTGGGTTTTTTGTCACGACACCCATATGTGGAAAAATTAAAATTGGCATATTACTGTCACTTATTTTTTGTGTGTGAAATTTTATTGGTCTGTGGAGTCCCAAGATTTTGAAACAATGTTTTAAGAATGGTTCAGCTTTAGAGCCATATACTAATACTTATGGTGTTATCTGTACGGAGACTGTCATTTTATGTCTCTTCCTCTCTCATCAGAGGTAGAAAAAGGATTTAGGAACCACTTTCTAAAGTTCATTATATAGTTGGCTCTCTGCACCTGAAGTTTCAACCAATGGCAGGTAAAAAATATTTTTTTTTAATCTGTAGATAAAACAGTAAGTATAAAAAGTAAATTCTAGCTAAAGGTTTATTTTATAAACCACAAC
>NW_011489142.1:14236-14467 GCF_000754665.1 Bison bison bison
GCCTACCATGCTCCTCCATCCATGGGATTTTCCAGGCAAGAGTACTGGAGTGGGTTGCCATTGCCTTCTCCTCACTAGACTATTGCAATAGTCCAGGTAGGAAATGATGGCAGGAGGAGATGGATTCCAGACATATTTAGGAATCAAAATCTCTGTAATTTGGGGACCAAGTGCATTAAAAGGATGAAAAGAAGTAATTATTATGCATTAGATAAATAACAGTTGGTGACA
>NW_011489143.1:0-174 GCF_000754665.1 Bison bison bison
TGGGTTCGATCCCTGGGTCAGGAAGATCCCCTGAAGGAGGAAATGGCAACCCACTCCAATATTCTTGCCTGGAGAATCCCACGGACAGAAGAGCTTGGCGTCGCAAAGAGTCAGACATGACTGAGCGATTAACACTTTCACTTTTATGGCTTCAGAATACTTGAAAGCTAAGGT
>NW_011489143.1:274-780 GCF_000754665.1 Bison bison bison
ATACTTGAAGCCAGTGAACCTAATTATAATCAGAAATATTCTGATTCTTTATATATTAATTCTTCATATTCTTCAGCCATTCCAACTCTCTCATATTACATCTAACTATATCTTTATTGTTTATGTCACATATATATTCTAGGTCTAGAATGTTAGATATCAATTTGAAAATTTTATGATAAATAAAATTTATTTTAGATATTATTACATTAAAAATGTGCAACAAATACACATAAATTTACAAGTTTACAGTTTAGGTGGATATGTGTATTATTTATGCCATGAAACATAGTACTGATATAATAAATTTAAAATTTAAAATATCTTATTTGTATTTGATTCCCCTTTTCACACAGAATGAATCTGTGTGAAGTGAAGCTGTGTATCCAGCTTAATAAAAGTATAATATGTGACATATCTGTGAGGAACATCTATCTGTTTGGACTCACTTTCCTGGTGGCTCAGATGGTAAAAAATCTGCCTGCAATACAGGAGACGTGGGTTCG
>NW_011489143.1:2940-5874 GCF_000754665.1 Bison bison bison
AAATACAAGCTTGGATAAAATACCTTTTTTTTTTAAAGAAATAGAAAAATGGAGATAAATTAGATATAATGCCCAAACATCTTTTATAATCAAGTAAAAGGCATACATTACATTTAAATTATAGCATTTTACTCATAAAATTGGCATCTAATTTTGACTCTAAATAATTGAAAATACTTTACTTAATTTCCCCCAATATGAGATTTTTTCACTTGAAATAAAAATATACCACCAACCAAAATGCAAGATATAACATTTTGAACAAGCCATTGATTGTTCTTTTAAGTTTTGTACTTTTGAATATATATCAAGATGTTGATATGGGCACTTTATCTTCTCAGGTAAGCATTTTGGTTATCAAATGTTTGACTCTGATACTAGTGAAGTGGGTTTTGTTTATGGTGCTCATTATTGTTAGATGTATCTGACGCCTGCTAGGAAGCCAAGCTTTATACCACAATGTTTGTATTTAGTGTAATACCAGCAAAAAAGATAAACAAGTCAAAAGTGCTAAGATACCAGCAAGGCAGTATCTTTTTCCCTCTTGCATCTAAAGAGATGATTCTTCTGAGATCCGTATGCTGCTAAGCAAGTGGTATTTGCTTTTAAGCTACAGATAGTTGCTACTAATAATTAGTGAAAGGTCTGCTTGAAACAAGTTCAGCTTTAGGATTCAGGTTTTATGGCCAAACTTGTCTAAAAGTTAATTTAGTAAGGACTGAAACTGCATGTGGTGTTGGAATAAACTCTTGAGAGTCTCTTGGACTGCAAGGAGACCCAACCAGTCCATCCTAAAGGAGATCAGTCCTAGGTGTTCATTGGAACGACTGATTTTGAAGCTGAAACTCCAATACTTTGACCACCTGATGCGAAGAGCTGACTCATTTGAAAAAACCCTTATGCTGGGAAAGATTGAGGGCAGGAGGAGAAGGGGACAACAGAGGATTAGATGGTTGGATGGCATCACTGACTCAATGGTCATGAGTTTGGGTGAACTCCGGGAGCTGGTGATGGATAGGGAGGCCTGGCATGCTGCAGTCCATGGGGTTGCAAAGAGTCGCTGAGAGACTGAACTGAACTGAACTGAACTGAAACTGCATGTAAGTATAGAAGGATAAAACCATCTTGATTTGAATTTCAGACAGTGAACTTGGTCTCCATTAACTGCTCTGATATCTAGTCTTAAGACTTCTCAAAAAGTTAATATAATGACCTCACATAATCCCAGTGATGAAAACTTTATTTTTTAACTGACTTCCAGGTGAACTAAACTGGAATGAGCCTAACTCAACTCATATCAAAAGGTAAATTCCTATAGCAGTATTTCATTAAATTCAAGGGGGAAAAAAACCCCTATGTTTATATATTATTTAAAAAGCAAGTTGACCACAAAATTGAACATACAATCCTTGCAAGACAAAATACCTTCTCTAATTTGCTTCACTTACATCTATTTTATTTTACTTTGATCTTAGTTTTATTAACTTTGATCTAAGTATTTCAATAATAAAAGAATATAAATGACACATAACTGAAGGAGTTATAAGAGGGTAGTTTTAATATTTTATAATAATGTCTATTCCTATCACTTCAATAAAATTGTCATTTTTAACAATTAAAGAAGTTGTTGAAGTTGCTCTCCCCACAAGTCAATCCAGTCCAACACAGATTAATTTTATACCATAAACAGTTAGTCATATGATCTTTCATACTTGAGAGGTAGAACATTTTTCAAACAAAAAACAAAGAAGACAGGGTACAAGTTGGTTAGGAATATACTTCAGCTATTTTAACAGTGACCAAAACAGAGTACCAAAAAAGACAGGCTTTTTTCTCTTCTATGTAAAATACTTTGGCCACCTGACATGAAGAGCCAACTCACTGGAAAAGACCCTGATGCTGGGAAAGAGTGAAGGCACAAGGAGAATGGGGCAGCCAAGGATGAGATGTTTAGATAGCATCACCCACTCAATGGACATGAATCAGAAGAACTCTAGAAAAGAGTGAAGGACAGAGCAGCCTGGTGTGCTGTAGTCCATGGGGTCTCAGGGAGTCAGACACAATTTAGCGATTGAACATGTAAAAGCCTGGACTTATGCATGGTTTAGGGAGTGTAGTGCCTCTGTCCCTTGAGATTATCAGGGATTCAAGATCCTTTTTTCTTGCTGCTCCACATTCCACTAAGTTGTCCTCATCTCCATAATCTATTGCACAGCCACATCTGCAGTGAAGACCAAGCTGTTTCCCTTAAAAGTCATGACCTGAAGAAGCATACATTATTTCTACCCACATCCCATTGGTCAGAACTCAGTCATATGGATACACCTAGCTGCAACTGAGGCTGAGATATGTCTTGTGGCATGTTCAGACAGAAATGAGGGGCCTTCTATATTTAAAAAGGGAAAGGAATGTGTTTTTGAAAAAATATTTTTATAGATGAATACTCAGGCTAACCTAGTGGATACAATCTTGAAACTTCCATGATTACCCACTTCAAGATCAAAGTATTAAATGCTGTGTGCTTTTTAGCTGTTAGTTCTATGAAAGCTAAAATGCTTTCTACCTTGGTGGTCCATTTTACTGGGTGCCAGTGAATGGACATGGAACAACAGACTGGTTCAAAATAGGAAAAGGAGTATGTCAAGGCTGTATATTGTCACCCTGCTTATTTAACTTATATGCAGTGTACATCATGAGAAACGCTGGAATGGAAGAAGCACAAGCTGGAATCAACATTGCTGGGAGAAATATCAATAACTTCAGATATGCAGATGACACCACCCTTATGGCAGAAAGTGAAGAGGAACTCAAAAGCCTCTTGATGAAAGTGAAAGTGGAGAGTGAAAAAGTTGGCTTAAAGCTCAGCATTCAGAAAACTAAGATCATGGCATCCAGTCCTATCACTTCATGGGAAATAGATGGGGAAACAGTGGA
>NW_011489143.1:9796-10477 GCF_000754665.1 Bison bison bison
ATACTTTAATAGTATTTTTTTCATCAGTTTGAGTAAATATTAATTTTATAAGTACAAACTGGGTCAGATTAATCAAACAGGACTTATATTTATAAATAAAATTGGAATATATACACATGGAACGTACATATTATTCTATTGCCAATTTTTCTCAATTACTCTTTAAGGAATTATTTCTTCAAATTAAAATTGGACAGATGGAAACCAATCCATCCTATCATGGAAATATTATAACCTGGATCCAAAACTTGCTTTACTAAAACAACTAGAGAAATTTTAAAAATATGATATTTAATACATGGAGCCCTGTAAACCTTCCTTTCTTCAACTAATAGCAAAAACTGATTAATTCAAAAATCAGGGAAACAGATATTAGAGTGGTTTGCCTGAGAGTTCAAACATGTAACCCTTAACTGCCAATTTTATGGGCTAACACAAATTTCAGTGTTTCGTGATTAAAACAGAATCAAATTTTACTAAGCAGACAGAGGACATGTATAGTACTCCAGGAATGACCAGTCTCATTCAAATGTAAAAAGATTGTTTTCTGTTTCCTGCTACACTTAAGTGAAGTTTAATGGTTGGTTAACTTTCATTGCAGAATCTTAACCGGGGTTAAGTGTTCAAGGCTTGATTCTATTGGAAACCTATCCTGATAAAGAAAAATGGTTCTATATATAC
>NW_011489144.1:0-213 GCF_000754665.1 Bison bison bison
TGGAAAAGGTCAGTTTTCATTCCAATCCCAAAGAAAGGCAATGCCAAAGAATGCTCAAACTACCGCACAATTGCACTCATCTCACATGCTAGTAAAGTTATGCTCAAATTCTCCAAGCCAGACTTCAGCAATACGTGAGCCGTGAACTTCCTGATGTTCAAGCTGGTTTTAGAAAAGGCAGAGGAATCAGAGACCAAATTGCCAACATCCACT
>NW_011489144.1:313-504 GCF_000754665.1 Bison bison bison
AGAACTGTACAAAAAAGATCTTCATGATCAAGATAATCATGATGGTGTGATCACTGACCTAGAGCCAGACACCCTGGAATGTGAAGTCAAGTGGGCCTTATAAAGGATCACTATGAACAAATCTAGTGGAGGTGATGGAATTCCAGTTGAGCTATTCCAAATCCTGAAAGATGATGCTGTGAAAGTGCTGT
>NW_011489144.1:1000-2657 GCF_000754665.1 Bison bison bison
ATTCAAATGCAGAGACATTACTTTGCCAACAAAGGTCCGTCTAGTCAAGGCTATGGTTTTTCCTGTGGTCATGTATGGATGTGAGAGTCGGACTGTGAAGAAGGCTAAGCACCGAAGAATTGATGCTTTTGAACTGTGGTGTTGGAGAAGACTCTTGTGAGTCCCTTGGACTGCAAGAAGTCCAACCAGTCCATTTTGAAGGAGATCAGCCCTGGGATTTATTTGGAAGCAATGATGCTGAAGCTGAAACTCCAGTACTTTGTCCACCTCATGCGAAGAGTTGACTCATTGGAAAAGACTCTGATGCTGCAAGGGATTGTGGGCAGGAAGAGAAGCGGATGACAGAGGACGAGATGGCTGGATGGCATCCTTGAGTCGATGGACATGAGTCTGAGTGAACTCCAGGGGTTGGTGATGGACAGGGAAGCCTGGCCTGCTGTGATTCATGTGGTTGCAAAGAGTTGGACACGACTGAGTGACTGAACTGAACTGATCACTTAACTTATATGCAGAGTACAATATGAGTAATGCCCATCTGGATGAAGCACAAACTGGAATCAAGATTTCTGAAAGAAATATAAAAACGTTAGATATGCAGATGACACCACCCTCATGGCAGAAAGTGAAGAGGAACTAAAGAGCCTCTTGATGAAAGTGAAAGAGGAGAGTGAAACATCTGGCTTAGACTCCCCGTTCAGAAAACGAATATCATGGCATTTGGTCCAATCACTTTATGGCAAATAGATGGGGAAATAATGGAAGCAGTGAGAAACTTTATTTTGGGGGGCTCCAAAATCACTGCAGATGATGACTGCAGCTATGAGAATAATATATGTTGCTTGTTTGAAGAAAACCAATGACAAACCTAGACAGCATTTGTAAAAGCAGAGACATTACTTTGCTAAAATAGTTCAGCATAATCAAAGCTATGATTTTTCCATTTGTCATGTATGGAAGTGACATTTGCACCATAAGGAGTGGTAGGTGATGAAGAATTAATGGTTTTGAACTGTGATGTTGGACAAGACTCTTGAGAGACCCTTGGATTGCAAGATGATCCAACCAGTCAATGCTAAAGGAAATCAATCCTGAATATTCATTGTAAGCACTGAATCTGAACCTGAAGCTCCAATACTTTGGCCAACTGTTGTAAAGAACAGACTCATTAGGAAAGACCGTGTTTCTGGGAAAGATTTAAGGCAGGAGGAGAAGAGGACAACAGAGGATAAGATGGTTGGATGGCACCACTGACTTGATGGACATGGGTTTGAGCAAGCTTCTGGAGTTGGTAAAGGACAGGGAGGCCTGGTGTGCTGCAGTTCATGGGGTTGCAAAGAGTCGGACATGACTGAACAATTGAACTGAATTGAACGTACTCTACAGCAAATACTATTTGTAATTGGCATGTTTCTCCAGCAAGACTGGGGCTCCCTAAGGCCCCAACACTTATCCCTAAAAAGTCTGCACCCATGCAGAGAAGTTAGTGCCTAGCATTCACAAGGCATTCAGTGAGTTCTGATTGCAGAGGGACCTCCATTTTGGTAGACATAGAGGAGCAAAGGACACATTTTCCTCCTGTCTCAAATAACTCCAAAATAGACAAGATAAATGAAAGAGTAGTTTTTAATATCAAACACCTGGAAGCAGAGAATGGATT
>NW_011489144.1:2808-3483 GCF_000754665.1 Bison bison bison
GAGATTTGAGACTCTACATAGTTAAGAGTTCACAGGAGAAAGCTACACAGATAGAACTGTGGGAAGGTAAAGATGATAGCCCTCCAGTTTTCAGAGGAGAGTTGATAGTACTGGTCAGAATTATAGGCAACAACCCTTGAGCCTCAAATTGAGCCAAGTCTAATTGTGTCCTCACCCACCAGAGTGGAAATTATTCATAATTCCACAGACACCAGTAGGGCCTAGAAGACAATATTGCCTTGCTAGTGGGGAGTAATAAATCTGGTCTGAAGGCTGGTCTAATATCAGCATAAAAAACTGAACAGCAAGCCTTCCAAAAGTACAACTGTTTCCAAGAAATTAACCCTGTTTGCAAACAGTGCCAGGAATAATTTATAATAATTAAAAAACATCTAGCATCCAAAGGGTAAAAGTGACCACATTCAACATCCAATTTAAAATTTCCATATAAATTGTGAAAGTATTTGTCCTAGTTTCTTCACAATATTGTAAAGTAATTATCCTCTAACTAAGATACATAAATTTAAAAAGAAAAAATTTCCAGATGTGCAAAGAAACAAGAAAATATCCAAAATAAGGGGAAAATCAATCAGTAAAAACATGCTCAATCACTACAAAAATATCCGGATGGTATTTGCCGAGTTTTTCACATACACCAGTCAAAAATTGTTTCCT
>NW_011489144.1:4526-8422 GCF_000754665.1 Bison bison bison
GGGATGCTGGTTTGTTTCTTTGCCAGAGAACTCAAATCCCACATGCCACTGAGCAACTAGGCCTGCATGTCTCAAATAGAGTTTACACACTGCAAGAATTGAGCTTGCCCTCCTCAAATAGAGTCCCTACTAAAAGGAAGATCCTGCATGCCACACTAAGACCCAAAACAGCCAAAGAAATGATAAATAAATATATAATTTAATAATTATTAATCATTATCATAATTAATAATGAAAGGCTGGAAAGTTAAAGATGCATATCATGGATCATAAAACTACTTAAAAAAGTTACAGTTAATAAAGTGACAAAGTCTATAAAAGGGAATCATATAAACTACTCAGTCATAAAGAAGTCAGGGATAAAAAGAGACATGGGAAGAAATAACATGGGACAAACTGAAGATAAAGAGCAAGATGATAGAATTAAACCCAACTAGAGTTAACCCCTCAGATGTGAACCCAGACTGAAGATACACTGCAGGCCCCAGATGACAGCAGATCCCCATACACTGCTATCTGCTGCCGAAACAGAGCCTACCAGGCTCCAGGAAGCCATGTGCCTGGGCACAGAACAGCACCAAAAGTTTATATGGAACAGTAAATTAGAAGCCTTCATTCATATGAAGTACATACTCTGTTTCTAAATAAATTTCATTAGAAATCAATGTTCACTGGACAGAAGAAAAATAAGGTGCTAGCATAATGCGGACCTTCCCTCATTTACTACTCGAATTCTTTCCAGGAAAGAGCAGATAAATTGACAGGACCTACATCTCTTCAATACTAGATATACTTGACCTGGGACACATGTTCGATTTTCATGGTTCATTCTCCTCTCTTTGCTCATACGGAGCAACAGAGACTGCTCCTCTAAACCAGAGCTCAATTACTACAAACAAATCCAGATGATATTTGCCGAGTCTTTCACATAAACAAGTGAAAACTTGTTTCCTCTTAATTTGCACTCCTGGCTCTTCTCAACCAACCATGGCGCTTGAGCCATGTACTGGAATCCTGGTCCTCTGTCACTTGCAGCGATGTTCCCATACACCAGGCCTCAATTATGCTTAATGGAATTCCTATTCGGAGTGGCCATAGTACATGCAAGAATGGAAACAACAGGCAGCTCCTTATGCTCCTTTCTTGTTCATTCACTACATACATTCACTGAACACCTGTGTAGCAAGTCTGTTACAAACAAACCTTCAAGTTGAAAACTTTCAAACATGTAAAACTTCATTTTAATGTGCAATCATATCAGTTAGTTCACAGATCTGACACACATTGTCGTGGGCACATCCCAGACAACTGGGTGTGCTTTTGTGTACTTTACTGTACAGAACTGTATGGAGTACAATAAGTGTTAGTCGCTCAGTTGGGCCTGACTCTTTGCGACCCTATGGACTGTAGCCCACCAGGCTCCATTGTCCATGAGGTTTTTCCAGCAAGGATACTGGAGTGCATTGCCATTTCCTTCTCCAGGGGATCTTCCAAACCAAGGGTTTGACCCCGGGTCTCCTGCACTGCAGGCAGATTATTACTGACTGAGCTACAGGGAAAGCTGATGGAGTACAATAGTGCAGTATTTTTATTTCAAGCCTACGATGTCTGAAAGGAAGCACAAATGCAGTGGTAATATAAATGATACTACTATTCTATTTTTAAAAGTGTTCTTAGTTGCTCAGCTGTGTTCAACTTTGGCAACATATGGACTGTAGTCAGCTAGGCTCCTCTTACCTTGGGGATTCTCCAGAGAAGAATAATTGGAGTGGGTTGCCATGCCCTATCCTGGTACTGCAGGATGAAAAATGTTTATTTTATTGTTTCTGTTTGTTTTTTTTAATGTATTATTTGCATGAAAAGTATCATAAAGCTATGAAACTATAGTAACACATAGCCATTTGTCTTAGTTGGCTGTCTAAGTAACTTTGCTGGACTTATGAACATATTGGGATTTTTGAACACCCTTTTGAAATGTAACTTGTTCATACACGAGGAAATTACTGTCCTGCTAAGACCTGTGGATCCAAAAGTGAGCACATCCCATCCAGGTCCAAGGAAGTCACATTCTTGGTTGGGATTTTAGAGGAAATGTGAGATCGCCATGATTCTAGCCATATCAGTCCTTCAAAAGGCCTTGATCAGGAGAAACAAATATTAAAGTGGAAATAGTCATTGTGTTTCTACACACTTCTAGAAAGTGTTGCTAACTCCTCAGTACGGGATCTTGTAATGCTGGTGACTGGGTGGTGAAATGATGTGAACAGAAGTAAGGAAGGTGAGACAGGTAGGTCAGAATGTGAGGTAACAAAGACAAGGTATTTAGAAGTTGAAAAATTGAGAGAGATTTGGGACCTGAGTTGGAAAAGCATTTTTCAAAACAAATTGGGTCTTGTGGTATGTATAATTCTCACTTCAGTCCTTAGATGTTCTCTACTGAGAGGTCTGGCTTTTTTTCTGGAGCACAGTTCAAGTCCATCTAGCTGTTTCTCATTGCTGTTCCTTCCTCCTGGCCTCCACACTGTGCCCAGCCATTCAGCCTAATCCTTTCAGAAAAGGTTCATTCTTTAAGGCAGGTGATGCAGCCTACCTAAAAAATGATCTATTCTCTGCTTCTCTTTCAGAACTGAAAATACTTTGTTATATAGCCATGAGTCCAGTAGCTACAGGACTGCATTTTCTGCCCACCCGTTCTCTTAGTCATGACAGGTGACTTAGAGATACAAGCAGACCTGTAAGAGGGATTTCTTGGAAGACTGCTTTCAAGGAGCTGATTTAGCTGAGAGATGGTACTCTTCCCTTCCCCACCTACTTCCTAACTGTTGTCTGGATTTTAGTTGTGATGGCTGGAACTCCTGCAGTTGTATTGGACAATCATGTAACCTTGGAGATGGATACCATCCAAGCTCTCACTGTCCCACCTCCAGCTTTGTTTCAGTGGGAGAGAAAAATCAATTTCATTTTGCTAAAGTTATGGTTGTTTTAGTATTTTGCAATATGCATCCAAACTAATCTTTGTACTACTATGTGTTTAATGTGATATAGCCTTATTATTTTGTTGGGTTTAGTGAATATATTTATAAGTTACATTTCTCTTATTTTTTTATTTAATAAATTGATACACCAACCACAGGTATACCTAAATTGTATAACTGCAAAATTATTGTTATAAGCATACTTTCCTATAGATTTTGCATTTTTATATGTTCTTATCTTCTTTCCTTTCTTGTTTTCTCCATATTTGTACAGCCTGGGCCATTCCTACTCTTATAATCTCGTCCATATCCATATCTTCAGGCCAAAACAGGCTGAAAGCTGTGTGGGGAGAACCAAAGAAGAACAAATTACAGGGACATGAATGAAGAGTGGTGGCCCTTGTTACTCATCATGAATGTTCTATAGTAGGATCACATTCCCCTGCCCTTCTGTGGACCCACCACCCCCAGGTTTGCCATGACCATGGAAGATACTTCAGCCCATGGAATTTGAGTAGAGGTGATATGTCACTTCCAAATGGAAGTATTATTTCTGTCCCACTAGCTGGAATGCAGATGTAATGACAGGGACTGGAACAGCCATATTAGGCCAGAGTTAAGTAGCATAGGTGAAAGATGTAAGAAGAAAGAAGTGGGTCCTCATTTCTGTGGAGAGACCTACACTAATATTTTATTAAATAGAATTGAAATTGTACTGTATTTAAGACTATGTTATTTAAGGTTCGATTACAGTAGTTGAACCTGTAACCTAACACTCATAATAGGATAACTGATCTTTGTGTTAGCCTTGTCTTGACATTAGAGTCTGATATAAGGAGACAAGATCTACTGACATATATTTACAAGTGAGTCAAGTGACAGCCCTGCACTCTGGAAGCTGCGGTCTAGTGTGGGCTTCAG
>NW_011489144.1:9591-32085 GCF_000754665.1 Bison bison bison
AGACAACACAGAAATACAAAGGATCATAAAAGACTACTCTCAGCAGCTATATGCCAATAAAATGGACAACTTGGAAGAAATGGACAAATTCTTCTAAAAATAACTTTTCAAAACTGAACCAGGAAGTAATAGCACATTTTAACAGACCCATCACAAGCACGGAAATTGAAACTGTAATCAGAAATCTTCCAGCAAACAAAAGCCCAGGACCAGATGGCTTCACAGCTGAATTCTACCAAAAATTTAGGGAAGAGCTAACACCTATCCTACTCAAAGTCTTCCAGAAAATTGCAGATGAAGACAAACTACCAAACTCATTCAATGAGGCCACCATCACACTAATACCAAAACCAAACAAAGATGCCATATATAGGCCAATATCACTGATGAACATAGATGCAAAATCCTTAACAAAATTCTAGCGAACAGAATCCAACAACATATTAAAAAGATCATACATCATGACCAAGTGGCCTTTATCCCAGGGATGCAAGGATTCTTCAATATCCACAAATCAATCAACATAATACACCACATTAACAAATTGAAAGATAAGAACCATATGATTATCTTCATAGATGCAGAGAAAGCCTTTCAAAAAATTCAACATCCATTTATGATAAAACCCTCCAGAAAGCAGGAATAGAAGGAACATACCTCAACATAATAAAAGCTATATATGACAAACCCACAGCAAACATTATCCTCAATGGTGAAACATTGAAACCATTTCCACTAAAGTAAGGAATAAGACAAGTGTGCCCCTTGTCATCATTACTAATAAACACAGTTTTGGAAGTTTTGGCTACATCAATCAGAGCAGAAAAAGAAATAAAATCAATCCAGACTGGAAAAGAAGTAAAACTCTCACTGTTTGCAGATGACATGATCCTCTACATAGAAAACCCTAAAGACACCACCAGAAAATTACCAGAGCTAATCAATGCATATAGTAAAGTTGCAGGATATAAAATCAACACACTCAAATACCTTTCATTCCTATACACTAATAATGAGAAAATAGAAAAGAAATTAAGAAAACAATTCCATTCACCATTGCAATGAAAATAACAAGATACATAGGAATATATCTACATAAAGAAACAAAAGACTTATATATAGAAAGTATAAAACACTGGTGAAACAAATCAAAGAGGACAATAATAGATGGAAAAATATACCATGTTCATGGATAAGAAGAATCAATATAGTGGAATTGAGTATACTACCCAAAGGAATCTATAGATTCAGTGCAATCCCTATCAAGCTACCAATGGTATTTTTCACAGAACTAGAACAAATAATTTCACAATTTGTATGGGAATACAAAACACCTGGAGTAGCCAAAGCAATCTTGAGAAAGAAGCATGGAACTGGAGGAATCAACCTGCCTGACTTCAGGCTATACTACAAAGCTACAGTCATCAAGACTATAGTACTGGCACAAAGACAGAAATATAGATCAGTGAAACAAAATAGAAAGCCCAGAGATAAATCCATGCACCTATGGACACCTTATCTTAGGCAAAGGAGGCAAGAATACACAATGGAGAAAAGACAATGTCTTTAACAAGTGTTGCTGGCAAAACTGGTCAACCACTTGTAAACGATTGAGACTAGAACACATTCTAATGCCATACACAAAAATAAACTCAAAATGGATTAAATATCTAGACATAAGACCAGAAACTATAAAATGCCTATAGGAAAACATAGGCAAAACACTCTCCAACATAAATCACAACAGGATCCTCTATGACCCAACTCCCAGAGTATTGGAAATAAAAGCAAAAATCAACAAATTGGACCTAATTAAACTTAAAAGCTTTTGCATAATGAAGGAAACTATAAGCAAAGTGAAAAGACAGCCTTCAGAATTGGAGAAAATGATTGCAAATGAAGCAACTGACAAAGAATTAATCTTAAAAATACATAAACAACTCCTGCAGGTCAATTCCAGAAAAATAAACAACCCAATCAAAAAATGGGCCAACGAACTAAAAAGAATTTTCCCAAGAAAACATGCAGATGGCTAACAAATACATGAGAAGTTGCTCAACATCACTCATTATCAGGGAAATGCAAATCAAAACCACAATGAGGTACCATTTCACGCCAGTCAGAATGGCTGCTATCCAAAAGTCTATAAACAATAAATGCTGGAGAGGGTGTGGAGAAAAGGGAACCCTCATACACCATTGGTGGGAATGCAAACTAGTACAATCACTCTGGAGAACAGTGTGCAGATTCCTTAAAAACCTGGAAATAGAACTGCCTTATGACCCAGCAATCCCACTGCTGGGCATACACACTGAGAAAACCAGAAGTGAAAGAGACACATGTACCCCAATGTTCATCGCAGCACTGTTTATAATATCCAGGACATGGAAGAAACCTAGATGTTCATCAGCAGATGAATGGATAAGAAAGCTGTTGTACATATACACAATGCAGTATTACTCAGCCATTAAAAATAATACATTTGAACCAGTTCTAATGAGGTGGATGAAACTGGAGCCTGTTATACAGAGTGAAGTAAGCCAGAAAGAAAAACACCAATACAGTATACTAATGCATATATATGGAATATAGAAAGATGGTAATTATAACCCTGTATGCGAGACAGCAAAAGAGACACAAATGTATAGAACAGAATTTTGAACTCTGTGGGAGAGGGAGAGGGTGGGATGATTCGGTAGAATGGCATTGAAACATGTATAATATCATGTAAGAAATTAATCGCCAGTCTAGGTTCGATGTAGGATACACGATGCTTGGGGCTGGTGCACCAGGATGACCCAGAGAGATGATATAGGGAGGAAGGTGGGAGGGGGGTTCAGGATTGGGAACTCATGTACACCTGTGGCAGATTCATGTTGATGTATGGCAAAACCAATACAGTATTATAAAGTAAAATAAAGTAAAATTTAAAAAAAGGAACAACAACAACAAAAAAACTTGGAAATAGAACTGCCATATGACCCAACAATCCCACTGCTGGGCATACACACCAAGGAAACCAGAATTGAAAGAGACACATGTATCCCAATGTTCATCACAGCCCTTTTTACAATAGCCAGGGCATGGAAGCAACCTATATGTCCATCAGCAGACAAATGGATGAGAAAGCTGTTGTACATATACATAATGGAGTATTACTCAGCCATTAAAAAGAATACATTTGAATCAGTTCTAATGAGGTGGGTGAAACTGCATCCTATTATACAGAGTGAAGTAAGCCAGAAAGGAAAACACCAATACAGTATAGTAACACATTTATAAGGAATTTATAAAGATGGTAACCATAACCCTATATGCGAGACAGCAAAAAAGACACAGATGTATAGAACATTCTTTTGGACTCTGTGGAAGAGGGCGAGGGTGGGATGATTTTGGAGAATGACATTGAAACATGTATATTATCATATGTGCAATGGATCACCAGTCCAGGTTTGATGAATGAGACAGGGTGCTTGGGGACGGTGCGCTGGGATGACTCAGAGGGATGTGATGGGGATGTGGGTGGGAGGGGTAAGGATGGGGAGCACATATACACCTGTGGCAGATTCATGTCAATGTATGGCAAAACCACTACCATATTGTAAAGTAACTAGCCTCCAGTTAAAGTAATTCAATTTATATTAAAAAAATATTCTCATAGACAAATCGGTGAAGTCTCAGGGGAAGCAGGACATGAAAAAGGATGAACCAATCTGGGTCTGATGTCATGCAAGTTGTTGAGAGGAAAGCTACAGCCTGTTTTCACAGGGAACTTGGGACACAAGTTGTGCCTCAAACGTGCCCCAACCCAAGACTAAGGAGTTGGGATTTCACTCTCCCACTAGCACCTCCCTCTCATCCTTCAACTAACACCGAACTGGTGTCTCAGGGCCTTTGTATTAGATTCTCCAAAGACAAATCAAAGGTGACACTAGAAGCAGAAAGACATCAAAGCTCAGGAAAATGCAACCTCAGATAATGTCTCAATTTCTGCACCCACTCTGCCATCTCCAGCATCATATCTGGAATCATGTGAGTCTAAAGAACTCCATGAGTCTCTAGACACAAACATTTTTCAAAATTCAGCTTTTAATTTATATAGGAGTATACTTAATTTACAGCATTGTATTAATATTAGTTATATGGAAAATTAATTCCCTTATACATACACATGTATCCATTCTTTCTTAAGTTTTTTCCCCCCATTCAGGTTATTACAGACTATTAAGCAGAATTCCTTTGCTGTACAGTAGGTCTTTGTTGATTATCTATTAAATAAATTATTATACAGATATTAATCTCAAACTCTCAATTTATCCCTCTCCCACCTTTCCCCTTTGGTCACTATAATTATTGTTTTGATGGAGTGAAGTGTTTATAGGCAATTTTTGGATCAGGGTCTGTGCATGTGAGAGTGGAGTGGCCAGGAAAAGCAAGCCTGAGAGTGACTCATTTGAGATGATGGTAAATGTTGAGAAGGACTTGGCCAAACAAAAACTCAGAGAAAAATATTGTAGATGTGGAAAGTAGCACCTGCTAAGGATCAGGGTAACCAAGCTTAATAAATGGCTGCCCTTCCACTACAATCTTTCCTTCTATGCTTGGAACTTGGCCTACAGGTCAACCACCATGACCTCATCCCATGCTTCAGTTGTGAGTTAGCAGCAAATGAGCCATGTTAGCCTTCCCAAGAAGGGAGAACCTGGGGCTATCATGAGGCTGAATATGCTCTGGACTCAGGGATGTGTCCACAAACTGGTTATTACCAGGAGCATCAGGTGCCAGGGGCACCACCAATGCCTCTGACTATCTCCATGTACTTGTTCTCAGGAGTAGAAACGCCAAGGAACTGATAGAGCAAAGAAACAAGTAATGACTCCTGTTTCATATTATCCCAGGTGATTCCCACGGCTCTTTGAACACACTGCTGTTTGCTCAAAAACTCCTTCCTCTATTCCTTCTTCAAAGGTGGCTTGTGAATAACATCAGCACCTGACTCTGAAGCCTGGTGGCTGGAACTTAACTCACAGTCAGCTGGGACCCAGAAATATCCAGCCTTGTCCTGTGTTTCTGTCCTTTTCTCCAACCAGATTCATAAAGTAAAGTCCTGATAAAACATAAGTGTGGTTGTAACCCTCTCAAGGCCTTTGAAGCTCCAAGGTCTATTTTGAGCATTAAAGCAGGAACAGATACATTTCATTCAGGCTAGTCTCAGACCCAAGCCTTGCTCACCAGGGGTCCCCTGAGGAAACATAAGACATTTATCTAAGTTACCAGAAGGCTGAGAAAGGAATGCTTCTTGATTGAATGCAGGTGCATGTTATCCAGTCATCCAGGGTCTGTGTTGTGTGAATGAGGAGCGGTAGCTCTGGAGATTCTGAGTTGGGAGTGAGTCAGTCACCACCAACAGGACTGCCTCCTGGGGTCACTACAGCTAGGGCTCCCCCACTGTGCCTGGAATCCAGAAGAAACAGCTCTAAATATTGCTTTCCTGCTGCTACATGGAGGCAGGTCTGCTGATAAAATCAGAACCTGACTTGAGGGGCAAAGGGAATGGAACTTCCACTCTGGTGCTTGCAGACATCTGAGAGCTACCCAGCAGTGGATGCAATTGAGCTTTCTCTCATCTTTCCCTTCCTGGAAGTCTCCTAGCCTAGGAACCAGAGTTCCTGGGTCCCAGGTCTTCACTAACTTACCTGCAGCATTAAGGTGAATCATACACCCCAGGGTTCAGTTTCCCATCTCTTGGATGAGGGAGACTGGACTTGCTCCAGAACACTTGTTCCAGACTGAAGCTCAGTACCAATCAGTGGCCAAGCGGCTCAGAGATGGGTGTTGTTGAGGAAGCTGATTCTGCCTCTCGTGGGCAGGGGGCTGTAACTGTCTGGTGATGTTCATGGGTCCTGGGCTCAGGACTGGGAGTGGTAGACCACTTGGCACACAGCTTCTGTGACACAGAGGACCTTAGAGGCCTTGCCCACTGGAACTTACCATCATTTAGGTTCTGTGGGATGAGATCGGGTAGTTATAAGTCAGAAGTTACCAATGGGGAAGCTTGTAGATTCCTCAGCATAACCCAAATGAAGCTAACAAATCATCTCTCCTAAAAAACTCTGGGAACAAGATATGCCAGGACACTTAGACAAATTTTGTAGTATTTTAAATACTATTTAAAGTAGGTCATTTTTTTCTCTGATGTGCCATTTGCTCTCTGGCTTGGGATGATGCCCACAGTTAGAGTGTAATCAAAGGGCTCCTGGTGGAGGCTGTCCCTCTCCCCATGACTCATTAGCAGTGAGTACAGCTCTATCCCCTCCAAATCTGGAGTAGAAATTAAAGCAGGAAGGAAGCAACATCCAAGTTTAACAGGAAGACTCAAGTAGGTCTGGCCCTCAGGTAGGCACTATTCTTTCCCCGGTGCTTCTTCCTTCCCTCCTGTGTCCTGTGCAAGCTGCCCACCTCTTGGTTATTGGATTGTGAATTCCTCCTCCCTTCTCTTGCAAATATGCTGAGCCCTGGGGCTGGCCAGAGCCTCCCACAAAACAAACCACCTGAGAGTAAAGGGCCGTCTGGGACACTGATCATTCTGAAATAAATGTGGAGACAGCATACCATGCTGGCATGGTGGAGTTGCAAGGTGAAGGGAACACTCAGGTCCTAAGTCCTCTAAGAGCTTCAGTTCAATCTGAACCCTCAGATGGAAGAACACGGAAAGTCAGCTCTAGCAGCCTTGAAATAAGTCATGTGACAAGGAGAATGGCTGGGGACAGTCCCAGTGTGCTCTCCCACCATAGGGATTAACAGTCTCCCTTCACTTCTCTCAGTTTTCCTGGTTTGGATGATAAATCACATGGTCACCCTAGTTCTAGGATGCATCTTCCCCAACTCTGGCCAGGTGCCCACTTTGAGAGTCAGGCTACCCGACCCCTCTGTGGGGAGGCTGGATGCTAATGTGAATAAAGGGTGCACAGTGACTGAGCAGTCCCAGCACAGGGTTGAGGCTTCATGTCAGATTCTTAGGGGAGTTCAGAGCTGGCTGATAGGCTCAAAGAAGACTTTGAGGAAGGGAGGGAATTTCAGGAATACTACTCATGGAACCATATGAAGGGTTGCTTGGTTCTAGACAAAACTGCACTGGATTCTATGCAAATGGCATCCCAAGGTGCTCTGCATTGGGGCACTGGGGACTTACTCGGGGTGATAAGAGCTACGGACTGACCAGTGGGGATGGGGAACCAGAGTATGTTACCCAACCAAACCTGGAGTGGCCAAAGAGGGTGAGTGCAGACCGAAGGAAGCTTCCCAGAGTTCCTAAGTTAAGTCATCAAGAACGTGTTGAGGGCACTGCTCTATTTAAGATGGATAACTAACAAAGAGTTACTGTGTGGCACAGGGAACTAGGTTTAATTATATGACAACCTGGATGGTAGGGGTATTTTTGGGACCAGGATACATGGATACATATGGTTGAGTCCCTTTACTGTCCACCTGAAACTCAGAATATTGTTAATCTGCTATACTCCAATACAAAATAAAGTTTTTTGATAAAGTATGGATTGTGGGGATGCAGGAGGAGAACCAATATTCTCTGCAGAGAAAACAAGGATCAGGAGTCAGAAGGAAAGAAACAGGGATAGAGAACTACGAACACTCTTTTTCTTTTCTAAAATTTTTATTGAAGTGTGGTTAACCTTCAGTGTTGCATTAAGTTCTACTGCACAGCAATGTGACTCAGTTATTCACATACAGAAATATATATATATTTTTCCTTATTCTTTTTCAGGCAGTTTATGACTGGATATTTAATATCTTTCCTTATGCTCTTCAGTAGGACTTTGTTTATCATTCCTCTGTATCTTGAACTACCAGTCCTCCCCTTCCCAACACCCGGCCTCATGGCAACCTCATGTCTTGGCCGTTTTTGGTTGTGGATGAACCCTCATATCCCCTGCTAATGAGAAAATCCCCTTGATACTTACCAAAAGAGGGAAATACAACCAAGTGTTGTGCTTGGACTGGATATTTGTGGGAGTCGCACGTAAGGGCTCATGCTGACTGGTGTGTGTCTCTGACTCCCCCACAATTCTAGAGGCCACTGCTATATCACCTTTAAAGAGAACACAGTTAGGACGTCTAGAGAGACCTGGATCCTGGGTAATGTCTTCTTGAGGCTGTATTTCTCAGTCTTTGATAGAGGAAATGACAGGATTGGCCTGGCACCAGCAGTATAAATGCTTGGAGTGGTTCAAGAATCATTAAGGCCATTCCGAGCAAACAATCACTCACATTTAGGGTGCTCTTGCCCAGGATGCTGGTGAACAGTATTTCGTGGTCTGCACACCCTATGCTCATTAAATAATAAAGGGTTTCACTTATAAGGGTGATGAAACAAATATGTGCCTTTTTTGTGTGTTTGGGAGGTGTACAGTGATTGGGAAGGATCTAGAACCAAGTCTAAATCACAGTTGAGAGGAGCCCACCTTTAACTGGCTTCAAAGAAAGGGGAGAATCACTGAAATGATTCTGGGAATCCAGGACACAAGACTCAGAGCAAATACAAAGATCTCAGTGACTGGACCCAAGAAATCAGAAGTCATCTGTTCTCTATTTCACACCCTCACTGTTTCATTCCCTCTTCTTTGATGGTCTTAGCCTGACAATTTTCTTCCTTAAGGCTTCTACACCTATTGAGGGAGTCCAAGCTACCTATCCTAGGGTTTTATATCCTGAAGGCATCTCCAATAAGAAAAGAAAATATTGAAGACATCAGAGTTCAAGGGTGTTCTCTGAATGACCCACCTCATATCATGTGTACAGTCCTAGATAAGCCATCCGGGCAGGGCCATGGGGTACTATGATTGGCTTTGCATGGTCATTGACTCTGACTCAGAAGCACACATGATTGTCAATTTCCTCCAGAACTACATGCTTAAAGTTGGGGAGAGGCAGAGCCAAAGAAAGTGACTGGGAGATAGTCTAGGTCATGAAGAGTTTGTGATGACCCACCAACTCCACCACCTGCTCATTCAGAGAAATTATAAGGGATAATGAAATAGACTCTCTTCATCCCATCTCAGATAAACTTATCACTGGGCTTCTCCTCCAAGGGAGTTTGGGTGAGGTACTTCATGTAGAGCTGGTTCCCTTTTGTCCCACACCCAGTCACCAGGTCTCTGAGACATAAGCCAGCTCTGTCCTTTCCAGTCTTACTTGGTAAGTGATGGCCCCAGTGGATCCTTGAGCCATCCCCCTCCTCCAGGGCCCAGAATGCCCCTTCCTTGGCTTCCAATGCTGCTGGGGAGAATGCAGCACATGTATCTGGAGACCCAGGGTACACAGAGCCTTCAGCCTTTCTGATCTTCTCTATGGGTGGGGCTACAAACTGTTTGCTTGGAGCTGCCATGGTTAGGCACTTTTGCAGTGGAAGCAAACGTTCTTTCCATCTGGAGGTCCTCAGTAGATGCCTCAGCTGAGACAGCAGGGGTCAGAGGTTGATTTCCTTTCAGGTTGACTGGTTTGATCTTGTTGTACAAGGGACTCTGAAGAATCTTCTCAAGCACCACAGTTCAAAAGCTCAATTCTTTGGCATTCACTGTTTCTTATGGTCCAGATTGCACATCTGTACCTGATTACTGGAAAAACCATAGCTTTGACACTACAGATCTCTGTAGCAAAGTGAGTCTCTGCTTTTTAATACACTGTGCAAATTTTTCATAGCGTTTCTTCCTTCCAAGGAGCAAGTGCATTTTAATTTTGTGGCTGCAGTCAAGGTCCATAGTGATTTTGGAGCCCAAGAAAATAAATCTGCCACTTTTTCCAATTTTCCCTCATCTATATGCCACGAAGTGGTGGGACTGGATGCCATGAATGTTGAGTGTCTTTTTGTGAACAGTTTTTTGAATGTTGAGTTTAAGCTAGTTTTGCCATCTCCTCTCCTGATCGAGAGGCTCTTTAGTTCTTCTTTGCATTCTGCTATTAGGGTGGTGTCATATTCATATTTCTGGATGTTGATACTTCTCCCAGCAATCTTGAATCCAGCTTGGGATTTATCCAGACCAGCATATTGAATGAAGTATCCTACATATAAATTAAATAACCAGAATGACAATGTATACCTTGGCATTCTCCTTTCCCAATTTTAAATCTTTCAGTTGTTCCTTGTCTGATTCTAACTTCCGCTTTTTGACCTACATACAGACTTGTTAGGAGAAAGGTAAGGTCATCTGCTACTCCCATTTCCTTAAGAATTTTCCACAGTTTGTTGTGGTCCACACAGTGAAAGGCTTTAGCATAATCAGAGAAGCAGATGGAAACATTTTTCTGGGAATCCCTTGTTTTCCCTATGATCCACTGGATGTTGGCAATTTGATCTCTGGTTCCTCAAACCAGTGTGTATATCTCGAAGTTCTCAGTTAGTGTACTGTTGAAACTTAACTTGAAAGATATTGAGCATTACCTTGCCAGCAAGTGAGATGAACAAAATGGCATAATAGGTTGACATTCTTTGGAATTGCCTTTCTTTTGGGTTGGAATGAAAACTGACCTTTTCCAGCACTGTGGCCACTGATGAGTTTTCCAAATTTAATGACATATTGAATGCTGCACTTTTACAGCCTCATTCTTTAGGAATTTTAAACAGCTCAGCTGGAATTTCATCACCTTCCCTAGCTTTTCCTGTAGTGATGTTTCCTAAAGCCCACTTGACTTCATAAACCAGTATATCTGCCTTTATGTGAGTGACCACAGCATCATCCCTACCCCAGTCATTATGGCCTTTTTTTTGTATAGTTGTTCTGTGCATTCTTGCCACCTCTCCTTAATCTCATTTGCTTCTGTTAGGTCTTTGAATTTTCTGTCATGTATTGTGCCCATCTTTGCATGAAGTGTTCGTCTGGTATCTCCATTTTTCTTGAAGAGATCTATACTCTTTACAATTTTATTGTTTTCCTCTAATTCTTGCACTATTCACTTATGAAGAGTTTCTTATCTCTCCTTGCAATTCTCTGGAAGTCTGAATTCCATTGGGTATATTTTTCCCTTTCTCCTTCGCCTTTTACTTCTCTTATTTTCTCAGCTATTTTTAAGGCCTCTTCAGGCAACCACTTTGCCTTCTCACATTTGTTTTTATTGAGGGTGATTTTGATGACCACCTCCCATACAATGTTGCAAAACTCCATCCACAGTTCTTCAGGCTAACAGACCTAATCCCTTGAATCCATTTTTCATCTCCACTATATAATAATAAGGGATTTGATTTTGGTCATAGTTGAATGTTCTAGTGGTTTTCCTTATTTATTCAACTTAAATATGAATATTGTTTGCTTCTCCCTAAGCATTGCTTCCAGATCACCACCCACCACTCCCAATGGGTGTGGAGCAAAAACACACAATTTGAGGGCTGTTACCCTGGGTTTGTGCTTGGCTTTTCACATGCTTAGCTGTATGAGCTTGATCAAGTCTCTTAATCTCAGTTTTCTCATCTGGAAAATGGGCATCGTGATGACAATTCCACCTTCTACATTGCATGTGTGCCTGCAAAGAGCAAGTGACCCTGAGTGGGCTTTCTGGGTTCCTGAGTCTGGTACAAATATGAATTATTCTGCAACCTGGGAGAAAGAAGTCTTCTGTTTAGACATTATGACTGCCATCCCCAAGGCTAATTATTGATTCAAGCCAATTGATGTCTATCTTTGAACCATGACACAGAACTCTGACTGAGCTGATGCTTCTGTTTTCTGGGGTCCCAGAAAAGCTAATGATTACTGGCTCAGATTACTCCCTTCCTCAGCCTTACCAGTCAGCCTTTCCTTGTCAACTACTTCTCCCCTTAAAACCAAACTGCAAGGAAAGTATCTTGTCAGTTTCCCACATCTCCAGCATAGCAACAAGTAGCTATTACAGCTGTTTGTCATAGCAACAACTATGGCAACTTGTACAGTCCAATCTCAGCCTGTTAAATGAATTTTTCCCCACTTGGCCCCTCATGTTTAAATTACCTATAGTTGCCTTAGTAACCTTCCTTTGCTTGCTGTTTAATGTCGAAATATGTGTGGACCTCATCTAGTTGTTTTTCCCAACCCTAATTCCAACCATGCAATTAAGTAACCAAACATTTAGTCATCTAGCTACCCACAGGAATCTACAAATGCAAACCACCCATCATGCATTTCTTGCTTGCCCCAAAACACCATTGAAGTGATCTGCTGAAACAATGTAATATATTGGCATGTACACTCCAGAAGGGACATGTTTTCTCTGGATTTGTTTTCCATCTAGTGCAGAATGTCTATCATAAGCCTGACCCTCTAGCAGCTGGTCACCTAATTTTTGCAGACTTAGCCCATTCCATATCCCTTCCACACCCCACAGTAAAATCTTGAGAACAGACTCAGTCAAAGCTCTCTGTCCTTCAGAAAACAGTTTCTTTGTTGTTGTTTTGTTTTGTTTTTTAGAAAACAATACTCGGTAACACGTTCAAGATCTTGTGCTCCTTGCCTTGGATTCAAGGACCTGCACCAGAGAATGGGAAGCCTCCCCTTAGACCTAAATCTTTCACACCTCCCACAAGGGTCACAGGCTTTACTGGACAAAGACTTCTACCGGCCCCCTGATGTCCTCTGTACATCAGTTCAGTTCAGTCTCTCATTCATGTCCAACTCTGCTATATCATGGGGTGCAGCATGCAATGTTTCCCTGTCCATCACCAACTCCCAGAGCTTGCTCAAACTCATGTTGATCAGGTTGGTGATGCCACCCAACAATTTAATCTTCTGTCTTCCCCTTTGCTTTCTGCCTTTAATCTTTCCCTGCATCAGGGTCTTTTCAAATGAGTCAGTTCTTCTCATCAGGTGGCCAAAATATTGGAGGTTCAGCTTCAGCATCAGTCTTTCTAATGAAGATTCAGGACATATTTCCTTTAGCATGGACTGGTTGGATCTCTTTTCAGTCAGGGGACTCTCAAGAGTCTTGTCCAACACCACAGTTTAAAAGCATCAATTCTTTGGTACTCAGCTTTCTTTATGGTCCAACTCTCACATCTACTCACCATTTCTGGTAAAACCATATCTTTGAATCTACAGACCTTTGCTGGTAACGTAATGTCTCTGCTTTTTAGTATGCTGTCAGGTTTTTCATAGCTTTTCTTCCAAGAAGCTAGTGTGTTTTTTTTTTCACAATTGCAGTAACTATCTATATTAATTTTTAAGCCCAGGAAAATAAAGTCTGTCACTGTTTTCATTGTTTTTCGAGGTATCTGCCATGAAGTGATGGAACTGGATGCTATGATCTTCACTTTTTGATCTGTATATATCACATCAAGACCATCCCAAAGAAAAAGAAATGCAAAAAGGCAAAATGGTTGCCTGAGGAGGCCTTACAAATAACTTAGAAAAGAAGAGAAGCAAAAGGCAAAGGATAAAAGAAAGACATACACATCTGAATGCTGAGTTCCAAAGAATAGCAAGAAGAGATTAAAAAAAAAAAAAAAAAAGCCTTCCTAAGTGATCAGTGCAATGAAATAGAGGAAAACATTAGAAAGGTAAAGACCAGAGATCTCCTCAAGAAAATTAGAGATAGGAAGGGAATTTTTCAGGCAAAGATGGGCACAATAAAAGAGACATGGAATGGACCTAACAGAAGCAGAATATATTAAGAAGAGGGTGAAAGAATACATTGAAGAACTGCACAAAAAAGATGTTGATGGCCCAGATAAGCACGATGGTGTGATCACTCACCTAAATCTAGACAATCTTGAAATGTGAAGTCAAATGTGGATTCAGAAGCATCACTAAGGGCAAAGCTAGTGGAGGTGATGACATTGCAGTAGAGCTATATAAGTTTCTAAATTTGATGCTGTTAAAGTGCTGCACTCAATATTACCAGCAAATGTGGAAAACTCAGCAGTGCCCACAGGACTGGAATGGTTGTTTTCCTTGCAATCCCCCAAAAAGGTGATTTCAAAGAATGTTCAACTATCACACAGTTGCACTCTTCTCACATGCTAACAAAGTAATTTCTCCAAGCAAGTCTTCAACAGTACTAGAACTGTGAAATTCCTTATGTTCAACCTGGATTTAGAATAGGCAGAGGAACCAGAGATCAAATTGTTAACATTCATTGGATTGTAGAAAAAACAAGAGACTTCTAGAAATACACCTACTTCTGCTTTATTGACCATGCAAAAGCCTTTGACTGTGTGGATCACAACACACTGTGGAAAACTTACACAGGTGGGAATACCAGACCATCTTACCTGCCTTCTGAGAAATCTGTATGCAGGTCAAGAAGCAACAGTTAGAACTGAACATGGAACAGCAGACTGGTTCCAATTTGGGAAAGGAGTATGTAAAGGCTGTATATTGTCACCTTGCTTATTTAACTTATATGCAGAGTACATCATGTGAAATGCCCAACTGGATGAAGCAAAAGCTGGAATCAAGATTATTGGGAGAAATATCAATAGCCTCAGATGTGCAGAAGACACCATCCTAACGGCAGAATTTGAAGAGGAACTAAAGAGCCTCTTGATAAAAGTGAAATAGGAGAGTGAAACATTTGGTTTAAACTTCACATTCAGAAAATCAATATCATGGCATTTGGTCCCATCACTTCATGGCAAATAGATGGAGAAATAATGGAAACAGTGAGAGACTTTGTTTCCAGGGGCTCCAAAATCACTACAGATGATGACTGTAGCCATGAAATTAAAAGATGCTTGTTTGTTTGAAGAAAAACTATGACAAACCTATACAAATGTTTTAAAAGTAGAGACATTAATTTGCTGAAAAAGTTCAGTATAATCAAAGCTATGATTTTTCCAGTTGTCATGTATGTATGTGACAGTTGCACCATAAAGAATGGTGAGCAATGAAGAATAGATGGTTTTGAACTGTGGTTTTGGACAAGACTCTTGAGAGTCCCTTGGACTTCAAGGAGATCCACCCAGTCATCCTAAAGGAAATCAAACCTGAATATTCATTGGAAGGACCGATGCTGAAATTGAACCTCCAAGACTTTGGCCAACTGATGTGAAGAACTGAATCATTAGAAAAAACCCTGTTACTGGGAAAGATTGAAAGCAGGAGCAGAAGAGTTTGACAGAGGATGAGATGGTTGGATGGAATCACCAACTCGATGGACATGAGTGTGCCCAAGCTCCAGGAGTTGGTGAAGAACAGTGAGCCCTGGCGTGCTGCAGTCCATGGGGCTGCAAAGAGTCAGACATGAGTGAGCAAATGAACTGAACTGAAGAGACAACATAGCAAATTCTATTTGTAATTGGCCTGTTTCTCCAGCAAGACTGGGGCTCCCTAAGGCCCTAACACATATCCCCAGTCAAGTTTGTCCCCATGTACAAAAGTCAGTGCCTAGCATTCACAAGGCATTCAGTGAATTCTGATTGCAGGGGGACCTCCATTATAGTCAACATAAAGAAGTAAATGACACATTTATCCTCCTGTCTCAAATAACTCCAAAGTAGAAAAGACAAATGAAAGAGCATCGTTTTACACCAAACAATTGGAAGAAGAGAATGGATTCTTGAGGCGGGCAGCAAGCAAGGAGACTTCTACAATTACCCTAACTCTAGAAATAGTTTCCAACACATACATGGAAGGTGTACATAGGCAGAGACAGTCTCCCTAAGAAGAGAGATTTATGACTCTATATAGTTAGAGTTCACAGGAGAGAGCTACATACAGGGAACTGTGGGAAGGAACAGGTGATACCCTTCCAGGTTTCATCAGAGTTGATAGTACTGGTCTGAATTATAGGGAATAATTCTTCAGTCTCAAATTGCACCAAGTCTAATTGTGTCCCACCCACCAGCATGAAAATTACTCATATTTCAAATATAAATTTATTTATTTTAAGTGAGGCTAATTACTTTAAAATATTGTATGATTTTGCCATACATTGACATGAATCTGCAATGGGTGTACACCTGTTCCCCATCCTGTACCCCCCCTCCCACCTACCTCCCCATACCATTCCTCTGAGTCATCTCAGTGCACAAGCCCCGAGCATCCTGTATCATGCATCGAACCAGAACTGGAGATTCGTTTCACATATGATAATATACATGTTTCAGTGCTATCCTCCCAGATCATCCCACCCTCGCCCTCTCCCACAGAGTCCAGAAGACTGTTCTATACATCTGTGTTTCTTTTGCTGTCTTGCATACAGGGTTATGGTTGCCATCTTTCTAAATTCCATATATATGTGTTAGTATACTGTATTGGTGTTTTTCTTTCTGGCTTACTTCACTCTGCATGATAGGATTCAGTTTCATCCAACTCATTAGAACTGATTCAAATGTATTCTTTTTAATGGCTGAGTAACACTCCATTGTGTATATTTACCAAAACTTTCTTATCCATTCGTCTGCTGATGGACATCTAGGTTGCTTCCATGTCCTGGCTATTATAAACAGTGCTGCGATGAACATTGGGGTACACATGTCTCTTTCAATTCTGGTTTCCTTGGTGTGTATGCCCAGCAGTGGGATTACTGGGTTGTATGGCAGTTCAATTTCCAGTTTTTCAAGGAATCTCCACACTGTTGTCCAGAGTGGCTGTACTAGTGTACATTCCCACCAATAGTGTAAGAGGGTTCCCTTTTCTCCACACCCTCTCCAGCATTTACTGCTTGTAGACTTTTGGATAGCAGCCATTCTGACTAGCGTGAAATGGTACCTCATTGTGGTTTTGATTTGCATTTCTCTGATAATGAGTGATGTTGAGCATCTTTTCATGTGTTTGTTAGCCATCTGTATGTCTTCTGTGGAGAAATGTCTGTTTAGTTCTTTGGCCCATTTTTTGATTGGGTCATTTATGTTTCTGGAATTAAGCTGCAGGAGTTGCTTGTATATTTTTGAGATTAATTCTTTGTCACTTGCTTCATTTGCTATTTCTTTTCACCTTGCTTATAGTTTCATTTGTTGTGCAGAAGCTTTTAATTTTAATTAGGTCCCATTTGTTTTCTTTTTGCTTTTATTTCCAATATTCTGGGAGGTGGGTCATAGAGGATCCTGCTGTGATTTATGTCGGATAGTGTTTTGCCTATGTTCTCCTCTAGGAGTTTTATAGTTTCTGGTCTTATGTTTAGATCTTTAATACATTTTGAGTTTATTTTTGTGTACAGTGTTAAAAGTGTTCTAGTTTCATTCTTTTACAAGTGCTTGACCAGTTTTCCCAGCAACACTTGTTAAAGAGATTGTCTTTTGTCCATTGTGTATTCTTGCCTCCTTTGTCAAAGAAAAGGTGTCCATAGGTGTGTGGATTTATCTCTGGGCTTTCTAGTTTTTTCCATTGACCTATATTTCTGTCTTTGTGCCAGTACCATACTGTCTTGATGAATGTGGCTTTGTGGTATAGCCTGAAGTCAGTCAGGTTGATTCCTCCAGTTCCATTCTTCTTTCTCAAAGTTGCTTTGACTATTTGAGTTTTTTTGTATTTCCATACAAATTTTGAAATTATTTGTTAGCTCTGTGAAAAATACCATTGGTATCTTGATAGGGATTGCATTGAATCTATAGATTGTTTTGGGTAATATACTCATTTTCACTATATTGATATTTCCAATCCATGAACATGGTATATTTCTCCATCTATTAGTGTCCTCTTCGATTTCTTTCACCAGTGTTTTATAGTTTTCTATATATAGATCTTTTGTTTCTTTAGGTAGATATAGTCCTAGGTATTTTATTCTTTTCGTTGCAATGGTGAATGGAATTGTTTCCTTAATATCTCTTTCTATTTTCTCATTATTAGTCTACAGGAATTCAAGGGATTTCTGTGTGTTGATTTTATATCCTACAACTTTACTATATTCATTGATTAGCTCTAATGATTTTCTGGTGGAGTCTTCAGGGTTTTCTATGTAGAGGATCATGTCATCTGCAAACAGTGAGAGTTTTACTTCTTCTTTTCCAATTTGGATTTCTTTTATTTCTTTTTTTGTTCTGATTTCTGTGGCCAATGCTTCTAAAACTATGTTGAATAGTAATGGTGAGAGTGAACACCCTTGTATTTTTCCTGACTTTAGGGGAAATACTTTCAGTTTTTCACCATTGATGATAATGTTTGCTGTGGGTTTGTCATATATAGCTTTTATTATGTTAAGGTATGTTCCTTCTATTCCTGCATTCTGGAGGATTTTACCATAAATGGATATTGAATTTTGTCAAAGGCATTCTCTGCATCTATTGAGATAATCATATGGCTTTTATTTTTTAATTTGTTAATGTGGTATATTATATTGATTGATTTGCAGATATTGAAGAATCCTTGCATCCCTGGGATAAAGCCCACTTGGTCATGATGTGTGATCTTTTTAATGTGTTGTTGGATTCTGATTGCTAGAATTTTGTTAAGGATTTTTTCATCTATATTCATCAGTGATATTGGCTTATAGTTTTCCTTTTTGGCGCATCTTTGTCAGGTGTTGGTATTAAAATAATGATGGGCTCATAGAATGAGTTTGGCAGTTTGTCTTCCTCTGCAATTTTCTGGATGAGTTTGAGTAGGATAGGTGTTAGCTCTTCTCTAAATTTTTGGTAGAATTCAGCTTTGAAGCCATCTGGTCCTGGGCTTTTGTTTGCTGGAAGATTTCTTATTACAGTTTCAATTCAATGCTTGTGATGTCTCTGTTAAGATTTTATGTTTCTTCTTGGTTCAGTTTTGGAAAATTGTACTTTTCTAAGAATTTGTCCATTTCTTCCATGTTGTCCATTTCATTGGCATATAATTGCTGATACTAGTCTCTTAGGATCCTTTGTATTTCTGTGTTGTCTGTTGTGATCTCTCCATTTTCATTTCTAATTTTATTGATTTGATTTTTCTCCCTTTGTTTCTTGATGGGTCTGGCTTGTGGTTTGTCAATTTCATCTATCCTTTCAAAGAACCAGCTTTTGGCTTTGTTGATTTTTGCCATGGTCTCTTTTGTTTATTTTGCATTTATTTCTGGCCGCATTTTGAAGATTTCTCTCCTTCTACTAACACTGGGGTTCTTCATCTCTTCCTTTTCTAGTTGCTTTAGGTGTAGAGTTAGGTTATTTATTTGACGTTTTTCTTGTTTCTTGAGGTATGACTGGAGTGCTATGAATCTTCCTCTTAGCTCTGCTTTTACAGTTTCCCACGGGTTTTGGGTTGTTTTGATTTTCATTCATTTCTATGCATATTTTGACATCTTTTTTGATTTCTTTTGTTATTTGTTGGTTATTCAGCAGCATGTTGTTCCGCCTTCCTATGTTTGAATTTTTAATAGTTTTTCTCCTGTAATTGACATCTAATCTTACTGCATTGTGGTCAGAAATGATGCTTGGAATGATTTCAATTTTTGAATTTACCAAGGCTAAATTTATCGCCCCGACTGCGATCTATCTTCAAGAGGGTTCTGTGTGCACTTGAGAAAAAGGTGAAATTCGTTGTTTTGGGGTGAAATGTCCTATAGATATCAATTAGGTCTCATAGATCTATTGTATCATTTAAGTTTGTGTTTCCTTGTTAATTTTCTGTTTAGTTGATCTAGCCATAGATATGAGTGGGGTATTAAAGTCTCCCACTATAATTGTATTATTGTTAATTTCCCCTTTCTTACTTGTTAGCATTTGTCTTATATATTTCGGTGCTCCTGTGTTGGGTGCATTTATATTTATAATAGTTTTATCTTCTTCTTGGATTGATAGCTTGATCATTATGTAGTGTCCTTATTTGTCTCTTTTCACAGCCTTTTTGTTAAAGTCTATTTTATCTGACATGAGGATTGCTACTCCTGCTTTCTTTTGGTCTCTATTTGCATGGAATATGATTTTCCAGCCCTTCACTTTCAGTCTGAATGTGTCCCTTATTTCGAGGTGGATCTCTTGTAGACAACATATATAGGCATCTTGTTTTTTATCCATTCAGCCAGTTTGTCTTTTCTTTGGGGTATTCAACCCACTTACGTTTAAGGTAATTATTGATAAGTATGATCCCGTTGCCATTTACTTTATTGTTTTGGGTTTGAGTTTATACACCCTTTCTGTGTTTCCTGTCTAGAGAATATCCTTTAACATTTGTTGGAGAGCTGGTTTGGTGGTGCTGAATTCTCTCAGCTTTTGCTTGTCTGTAAAGCTTCTGATTTCTCCTTCATATTTGAATGTGATCCTTGCTGGGTACAGTGATCTGGGCTGTAGGTTTTTTTTTTTTCTTTCATCACTTTAAGTATGCCCTGCCATTCCCTCCTGGCCTGAAGAGTTTCTATCAAAAGATCAGCTGTTATCCTTATGGGAATCCCCTTGTGTGCTATTTGTTGTTTTTCCCTTGCTGCTTTTAATATTTGTTCTTTGTGTTTGATCTTATTAATTTGATTAATTTGTGTCTTGGGGTGTTTCCCCTAGTGTTTCCCCTTTTTGGGACTCTTTGGGTTTCTTGGACTTGTGTGATTATTTCTTTCCCCAATTTAGGGAATTTTTCAACTATTATCTCAAGTATTTTCTCTTGGTCTTTCTTTCTGTCTTCTTCATCTGGGACTCCTATGATTCGAATGTTGGGGCATTTAACATTGTCCCAGAGGTCTCTGAGATTGTCCTCATTTCTTTTAATTTGTTTTTCTTTTTTCCTCTCTGTTTCATTGATTTCTACCATTCTATCTTCTACTCCCTTATCCTATCTTCTGCTTCTGTTATTCTACTCTTGGTTCCATCCAGAGTGTTTTTTATCTCATTTATTGCATTATTCATTATATATTGACTCTTTTTAAATTTCTTCTTGGTCCTTGTTAAACCTTTCTTGCATGTTCTCAATGCTTGTCTCCAGGCTATTTATCTGTAATTCCTTTTTGTTTTCAAGATTTTGAATCATTTTCACTTTCATTATTTGGAGTTCTTTATCAGGTAGATTCCCTATCTCTTCCTCTTTTGTTTGATTTGGTGGACATTTATCCTGTTCATTTACATGCTGGGTATTTCTCTGCCTCTTCATCTTGTTTATATTGCTGTGTTTGGGGTCACCTTTCCATATTCTGAAAGTTTGTGGAGTTCTCTTTATTGTGGAGTTTCCTTGCTGTGGGTGGGATTTGATGGGTGGCTTGTCAAGTTTTCCTGGTTAGGGAAACTTGTGTTGGTGTTCTGGGGGGTGGAGCTGGATTTCTTCTCTCTGAAGTGCAATGAAGTGTCCAGCAATGAGTTATGAGATGTCAATGGGTTTGAAGTGACTTTGGGCAGCTTGTATATGGAAGTTCAGGGCTATGTTCCTGTGTTGCTGGAGAATTTGCATGGTATGTCTTGCTCTGGAACTTGTTGGACCTTGGGTGGTGCTTGGTTTCAGTGTAAGTATGGAAGCATTTGATGAACTCCTATCCAGTAATGTTCCCTGGAGTCAGGAGTACTTTGGTGTTCTCCGGATTTGGACTTAAGCCTCCTGCTCCTGGTTTTCAGTCTTATACTTACAGTAGCCTCAAGACTTCACCATCTGTAGAGCACCAATGATAAAACATCTAGGTTAAAAATGAAAAGTTTCTTCACAGTGAGAGACACCTAGAGAGGTTGACAAAGTTACATGGAGAAGAGAAGAGGGAGGATGGAGATAGAGGTGACCAGGAGGAGAAAAGGGGAATCAAAAGAGGAGAGAGCGAGCTAGCCAGTAATCACTTCACTATGTGCTCTCCAAAGTCTGGATCCCTCAGAGATGTTCAGAGTTACACAGAGAAGAGAAGAGAAGAGGGAGGAAGGAGACAGAGGTGTCCAGGAGGGATAAAGGGGAGAATCAAAAAGAGAGAGACTGATTCAGCCAGTATTAAGGACCCTAAGTGTTCTCCACAGTCCGGAACACACAAAGAGATTCACAGAGTTGGACAGATAAGAGAAGGGGCAGGGAGGAGACAGAGACGACCTGTTGGAGAAAAACGAGATCCAAAAAGGAAGAGAGCAATCAGGCCAGTGATCTCGCTCGCATGTAAAAATGGTTACTGAAGATTGGGTTCTTAAAGGTACAAAATTGATAACAAATAACAAAAATCAAAGATTAAAAACCTAGAGTAGCGTACGGATTCTTATTAAAGGAAAAAACAAAGTAACAAAAATTATATATCAGATCAGATCAGTCACTCAGTCGTGTCCGACTCTTTGTGACCCCATGAATTGCAGCTCGCCAGGCCTCCCTGTCCATCACCAACTCCCGGAGTTCACTGAGACTCAAGTCCATCGAGTCAGTGATGCCATCCAGCCATCTCATCCTCTGTCGTCCCCTTCTACTCTTGCCTACAATCCCTCCCAGCATCAGAGTCTTTTCCAATGAGTCAACTCTTCGCATGAGGTGGCCAAAGTACTGGAGTTTCAGCTTCAGCATTATTCCTTCCAAAGAAATCCCAGGGCTGATCTCCTTCAGAATGGACTGGTTGGATGTCCTTGCAGTCCAAGGGACTCTCAAGAGTCTTCTCCAACACCACAGTTCAAAAGCATCAATTCTTCGGCGCTCAGCCTTCTTCCCAGTCCAACTCTCACATCCATACATGACC
>NW_011489144.1:32185-32954 GCF_000754665.1 Bison bison bison
CCTTGGCTAGACGGACCTTTGTTGGCAAAGTAATGTCTCTGCTTTTGAATATGCTATCTAGGTTGGTCATAACTTTCCTTCCAAGGAGTAAGCGTCTTTTAATTTCATGGCTGCAGTCACCATCTGTAGTGATTTTGGAGCCCAGAAAAATAAAGTCTCACACTGTTTCCACTGTTTCCCCATCTATTTCCCATGAAGTGATGGGACTGGATGCCATGATCTTCGTTTTCTGAATATTGAGCTTTAAGCCAACTTTTTCACTCTCCACTTTCACTTTCATCAAGAGGCTTTTTAGTTCCTCTTCACCTTCTGCCATAAGGCAATGCCAAAGAATGCTCAGACTATCGCACAATTGCACTCATCTCACATGCTAGTAAAGTAATGCTCAAAATTCTCCAAGCCAGGCTTTTGAGTATTACTTTACTAGCATGTGAGATGAGTGCAATTGTGCGACGATAGTTTGAGCACTCTTTGGCATTGCCTTTCTTTGGGATTGGAATCAAAACTGACCTTTTCCAGTCCTGTGGCCACTGCTGAATTTTCCATATTTGCTGGCATATTGAGTTCAGCACTTTCAAAGCATCATCTTTCAGGATTTGAAATAGCTTAACTGCAATTCCATCACCTCCACTAGCTTTGTTCATAGTGATGCTTTCTAAGGCCCACTTGACTTCATATTCCAGGATGTCTGGCTCTAGGTCAGTGATCACACCATCATGATCATCTGGGTCGTGAAGATCTTTTTTGTACAGTTCTTCTGTGTATTCTT
>NW_011489144.1:33085-34283 GCF_000754665.1 Bison bison bison
CCTTTGCTATTCACAGCTATTTGTAAGGCCTCCCCAGACAGCCATTTTGCTTTTTTTCCTTTCTTTTCCATGGGGATGGTCTTGATCCCTGTCTCCTGTACAATGTCATGAACCTCATTCCATAGTTCATCAGGCACTCTATCTATTAGATCTAGGCCCTTAAATCGATTTCTCACTTCCACTGTATAATCATAAGGGATTTGATTTAGGTCATAACTGAATGGTTTTAGAAAAGGCAGAGGAACCAGAGATCAAATTGCCAACATCCGCTGGATCATCAAAAAAGCAAGAGAGTTCCAGAAAAACATCTATTTCTGCTTTATTGACTATGCAAAAGCCTTTGACTCTGTGGATCACAATAAACTGTGAGAAATTCTGAAAGAGATGGGACTACCAGACCGCCTGACCGGCCTTTTAAGAAATCTGTATGCAGGTCAGGAAACAACAGTTAGAACTGGACATGGAACAACAGACTGGTTCCAAACAGGAAAAGGGGTACGTCAAGGCTGTATATTGTCACCCTGCTTATTTAACTTATATGCAGAGTACATCATGAGAAACCCTGGGCTGGAAGAAGCACAAGCTGGAATCAAGACTGCCAGGAGAAATATCAATAACCTCAGATATGCAGATGACACCACCCTAATGGCAGAAAGTGAAGAGGATCTCAAAAGTCTCTTGATGAAAGTGAAAGAGGAGAGTGAACAATTTGGCTTAAAGCTAAACATTCATAAAACAAGGATCATGGCATCCGGTCCCATCACTTCATGGGAAATAGATGAGGAAAGAGAGGAAACAATGTCAGACTTTATTTTTTTTGGCTCCAAAATCACTACAGATGGTGACTGCAGCCATGAAATTAAGACACTTACTCCTTGGAAGGAAAGTTATGACCAACCTAGATAGCGTATTCAAAAGCAGAGACATTACTTTGCCAACAAAGGTCCCTCTAGCCAAGGCTATGGTTTTTCCTGTGGTCATGTATGGATGTGAGAGTTGGACTGTGAAGAAGGCTGAGGGCTGAGGAATTGATGCTTTTGAACTGTGGTGTTGGAGAAGACTCTTGAGAGTCCCTTGGACTGCAAGGACATCCAACCAGTCCATTCTGAAGGAGATCAGCCCTGGGATTTCTTTGGAAGGAATGATGCTGAAGCTGAAACTCCAATTCTTTGGCCACCTCATGCAAAGATTTGACTCA
>NW_011489144.1:34383-49939 GCF_000754665.1 Bison bison bison
ATGCTGGGAGGGATTGGGGGCAGGAAGAGAAGGGGATGACAGAGGATGAGATGGCTGGATGGCATCACTGACTCGATGGACTTGAGTCTCAGTGAACTCCGGGAGTTGGTGATGGACAGGGAGGCCTGGCATGATGCAATTCATGGGGTCGCAGAGTCGGTCATGACTGAGCAACTGAACTGAATATATATATATATATATATATATATATATATACATATATATATTTATAAATAGGGTCTTTTTTTTTTCAATGTAATAGTAGGTTATAAAAATAAAAATTAAAGGAGTAGTAGAGGAGTTAAAATTAAAAATAATAAATTTAAAGAATGAAAATAGTAAAAATATATCTAGGACTTTCTCTGGTGTTGTTGTGGACATTGTGAGGTCAGCTCACTTTCAGATAGTTCCTTGATCCAGCTTATACTTCTATAAGATCTATAGGCCCCTTCCCATGTTCACTTCAGTTCAGTTCAGTCGCTCAGTCGTGTCCGACTCCCTGTAACCCCATGAATTGCAGCACGCCAGGCCTCCCTGTCCATCACCAACTCCCAGAGTTCACTCAGACTCATGTCCATTGAGTCAGTGATGCCATCCAGCCATCTCATCCTCTGTAGTCCCCTTCTCCTCCTGACCCCAATCCCTCCCAGCATCAGAGTCTTTTCCAATGAGTCAACTCTTTGCGTGAGGTGGCCAAAGTACTGGAGTTTCAGCTTCAGCATCATTCCCTCCAAAGAAATCCCAGGGCTGATCTCCTTCAGAATGGACTGGTTGGATGTCCTTACAGTCCAAGGGACTCTCAAGAGTCTTCTCCAACACCACAGTTAAAAAGCATTAATTCTTTGGCACTCAGCTTTCTTCATAGTCCAACTCTCCCATCCATACATGACCACTGGAAAACCCATAGCCTTGACTAGACGGACCTTTGTTGGCAAAGTAATGTCTCTGCTTTTGAATATGCTATGTAGGTTGGTCATAACTTTCCTTCCAAGGAGTAAGCACCTTTTAATTTCATGACTGCAGTTACCATCTGCAGTGATTTTGAAGCCCCAAAATTAAAGTCTGACACTGTTTCCACTCTTTCCCCATCTATTTCCCATGAAGTGATGGGACCAGAAGCCTATGTAGTCAGTGCTAATTGCAGGGTTTTAATCTATTGCACCTGTCACTTCCAGGGCAGTTCCCACTGTTGTAGCTTCTGTTTTCTGGTCTCTCAAGTGTCTAATTTCTGCCCTGTCCCAATGGGGTGATGGTGGACAACTTTTTTAGGCTCACTTTTTCAGTCATGCTGTGGGGAGGGAGGAACACTGCAAACAAATTTCACTGGCATGTGTGGGGAGTGCTCCCAGTGTCTCGGGCACACTGGGTTTGTCCCCGCTCATGGCGTGTGTCCTTTCCCAGTCTACACTGCTCAGGCTCTAGGTTGCTCTGCTGGGAACTGTCTGAGGCGGGCCCTGGGTTGCATCTGCTTCCCAGGTCTGAGCCGCTCAGGTGACCAGGTGTTTGGCAAGCATGGTTGCTCCTACTTATTGCCTCTCCCATCCCTTCCATTCAGTTTTCTGGGTATACAAATGGCACACCTTATTAGGCTGATATTGACCGTCCAGAATCCCAAGAAATCTTGGTTAGCAATGAAGCCTGCTTGCAGTTTGGTAGATGATGCCTCTCTGGGGCTGCGATTGCCCCCTTCCAGCCCTGGCTTCCCTCGCTCCCCTGTCTCTGGCAGAGGATGGACTGCTCTGCAGCTTGATACCTCTGCTCAGTCCTTTGATCTGTGAGCAGGCCTGGTGGTGTCTTAGTTTAGGGGTTTTCACCGGGGTAGCTATCCTAGGGCCTGGTTTGCTATTTCAAGTTAGTTCCCTCAGATTGCCCTCGGGGCATTCAGGCCTGGTCCTTAATCTAAACAATGCAGCCTGCACCTCCCTGCCCATCCCCCTCTTGTTAGGAACAGATGCAGGTGTCTGCGCTGCTTCCCTGCTGGGAGTTACCATTGGGCATGTAATCTGTGGGTTTAAATTTTTTATTTATTTTTCCTCCTACTTATGTTGTCCTCTGAGGTTTCAAGGCTTGCCACAGACTCGCCAGTGAGAGTGTTTCCTGGTGTGTGGAAAGTTCTCTCTTTTTTAAGACTCCCTTCCCAGGACAGATCTTCATCCCTACCTCTTTTGCCTCTCTTTTTATCTTTTAAATTTTTTCCTACCTCCTTTTGAAGACAATAGGCTGCTTTTCTGGGTGCCTGATGTCCTCTCCCTGCATTCAGAAGTTGTTTTGTGGCATTTACTCAGCGTTCAAATGTTCTTTTGATGAATTTGTTAAGGGAGAAACTGATCTCCCTGTCCTATTCCTCTGCCACCTTAGGACTTCCCCGGAAATTACTCATAATTCACATGAGATCAATAGGGCCTTAAAGACAATATTTCCTTGCTAGTGGGAAATAGTAAACCTGGTCTAAAGGCTGGTTTCATCTCAGCTTAAAAAGCTTTACAGCAAGCCTTCAAAAAATGCAATTGTTTCCAAAAAATTAACAGTGTTTGCAAACAGTGAAAGGAACAATTTATAAAAATTAAAAAATATCCAGCATCCAAAGGTAAAGTGACCGTATACACAATCCAATTTAAAATTTCCATATACATTGTGAAAATGTTTGTCCTAGTTTCATCTCAATTTTGTAAGGTGATTTTCCTTTAATTAAGATAAATAAATAAATTTAAAAAGAAAAAAAAATCCAGATGTGTAAAGAAGCAAGATAATCAAAGCACAAGTAAAATATATATTACTTAATTAGCAGGGAAGGACATTAAAATGCTTGCTACATCAATAATGCTTATATTCATGAAGCTGAAGAATATTGAGTATGTTAAATAGAGACATGTAATATAGAAATGCAAAGACTGTGGGAAAAATTAATTGTGCATCAGTGAGCTTTGAAGTAACTTTAAGAGTGCTAAAATATATGTAAATGGAATCCCACAGGAAGTGAAAGACAGGAGAATAGAGCAAAGAACTTCATAATTACTGGCTAAAAATTTTCCAGATATGATGAAAGCTTTAAACCCATTAACACAGAAGCTCAATTAAGTCAAGGACAAGAAATATGACAACTCTACAAAGGCACATCATAATTCACGGCTTGAAACAATCAACCAAAGAAATGTAACCAGAATGAAAAACAGTCACGGTAGAACAAAAAATGAGGATGACAGCAGATTAGGCAAATGAAACAATGTTAGCCAGAGGACACTGGCACCATATCTTAAATGCTGAGAGGAACGTAACTGACTCACAATTATACACCCAAGAAAAATACATATCAAAAACAAGATAAAATACTTTCTCAGACATACAACAAATGCAAAACTGCATCACCACCAACAGACCAATGTAGTAAATGTTTCTTAAAGGTCTCAAGTGAGAAGGAATTTAAAACGAAGTGAAAATATGGATCTACAGGGGGAATGAACATTACCCAAAATGATAAACAGGTAATATGTATTAAAAGGTAAATATAGGGACTTCCTTGGTGGTCCAGTGGTTAAGGATCTGCTTTACAATGCAAAGCATGTGCAAATGGCAACGTTTTGTTCCTTTGCCAGAGAACTGTGATCCCACATGCCACTGAGCAACTAAGCCTGCATGTCTCAAATAGAGTTTACATTCTGCAAATACTGAGCATGCTCCCCTCAGATAGAGAGTTCCTTCCACAAGGAAGATCCTGCATGCCACACTAATACCCAGCACAGACAAAGACATGATAAATAAATATATAATTTAATAATTGTCATATTTAATAATGATAGACTGGCAAGCTAAAGATGCATCCCATGGATCTTAAAACTACTTAAAAAACAGTTACAGTTAATAAAATGACAAAGGATATAATAGGGAATCAGAAAAACTACTCAGTCACAGAGAAGTCAGGAATAAAAAGAGACATGGAAAGAAAGAACAAGGGACAAACTGAAGATAAAGAGCAAGATGATCGAATTAAACCCAATTAGGGTTAACACCTCAGATGTGAACCCAGACTGAAGATATAATCCAGGGCCCAGACAACAGCAGATCCCCATACACTGCACTCTGCATCCAAAACAGAGCCTGCCAGGCCTCTTGGCCCCTTGAGCCTGGGCACAGAACAGCACCAAAAGTTTATATGGAACAGTAAATTAGAAGACTTCAATCATACAAAGTACATCCTCCGTTTATAAAGAAATGGCATTAGAAATCAATGTTCACTAGACAGAAGAAGAATAAGGTGCTAGCATAGTGCAGACCTTCCCTCTTTTACAACTCTAATTCTTCTCAGGAGGGAGCAGATAAATTGACAGGACTTACATCTCTTCAATACTAGACATACATAGACAATACTAGACATTTATGTTTGATTTAAATGGTTCAGTCTCCTCTCTCTTCTCCTGTCTCGCTCATCCTGGGCAACAGGGACTGTTCCTTTAAACCACATCTCAATCACTAAACACAAAGCTGGATGATATTTGCCGAGTCTTTAACATAAACCAGTGAAAACTTGTTTCCTCCTATTTCGCACTTTTGGCTCTTTTCAACCAACCACGGCTCTTGTTCTACCTTCTGGGACTCTGGTCCTCTGTCACTTGCAGCCGTGTTCCCATACACCGGGCCTCAGTTACACCCAGTGAAATTCCTATTAACAGTGGCCATAATACATGCAAAAAGGGAAAGAACAGGCAGCTCCTTACTCTGCTCTCTTGTTCCTTCACTACATACATTCACTGAAAACCTGTGTAGCAAGTTTGTTACATACAAACGTTCAAGTTGAAACTTTCAAACATGTAAAAGTGCATTTGCATGTGCAATCATATCAGTTAGATCACAGATCTGACACACATTGTCGTGGGTAAATCCAAGACAAGTTGGTGTGCATTTGTGTACTTTACTGTACAGAACTGTATGGAGTACAATAGTGCAGGACTTTATTTCAAGCCTACGCTGTCTGAAAGGAAGCATAAATGCAGTGGTAATGTAGATGGTACTACTATTCTATTTTTAAAGGTGTGCTTAGTTGCTCAGCTATGTCTGAATTTTCAACATATGGACTGCAGTCTGCCAGGCTCCTCTTGCCATGGGGATTCTCCAGACAAGAATACTGGAGTGGGTTCCATGCTCTATCCAGGTACTGCAAGATTAAAAATGTTTTCTATATTGTGTTTGTTTTTTTATGTATTATTTGTGTGAAAAGTATCATAAAGCTATTAAATTGCAGTAACATATAGCCACTTGTCTTAGTTGGCTGTCTAAGTAACTTTGCTGGACTTATGAAGAAATTGGGATTTTTGAACACTCTTTTGAAACGTAATTTGTTCATACTCAGGGGACTTACTGTTCTGCTAAGACCTGTGGATCCAAAAGTGAGTGCATCCCCTCCAGGTCCAAGGGAGTCACATTCTTAGTTGGAATTTTAGAGGAAATGTGAGACCTCCATAATTCTAGGCATATCAGTTCTTCAAAAGACCTTGATCAGGAGAAACTAATATTAAAGTAGAAATAGTCATTGTGTTTCTACCCACTTCTAGAAAGTGTTGCTAAGTTCTCAATACTGGATATTGTAATGCTGGTAGACTAGATGGAGAAGTGATGTGAACAGAAATAAGGAAGGTCAGAATGTAAGGTAACAAAGACAAGATATTTAAAAGCTAAAGAATTGAGAGAGATTTGGGACCTGAGTTGGAAAAGCAGTTTTCAAAACAAATTGGGTCATGTGGTATTTGTAATCCTCACTTCAATCATTAGGAGATCTCTACTGACCAGTCTGCCTCTATTTTCTGGAGCACAGTTCAGATCGATCTAGCTGTTTTTCATTGCTGTTCCTTCCTCCTGGCTCCCACACTGTGGCCAGCCGTTCAGCCTATTCCATTCTTTTTGTTGTTGTTGCTGTTCTTTAAGGTGGGTGCTGCAGGCTACCTGCAAAATGATCTATTCTTTGATTCTCTTTCAAAACTGAAAATAGTTTGTTATATATCCATGATCCCAGTAGCTACAGGACTGCAATTCCTACTCACCTGTGCTCTTAGTCATGACAGGTGACTTAGAGATGCAAGCAGAACTGTAAGAGGGATTCCTTGGAAGACTGCTTTCAAGGAGCTGATTTAGCTGAGAGATGGGACTCTTCCCTTCCCCACCTACTTCTTAACTGTTGTCTGGGTTTGAGTTGTGATGGCTGGAACTCCCACAGTTATAGTGGACAATCATGTAACCTTGGAGATGAATAGCCTCCAAGCTCTGGCTTGCCCACCTCCAGCTTTGTTTCAGTGGGAGAGAAAAATCAAGTTTATCTTGCTAAAGTTATGGTTGTTTTAGTTTTATGCAATATGCATCCAAACTTAATCCTGATACTACTATGTGTTTAATATGATATAGCCTTATTATTTTGTTGGGTTTAGTGAATATATTTATATTTTACATTTCTCTTTTTTATTTTATAAATTCATTCATCAACCATTATACCTAAATTGTATAAATGCAAAATTATGATTATAAGCATGTTTTCCTTTTGATTTTGCATTTTTATACTTTTTTTTAATCTTTTGATTCATATTTTCTCCATATTTGTTTTTTCCAGTAGCCTGGGCCATGTCCTCTCTTATAACCTCATCCATATCCATATCTACAGGCCAAAACAGACTGAGAGCTGTGTGGGTAGAACCAAAGAAGAATGAATTACAGAGACATGAATGAAGGGTGGTGGCCCTTATTACTCATCATGAATGTTCTTCAGTAGGATCACATTCCCCTGCCCTTCTGTGTGCCCACCACCCCCAGCTTTGCCATGACCATGGAAGATACTTTGGCCAGTGGAACTTGAGTAGAGGTGATATGTCACTTCCAAATGGAAGTATTAATTTCTGCCCCACTAGCTGGAATGCACATGTAATGACAGGAGCTTGAGCAGCCATGTTAGACCAGAGGTAAGTAACACAGGCGGAAGCTGTGACAAGAAAGAAGTGGGCCCTCATCTCTGTGGAGAGACCTGCACTAACACTATATGACAGAGAATTGAAACTGTATTGTATTTAAGACAATATTACTAAGATTTTGATTACAGTCGTTGAACTTGTAACCTAACACTCATAATAAAATAACTGATCTTTGTGTTAGCCTTTTCTTGACATTAGGGTCTGAATGAGACAATATCTACTGACATATACTTACAAGTGAGTCAAGTGATAGCCCTGCCCTCTGGAAGCTGTGGTCTAGTGTGGGATTCAGAAAGTGAAGGAAGAACAAAGCCACATGGCAGGAAAGCTTCAAGATCCTGTAGGAACCCTTGGGAGTTCATCAGTCCTGATCTCAGGAGGTTGCTTGAAGCAGGGACAGTCCTCTATCACTCTCCTTATAAGTAGGCCATGGTGCCAAGTTTCATGTAAAACTTATTTATTTCAAATTACTTCCAGAGTGTTTTCCCTTTTGATCCAGTGCTTAAGATATGCGTTTGAGACCTGGTTTGGGAAGATTGCAAATGCCCCAGGGCAACTAAGCCATTGGCCACAACTACTGAGCCTGAGTGCCCTCGAGCCTGTGATGTACATCAAGAGAAACACATGGTTGAAAAGCCAGTGCACTGCAATTACAGAGGAGCCCCCGCTCACTGCAAATAGAGAAGTCCTGAGCAGCAATGAAGACCTGCTGCTGCTGCTAAGTCACTTCAGTCGTGTCTGACTCTGTGTGACCCCATAGAAGGCAGTCCACCAGGCTCCCCCGTCCATGGGATTCTCCAGGCAAGAACAGTAGAGTGGGTTGCCATTTCCTTCTCCAATGAATGAAAGTGAAAATTGAAAGTGAAGTTGTTTAGTCGTGTCTGACCCTCAGCGACCTTATGGACTGCAGCCTTCCAGGCTCCTCTGTTCATGGTATTTTCCAGGCAAGAGTACTGGAGTGAGTGCCATTGCCTTCTTCACAATGAAGACCTAATGCTGCCAAAATTAAAAAAAAAAAATTCTCCCAGAGAAACCACTGAGGTCTCAGTGGAAGCAGGGCATGAAAAAGGATGAAACCAGTCTGGGTCTGATATCATGCAAGTCATGGAGAGGGAAGCTACAGCCTGTTTTCACAGGGAACTTGGGATATAAGTTGTGCCTCAAACGTGCCCCAACACAAGGCTAGGGGGCTGGGATTTCCCTCTCCCACTAGCACCTCCCTCTCATCCTTTAAGTAACACCCAGCTGGTGTCTCCAAGCCTTTGTATTAGATACTCCAAAGACAAATCAAAGGTGACACTAGAAGCAAAAGACACCACAGCTCAGGAAAATGCAACCTCAGATAACGTCTAGATTTCCACACCCAACCTGCCATGTCCAACATCATATCTGAAATCCTGTGAGTCTAAAGAACTCCATGGATCTCTACATGTAAGCATTAAAAAAAATCAGGTTTTAAATTATATATGAGTGTAGTTGATTTACAGCATTGTATTAATATTAGTTGTATGGGAAATTAATTCCCTTATACATACACATGTACCCATTGTTTCTTAGATTTTTTTCCCATACAGGATATTACAGACTATTGAGCAGTATTCCTGTGCTGTACAGTAGGTCTTTGTTGATTATCTATTAAATAAAGTAGTATACATATATTAATCTCAAACTCTCAATTTATCCCTCTCCCACCTTTCCACTTTGGTAACTATAATTATCGTTTTGATGGAGGGAAGTGTCTAGGCACTTTTTGGATGAGGGTCTGTGCTTGTGAGAGTGCATGGCCAGGGAATGCAAGTCTGAGAGAGACTCATTTCAGATGATGCTAAGTGTTGAAAAGGACCCGGCAATGCAAAAATTTGGAAGAAAAACATTGTAGATGTGGGAAGTAGCCCGTGCTAAGGACCAAGGTAACCAAGCTTAATAAATTTCTACACTTCCACTGCCATCCTTCCTTCTATGCTTGGTACTTGGCCTATAGGTCAACCACCATGACCTCATCCCATGCTTCAGTTGTGAGTTATCAGTAATGAGACATGTCAACCTTCCCAAGAAGAGAGAACCTGGGGCTCTCATGAGACTGAATATGCTCTGGATTCAGGGATGTGTCCTCAAACTGGTTATCACCAGGAGCGTCAGGTGTCAGGGGCACCACCAATGCCTCTGACTATCTCCACGTACTTGTTCTCAGGAGTAGAAACGTCAAGGAACTGATAGAGCAAAGAAACAAGTAATGACTCTTGTTTCATCTTACCCCATATGATTCCCACGGTCCTTTGACCATACTGCTCTCTGACGAAAAACTCTTTCCTCTATTCCTTCTTCAAAGATGGCTTGTGAATAACATCAGCACATGACTGTGAAGCCTGGTGGCTGGAACTCAACTCACAGTCAGTTGGGACCCGGAGATGTCCAGCCTTGTCCTGTGTTTCTGTCCTTTTGCTCCAACCAGATTCATAAAGCAAAGTCCCTACAAAATATAAGGGTGATTGTAATTCTCTCAAGGCATTTGAATCTCGAAGATGTCTTTGGTGCATCAAGGAGGGAACACATCCCATGAATCCAGGCTAGTCTCAGACCCTGAACTCGCTCAGCCAGTGGTTCCCTGAGGAAACATAAGGCATATATCTAAGTCGCCAGAAGGCAGAGAAGACAATGCTTCTTGCTGTGAATGTAGGTTCATGTTACCCAGTCAGCCAAGTGTCTGTCTTGTGTGAAGGAGGAGTGGGAGCTCTGGGGACTCTGAGTTGGGAGTGAGTCAGTCATCACCTGCATTACTGCCTCCTAGGGTCACTACAGCCAGGGTTCTCCCAGTGCCTGAACCCGGAAGAAACAGCCCTGCATATTGCTTTCCTGCTGCTACACAGAGGCAGGTCTGCTGATAAAATCAGAACCAGACTTGAGGGGCAACCAGAAAGAAACTTCCACTCTGGTGCTTGCAGACATCTTAGAGCTACCCAGTAGCAGGAGAAATTGAGCTTTCTCTCATCTTCAACTTCCTGGATGTCTCCTAGCCTGGGAACTAGAGTTCCTGGGTCCCAAGTCTTCACTAACTTACCTGCAGCTTTAAGGTGAGTTATACACCCCAGGGTTCAGTTTCCCATCTCTTGGATGAGGGAGACTGGACTTACTCCAGAACACTTGTTCCAGACTGAGGCTCACTTCCAGTCAGTGGACAAGGGGCTCAGAGGTGGGTGTTGCTGAGGATGCTGAGGCTGCCTCTGGTGGGCAGGGGGCTGTAACTGTCTGGTGATGTTCATGGGTCCTAGGCTCAGGACTGGGAGTGGTAGACCACTTGGCACACAGTTGCTGTGACACTGAGGACCTTAGAGGCCTTGCCCCCTGGAACTTACCATCATTTGGGTTCTGTGGAATGAGATCAGGTAGGTATAAGTCAATAGTTAGCAATGGGGAAGCTTGTAGGTTCTTCAGCAGAAACCCAAATTAGGCTGATGAATCATCTCTCCTAAAAAACTCTGGGAACTAGATATGCCAGAACTCTTAGCCAAATTTTGTATATTTTAAATACTATTTAAAATAGGTCATCTTTTGGATGACCTGCTATTTGCTTTCTGGCTTGGGATGATACCTGCAGTTAGCGTGGAATCAAAGGGTCTCTGGTGGAGGCTGTCCATCTCCCTGTGACTCATTAGCAGTTAGTACAGCTCTCTCCCCTCCACATCTGCAGCAGGAATTCCAGCAGGAAGGAAGTGACCTCCAAGTTTAATCGGAAGACTCAAGAAGTCCTGGAACTCAGGTAGGCACTATTCTTTTCCCAGTGCTTATTCCTTCCCTCATGGGTCCTGTGCAAGCTGCCCACCTCCTCGTTACTGGGTTCTGAATTCCTATTCCCTTCACTTGTAGATATGTAGACAGTCCCACTTGTGGCTCCATCCCTAGCCAGTCTCAGTGCCTCACCTGCAGATGGCACTAAAGAAGGGAAAACCAAGATGGGTCTTCTCAGTACGTTCTTTCTAAAACTGTCTATATTCCTTCTGCTTCCAGACTTTGTCCTGAATCATCAACATCTCCAGCTAGATGACTCAGCTTAAGAGAGGAATGGAGATGAAGATGGGGAAGGGGCGTGGTAAGGGTTTCAGGTGTGGGGGACAGTTTTCAGATGACAAGAGATGTGTTGGAGTAAGGAGCATGTAGTCTTCCAACCACTCAATTGTTGGGGACCTGCCTGAATCTGTTATCTTGGGATCTTCAGGGTATCACTAAGACAGAGACTTCAAAATGGACTTTCTATAAACTTCTTGCTGCTGCTAAGTCGCTTCAGTCATGTCTGACTCTGTGCGACTCCATAGACGGCAGCCCACGAGGCTCCCCCGTCCCTGGGATTCTCCAGGCAAGAACACTAGAGTGGGTTGCCATTTCCTTCTCCAGTGCATGAAAGTGAAAATTGAAAGTGAAGTTGCTCAGTCGTGTCTGACTCTTAGCGACCCCATGGACTGCAGCTCACCAGGCTCCTCCATCCATGGGATTCTCCAGGCAAGAGTACTGGAGTGGGGTGCTTTTTACTGCAAAACAATTTCAAACATGACAAATATAAGAAAGAAGAGTGTCATGAACCCTATATTTCATCATTCGGCATCAATAACTACAAAACTAACCTCTTAGTCCCTCAGGTTGTCATAGACTGGAGACTATGCAACATCAAGGTGGTGGCCAATTGAGTTCCCAGCAGAAATATTCTTGACTTGCATCAGTCTTTATCTTGTTGGTATGTTCTCACATGTGGTGGTTTAAGGGAAGGAAGAAGAGGGAGAATAAGAGAGAAAAAGAGGAAAAGGCTAATCCCATCATGAGGGACCACCATCAAAACGCTATGTCAACCTGGGTACCTCCCAAAGGCCCTACTTCCTAATACCATCACATTGGGAATAAAGGGTGGACACAATTCAATCCATAGCAGCTATGCATAGCATAGCATAGCAGCTATCTGTTTTTTAATCAAGACAGACCATCATTTCATTCTCTTTTTACTCCTTATTCATTTTTCCTGAAGTATTTTAGGACAAGATGAACATTTCAACAAATGTACATAATGAGTATTTTGGGTAGAATGATAAGATATGAAAAAAAAATGTTCTTTGGTTCCCTCCAAAATGAATATTTTATATCCAGTCCATGTGCAAATTTCCCTGATTCTCAAAAAGCAGATGTCTTTTCACAGTTTACTGAAAGAATGTTGTCCTATGTTGCACTTGGTTGTTCTCCTTTAGGACTAAATAAGTGTTTCTTCTAATTTTAATGCCATTTATTTGTTCAGAAATGGAGAGGAAGTAGTGTGGTTTGTCTTACAGAATGTCCCACTATTGGGTTTAGAGCAGGAGTCCACAATACCAGCACAGTAGGTCAGGACCAGTACCAGTCCTTGGTCTATTAGGAATCAGACCTCTACAGCAGGAGGTGAGCTGCAGGCCAGTGAGTGAGGCTTCATCTCTATTATAGCAGCTCCCCATCACTCTCTCATCACCCCCAGAAGGGACAGTCTAGCTTGTTTTCCTGAAGCTGTTTGTAGTTATATAACCTATGCTTAATAGAAACAAAAATAACATAAACATTGATGATTATTTTCCTTTCTCAGTGCTCAGAATGGTGAGTTGGTGCCCTAGCAGTCTACCACAGTGACAAATTAGATGCTGCCTATTAACATTTGGACACATATGGCCAGCTTAAAATTAAATATTAAAAAGCTAAGATCATGGGATCCAGCCTCGTCCTTCATGGCAAATAGAAGGAGAAAATGTGGAAGCAGTCACAGATTTCTTCATCTTAGCCTCTAAAACGACTGTGGATGCTGCCTGCAGCCATGAAATCAGAGGACGTTTGCTTCTTGGCAGGAAAGCTATGACAAACATAAACATTGTGTTGAGAAGCAGAAACACCATTCTGCACACACACACACAAAAAAACTGGTAGGTATTTGGCCTTTTCATTTGGATTCCTCAACTTTCTGTCCAATCCCCATTGGTCTTTGAAGTCCCTCAGCTTTCTGGTCCTTCACGATTCCCAAGATCACTTTGTGCATTTCTTTACCCATTCCTGAAATGAGCCATCTCTTTAAGATCATCTAATGGGAAATGTAGTTAGAAGCTACAAGTTAGACCTCAGAATAGTCACTGTTATCAAGTTGTCACTGCTTCTAGGCTTTACAGTGGTCGGAGGAGGAAGTACACATTTTCTTTAAAAATTAAAATAAAAAGGAATATAATTAGTTGGTACAAACTTGTACTTTCAGTTCAAGATTTAAGACAGCAGGGTTTGAACTGAACTTCTATATATTATGTGTGAACCTCTTTTTCTAGCCACTGAATGGCTTACTTCAGAACATTAGTTTTAATTATTATCTTGCTTTTACCTGTTAACATATATACGATTCTGTCACAATAACAGAAACAATATGTGGAACAATAAGTTGTTGAATTATTGCTGGCCTCAGCTGCAATGGCGGTGCAGATATATGGCGGCTGCCACGTCAGTGCCAAAGCGTGGTGGAAAGGAACTTCCCCACATCGAAATCAGGGGCGGCAGCCAAGAGGAGCTACCCCACTACCAAGGTAAGGAGCAGCGGCTGTGCTTTGCTGGAGCAGCTATGAAGAGATACCCCACGTCCAAGGTAAGAGAAACCCAAGTAAGATGGTAGGCATTGAGAGAGGGCATCAGAGGGCAGACAGACTAAAACCACAATCACAGACAACTAGCCAATCTGTCACACGGATCACAGCCTTGTTTAACTCAAGAAACTAAGCCATGCCATGTGCAATCACACAAGATGGACAGGTCATGGTGGAGAGGTCTGACAGAATGTGGTCCACTGGAGAAGGGAATGGCAAACCACTTCAGTATTATTGCCTTGAGAACCCCATGAACAGTATGATAAGGCAAAAAGATAGGACACTGAAAGATGAACTCCCCAGGTAGGTAGGTGCCCAATATTTACTGCAGATCAGTAGAGAAATAACTCCAGAATGAATGAGGGATGGAGCCAAAGCAAAGACAACACCCAGTTGAGGGTGGGACCGGTGATAGAAGGAAGATTCGATGCTGTAGAGAGCAATATTGCATAGGAACCTGGATTGTCAGGTCCATGAATCAAGGCAAATTGGAAGTGGTCAAAGAGGAGATGACAAGAGTGAACATAGACATTCTAGGAATTAGCGAACTAAGGTGGGCTGGAACGAGTGAATTTAACTCAGATGACCATTATATCTACTACTGTGGGCAGGAATCCCTTAGAAGAAATGGAGTAGACATCATAGTCAACAAAAGAGTCTGAAATGCAGTACTTGGATGCAATCTCAAAAATGACAGTATGATCTCTGATCGTTTCCAAGGCAAACCATTCAATATCACTGTAATCCAAGTCTATGCCCCGAAAGTAACACTGAAAAAGTTGAAGTTGAAGGGTTCTATGAAGACTTACAAGACCTTCTAGAACTAAAACTCCTAAAAGATGTCATTTTCATTATAGGGGACTGGAATGCAAAAGTAGGAGTCAAGAAACACAAGGAGTAACATGCAAATTTGGCCTTTGAGTACAGAATGAAGCAGAGCAAAGGCTAAAAGAGTTCTGCCAAGAGAACACACTGGTCATAGCAAACACCCTCTTCCAACAACACAAGAGAAAACTCTGCACATGGATATCACCAGATGGTTGGAACCAAAATCAGAGTAATTATATTCTTTGCAGCCAAGAATGGAGAAGCTCTATACAGTCACAACAACAAGACTGGGAGCTGACGGTGGCTCAGATCATGAACATCTTGTTGCCAAATTCAGACTGAAATTGAAGAAAGTGGAGAAAAGCACTAGACCATTCAGGTATGACCTAAATCAAATCCCTTATGACTATGCACTGAAAGTGAGAAATAGATTTAAGGGACTAGATCTAATAGACAGAGTGCCTGATGAACTATGGGCATAAGTTCATGACATTGTACAGGAGACAGGAATCAAGACCATCCCCAAGAAAAAGAAATGCAAAAAAGAAAAATGGCTGTCTGAGGAGGCAGAGCTGTAAAAAGAAGGGAAGCAAAAAGCAAATGAGAAAAGCAAAGCTATACCCGTTTGAATGCAGAGTTCCAAAGAATAGCAAGGAGAGATAGGAAAGCCTTCCTCAGCGATCAAAGCAAAGAAATAGAGGAAAACAATAGCATGGGAAAGACTAGAGATTTCTTCAAGAAAATTAAATATACCAAGGGAATATAGTTGTTGAATATAGTGTCAGGTTTCTTTCCTTTTTTTCTTTTGGTTTTCTTTGGTTTTGTTTTTGATGGCCAATATTTTTTTTTTCCCTTAGAAGATATTCCACTCTGCATGTAGATTCATAAGTCTGAATTTTAAAGCCACTTAAGTAATGTGTTGTTATAGGTAGCTAGTCAACAACTTGATTCAATTAGATTAATTAGTCTTTTTTCTCAATTTGTTCAGTTTAGTTCAGTCCTTCAGATGTGTCTGTCTTTTTGCAACACCATAGACTGCAGCATGCCAGGCTTCCCTATCCATCACCAACTGCCAGAGCTTGCTGAAGCTCATGTCCATCGATTTGGTGATGCCATCCACCCATCTCATCCTCTGTCTTCCACTTCTCCTCATGCCTT